>NW_004955527.1:3307777-3456128 GCF_000276665.1 Chinchilla lanigera | reverse complement strand
CTTCTTCTTCTTCTTCTTCTTCTTCTTCTTCTTCTTCTTCTTCTTCTTCTTCTTCTTCTTTTTCACAATATCCTGGGAGAAGCAAGAACAAAGAAATGCAAGCATCACAGTTTTATTCTCCAAGATCCTTATTTTTCAATGAACTAGGAATACCTGAGGTGAATCCTAATCTGGCTTTTCCTGTTCTTGATGAATTAGCACTGATCTCCTAAGGACCTATCTAATATGTTCAAGGTACTGTGCTGGGTGCTACAGAAAATTTACAAAGTCATTTAGGTATGGTCTTCATATGCAAAGTGGACTGTAATTAATATGTTATCAAACTGATAGGAAGAATAGAAGAGATAATGTCTTTTGACCCATTATACCCATGCCCAGAACCCAGGAGTAATTGTTATTTATCTCTGTCTTTTATATCAGTTTGTAACTTTGAAATCATCATAGCATCACTCTCTCCACCACTTAGTTCTGTACTGTTCAGACTCTGAGACAGCAACACAAAAACATTTGTATCAAATAGTTGAAGTATTTCTCTTAATGAATTAAGGAAGAGATGATGCAGTCTGGGAACTATTCAGTGACAACTATAAACTATTCAGTATTTCAGTTTTTTAATTCATAATGCTGAATTCCCTTTGATGGTTCTTTAATACAAGGAGGGCTCTTGTGAGTACATGTGAATAATTAAACTTTTTTGAGTTTGAACAGAAGTTGGAGGAAGCTCATTTCACTGTCAATGATGTGAGGCAAAGGAAACCCCAATGGGCATCTTTTTAAAACTAAATAATTTAAGGGGATTTAAAAAGAAATTTCTTTTTCCTATCTTCTCAGTCTGAGAAAGAAAGGCTTTGATAGGTTCCTCCGTGCAATGCTCTGTCTTCTGGGTTACTTTGAGAAACCTTGATGGGAGAAGAAAGAGGGGGACAAGAGCTGGGACATGGTGACGCTGCCGTCCTGTCTGGATCTGGCTGCTACTCTCTCTGTTCTGTGCTTCCAGGACACATCAGGCAGGTGACATGACCTCCCCACTATGCAAATGAGTCACCTGAGGCTCCCATAGTTTACACGACACGTGGAACAGAGAATCGCACTCAAGTCCACCTGATTCTAGTGCAGGGGCTCTTCACCTTACTCCTCAGCTGCCCTTTGATTGCCTGCTGGGCACTGAACCATTCCTCAGCCTTATTTACTGTGTTTATTCATTCTTCTCCCCCGTCGTTGGCTGACAGCTATTGATTTCTGCGCGTGATTGTGCCCTTGGCCTTGAATAGTCTTGCAATTTCTTCCCCAATTTTCAAGTGAACTTTATCATTTCCTTGCTTGGTGAATCTCATCTTTGTTCTTTGGGCAGTAATGGATGATTCAGTAAATGGCATGTCACAGCACGGGAGAGATGTGAGGACGACCTTTATTAGATTAAATATGTTTTCCCCACCCAGTGCTCCGTGGCATTGTGGAATTACTATCAGAAGACAGACAATAAGGAATGAGCCATATGTAGCCAAGAGCTTCCCAAAATTGTATTAGCAATTACTTTTCTTGATAAAATAATAATTACTGAAAATGATTTCTTATAAATTGTAACAGTTAATATATCAGTGCAGATATTACAAATTCAGTTTGCTCAAATGCTCTTTAAGAATATGACTTGACTTTTGGACACTGCCAACCCCAGGCCAACTTCCAAGCCTATTCCTGCTTAAATCCTATTCCCTCACACACACTCACGAATGGGAAACTGACAGGAACTTGTGGCTATAAGATGATCCAACTGAAAATGGGGTTGCAGATTCTTTGCTATACCCTGTAGGATCTGCTTCTTGCTGGTTTCCTTCCATTCCTTCTGCTTCTCTCTAGACATAATGGAAGTCTCTTTATGTTCCCCCAAACTAAGCTTGTTCCTGCCTCAGTGATTTTTGAATCCTGTGTTCCCTCTGCTTGTGTTGTTCTTTCAGAATGACTGTACCTGGTGTCTTCTTTCATCATGCATGTCTTAACGCAAGTGTTACCAACATGGAAATGCCTAAGATAGATCTCTCTCTCTCTCTCTCTCTCTCTCTCTCTCTCTCTCTCTCTCTCTCTCTCTCTCTCTCTCTCTCTCTCTCTCTCTCCCAAATGTGTTTTCCATCAAAGTATCTATTTCTGCCCTGTCTGCCTTGGAATGCCTTCTGATTTCTTGAACCTGCCAGTCTCCTGGTTCACACAGCCTCCACCATGGGTTCACTCCAGCCCACCTGATGGACCAGCCACATGTCCAGAGTTTCTGCTACCTCCAAATAGGAACAAAGCACCACGGTGCAGGACACAGGATCTGGCATCGTGAACCGCTACAGAAGCAACAGTCTATCAGAAGATGGGACACTCAAAGGAGCTGATTCTCCACTGCCCAAACTGACCAGTAGGAAATGGTAGCTAAATCACCGCTCCTTTCTTGTTCCTAGGAACTGTTCTGAGGCATCTTCCTGCATGCCACCCAGAGAAGTCATGTGTGCCAACCAGAAGCACCTACTGGGCGACTAGTCCTATCTCACCAAAATGTGTCATTATGGGAAAAGCAACACATCATTCAGCCTTACTGGCCTTGCCTTCCTTCCCTGTTCTCACTACCCTGGGTTTGCACCTTCCAAGTGAAACAAAATTTTAATCTTTGCCTTAGGGTCTTTACTGAAAAATCTTAGAAAAGACAATCCCCAGGATGGAGAATATTTCCTGGTACACAACCAATTTATGAGGGATTAATGGATGGATAGAAAGATGAAAGGGTAGGTGGTGGATGCATGCATGGATGAATAAATGGATGGATGGATGGATGGATGGATGGATGGATGGATGGAATGAAGAAAGAAGAGAAGAGAAGGAGCCAGAAAGGAAGGAAGGAAATAAAAGAGAAAGAAAGGAGGAAAGGGAGGGAAGGAGGGAGGAGAGAGGGAGAGAGGGAAGGAAGGAAGGAAGGAAGGAAGGAAGGAAGGAAGGAAGGAAGGAAGGAAAGAAGGAAATAAAAGAAGAGATCAAAAGATGGGCAGGTGTATGGGTGGGTGGAAGGAAGGAATAAAGAAAGGAAGGAAAGATGGTGAAAGATTGGGGATAGATGTGTGGTTGGTAAGTAGATGGGTGGATGAATGGATGGATGGATGGATGGTAATTTGAGTCCCTCAAGCACTGTGGGCAGGTGGCTGGTTGGAGCCACATATAGTACTTAGGGCTTTAGTTTAGACTTATTCAACAGAAAGCTAGGCTGGATCATTAGGGAGCACAGCGGAGCCCACGTTATGGAAGTCTCTCCATTCAGTATCTCCGTAGGTCCAGAGCCAAGTAGTGTAGGCATCTGCTCAAGCCTGTTGAAGACATGCAGAGCACCTTCCCTGTGTCCATCAAGGAGGTGGCAGTCCCAGCAGGAAACTCAGCAAATATTTGTCAGACAGCTAAATAGCTGAGTCACTGCTTTAGGTGCAGGCAAGAGGAGGGATTAGAAGTCCTGATATGCCTGGGCTTCTGGGGTATCAGTGTTGACAAATCACAGAGGGACAGGGAGAGACAAATCAGGATAAGCCTATGGGCTCTTCCAGGCTTCCTGTGCCATGTACCATGATGGTTTCTTCTCCCTTGGATTCCCAGCCAGGCACCTCCTGGGAGCAGGGATAGCAAATGCCCACCTGTGATCCAGTAAGGCCATCTGGTGTAGCCACAGCCACCAATGACACATTTACAGACCCCTGGCATGTGCTTGCCACCTGCTCACCCAGGCCCTCTCTCTGCCCTCAGTTGACTCCCCTCCTTGTGGGAGAGAGTGGCATTGAAACCCAGTGGCAAGAGAGTATTAGGACACCAGAATACAAAGCATGCTGTGTACAGAGTTCACACGGATGTGTGAAGGGCAATGGACACTCTAGAAACTTTTACATTCACAAAATCCCACTGTGTGTGTGTGTGTGTATACATATATATGTGTGTATATATACATACACACACGCAGCTACACACATGCACACACACGCGTGCACAGACCATTGGATAGTTACCTTTTGTTGGATGTATTTCCTGCCTTTCATTCCATAAACATGGCTTTTTTTCTTTTCATTTTTAATCCCACTGAATAAGTGTATGACAAATATAAGTCATGACCAAATATAAAGTGAATGTTTAAATTTTAAAGATAAGTGTTATGATAAAAGCCACATTGCCCTTAATCCCCATCACAATACTCCCCCTTGCTTTGAACACACTTATCCCATCGTTCCTGGCACTTTCTGAAGCAGTTCTGGAAGTCCTCTTCTGTGAGTGTCTTCAGTTGCATTCTTATGGCTGCCTCAATATCCTAAATTGTTTCAAAACATTTACCTTTTATGGTCATTTTAACTTTAGAGAAGAGCCAGTGGTCACACAATGTCAGATACAGTGAATAAGGTGCATGAGAATACACTGGAATGTTTTTATTTGACAGAAATTGCCCGTAAATGTTTTGAATGGATTCAAGACATTAAGGCAGGCACAAAAAGACATTAAGAAAAGTGCTTCAGAAAGTGGCAAGAATGATTGAGTAAATGTGTTTGGAGTGTGGGGAAGGATTTTAAGGGTGATTGTGCCTTTTACTGCAATAATTATTTTAATTTTGTTCAGAAATTCACCATATTTTTTGACCACATCTTATAGATCAATCTCCAACACAGAGAGGGAAGGCTGCAGTGCCTGACACTATAAATTCAGTTTTATGTCATCTCTGGCAATTCAGTTTTGTGTCATCTGTCTCTTCAGTTTTGTGTCATCTCTGTCTCTTCAGTTTTGTGTCATCTCTGGCAATTTTCCTGACCAATTTCCACATCTGTAAAGTGGGGGTGAAAGAAATACCTACTTAAGGAGACTGTGGAGGTGAAATGAGTTGTGCATTGAAAAGGCTTTTAAAGCACCCGGCACATAACAAGCCCTCAATGATGTCAGAATTTTTATCAGTGGTTTTTTGGCTGTTGTTTAAGGTTATTTGAAAGGGGCTTAGGGCTAATGTCAGCTTTCTAGAAAATTCTAAGAATATGAGTGCTCAGTCTAATTTAGTAAGAGAGTGGGTTTCAAGTTTCTCTTATGGAGCCTCATAGATCAGCACTGGCAGTTGCATCTGATCTCACAGGTTCTACCTGATCCTAAGTTCTCAGTGGACTAGGAGGAGAACTAGCAAACTGACTTTACTTAGGGCTTCATACACCAAGCACTTCATTTTTCAAAATGATTAATAATTAACTGAGCATTTTTGTAACTCTTGATTGTTTGGGCAAAAAAAAATCCAGCTCAACTTGGAAAACTGGGAAACATACACACCACACAGGAAAACTAGAAAATAATGACAGAACACCAAGCCAGCAGTGTGCTTCAAATTATAAAGAGAGAGTAAGAGAGGATGTGGAGCAACGGCCATGAAGGGGCTCTGTCCCTGCCTCCCTGGGGAATGTTCTAGAACTCCCATTCCCAGGTACAGTACTAGAGGTGTGTGAGTCAGTAAGAGTCGCCCAGGCCCAGGGTGCAGGACCAAATGACATGTCTCCATTGCATAGAGCATCCTGGCAGAGGGAGCTAAGGCAGCTTCATGGCCTTCCACCTCCCAAAGTGGCAGGGACAGAATAACACCTCCAAGAAGATGCACAGTGTGGCCATGAGAGACCTCAGGGATAAGGCATGGATCAAGAACCCAAGAAGGGTGTGACAGGGACTGCCAGAATGATGTCAAATGCCAGATGGGAAGAAGGCCACCTCTAGCACAGAGCCATCCATCAAGGATCAGGTCTTGCCTCTTCACCCTACTTAACCCTAGCCCTTGGCCCCAACATCTGGGACCCAAAGTAAAATTAGAATAGGGTAGAGAAATGTGGATCTATAGTTCTTGTAGACACCCAAACAGAAATAAAATCAGAAAGCTATATATGAAGATGTTTGGGTGCTTTGGAGCCCAGCACTCCCCAGCCTGTCTACCTCTGCTGAGCTCTTTCCTTGGCCAGGAACTTAGACTTGATTTACTCAGCTGTAAAATAGAGATAGTAATAACAGCCCCTTCATAGATTGAATGTGCTCCATAAAACATTACATGTCAAGCTCTAGAGGGCCTGTTTCACGCTGAACATTCAATAGATGTGTACTAATCTCATTAGGAGGAGCGGTATTGAAAGGGGTCTCGGGATAAGTGTGTTGGAGGTCTTTATGGTGTGATCCAGGAGAATCTTCCCTCATAGCTGGCACATGCATGGCAGGAACATCCCTAGTCTGCTGAGGGGGCAAAATAAAGGGATTTATGTGTGTATTAAGCATGTGGTTTCCATGAGCTCCAAGCCAGTGAAAGATGATGTAAGTCTACAGTCAAGGTGATGAGCTCTAACATTCAGCTGCTTGGATTTATATTATTTCTAACTGGAAAGTGTCCTAAGGGGCTTCTAACTTTCAGTACTATAGTTTCCTCATCTGTACAACAGAGGTAATAATACATCCTGTCTCATAGAATTATTCTGAGGCTTAAATGAATGACCAGATGCCAAAATCTTCTCCAGGCTCCTCTAAGCCTCCTCCTCATCATGATGATGCTCATCCTAGACAGTTTTACTATTCTAGTTTTGTTCTCATTCAAATTTGCATTTCAGCTGTTGGAAGGGGGACGTCAAATCTGATTTCTTTTCCAACAATGAAACCCATCCAAACCCTAGGCCACCAAAGGAGAGTCCCACCGAAATATCAATGCCACCAATATTTAAATGAAGATTGGGCAGGCCCTCCTCCATGCACCCCAGCAATATCTCTCCCTTGTGCTTCAGAGAAGATGCACAAGTGAAGCACAAGATTCACAAACAGTGAAGAGGGTGACCCACAGCTGACGTCAGGGGCTCACAGCAACAGGGAATACTCTCTGACATAAGGTCAAAGGAGCAAGCAAGAGCAACTTGCTTATAGAAGATACTCTGCCCATTACATAGTTTGAATATTAGCTCCTTATCAGATATATGGCTTGCAAGTATTTTTCCAGCTTTCCATGAGTTATCTCTTCAATCTTCTTTTGCTCTGCCACAAAAGTCTGAGTTTCATGGGATCCCATTTTTCTCTCTTTGTTTTTGTTATCTGTATTTTAGGGGATTTTATACAAAAGATAATTGCCCAAATATATGTCATGGAGCTACTCTTATGTTTGCTTTTAGCACTTTTCTAGTTTTTACAGTTTCAGGTTTTACATATAAGTCTTTTATTCATTTTGAATTGGTCTTGGGATATGAGGTGAGATGCAGATCTAGCTTAATTCTCATGCATTTAGATATCCACTTTTCTCAACACCACTTATTGAAGAAATTATTCTTTTTCCATGGTGGGCTCTTTGTACCTTTATTGAAAATCAATTAACCATGGATGCATTGATTTATTTCTGGGCCTTCTATTCTCTCTCTGTTTCTTATGCCAATACCATGCTCTTTTGATTACTGTAGCTTTGGAGTATATTTTGATACCAAGCAATAAAATGCCTCCAACTTTGTTCTTTTCCCTCGAGATTCCTTTAAGTTTAGGAGAGAGATAAGTTCAAGAGATCTACTGCACAACATGATGGCTTTCACTAATAATCATGGTGTTAATAATAATTATGTTCATGTATTACATATTTGCAAATTACAAAAAGAATAGATGTTAAGCGCACATACCACAAAAATAAGTATGGGAGGTAATACACATGTTAATCAGTTCAATTAAACATTCCATAATGTTTTTCAAAACATCAGACTATATATCATAAATATATACAATTTTCCTTCAATTGCAAAAAAGAAGAGATTATGCACTCTGTGCTTGGGTTTCTTCCTTGAAACAAATACAACAAAAAAAAATAACTTACAAATTGTACTGGCAAGATTTTTGTCACTTTGACAAAAATGTCTGACTTGCACGATTTAAAGATGGAGAGATTCACTTGAGTGCATGGTTTTAGAGGTTTTAGTCCATGGTCTGCTGGCTCTATTGCTTTTCGACCCATGACACAGTGGAATCACCATGGCAGAAGGACCTGGTGGAAGACAGCTGTTCACCCCATGGCAGCCAGAAAGTAGAGAAAGGGACAGAGCCAGAGAGTAAAGGGGCTGAGGACCAGGTATAGTTCCTAAGGCCCTGACCCCATGATCCACTCCCTTCCACTGGGCTGAATCCCCTATTTCCATCATTTCACAGTAAAGCTATTAAATTACAATCTCATCAATGGACTCGTCTACTTGATGACATTAGAGTCCTTATCAGCCAATCACCTCCTGCAAACCCCACTTCTGAACACACAAGACTTTGGGAGAACATTTTAGAGCTAAAACATAACACAGGAGTCCTTCTAATGCTGCTTCACACAACCTCAAACCCTCATGGAGTACAGTAAACACACATCTTGTTCGTGGGTCTGTAGGTCAGCTGTCTGGCTCTGCTGATCCAAGCCTGGGATCTCAAGGCTCACTCACAGGTGTGTGGTCAGGACAGCCAGGCAGCTCTGTGGATCTCTGTAATTGTGGCTTTCACATGCTGAGCTGCATCTGGGACAATGGGGCTGACTCAGCTTTACTCTGCAGGGTCATGCTCCAGCAGACTAGCTCAGGCATGCTTCCACAGCAGAGCAAAAGGGAGAGGAAATGCAGAAATGCTTTGTCAAGCTTCTGCTTGTCTCACCTTTGCTATTACACCCTCATCCAAAGCAAATTACATGACTGAACCCCAAAGTCAAGAGAAAGGACAATAATGCCCCACCCCACATACAATAACAGTATTGCAAACTTACATAGCAAGGGGCCTAAGTCCAGGAAGAGGTAAAGAATTCAGGTCAACTGTCAATCAACTTATCACACACTCCAAAGGAAGTTGCCAGCATTGATTGTAGGGAAAGAGGGAGGAAAATTATAAGCTGTCTTATAATTCAATCCACTGAAGGAAAGGTCAGAATCACTCACAAAATAAGGAACTCTCAGGCTATTAAATGGTATGTCCTTTCTATGAATACACAGAATTCAAAAAGAATCATCAGTTCTCACATTCCACCATTTACTAAAACCATCTCCTCCAACATTTTTAGTCTCACCTGCTTTGAATGAGTTGAGCTACATCTTCAGAGTTTGATTTTTCTAGTGACTTGCTCCAGAACTTTAATATTCCAGGAAGTACATATCCATGTAAAAATAAATGAAAACAACTTTAAGGAAATTCAGACTTCTCCCCATTTCAGACAAGTTGGCTCCAATTTAGGGAGGAAAGTTTGAAAGCTCTCCTTTTATTATTCCCTTCCACCAAGTCTAGGTTAGGACTCATTGGGGTGGTCACAAATGAAATTATATGTATTGAGGGATGATGAGTCCCCATGAACCACAGCTTGCGGCTGAAATCCTAGTGCCTACTCTAGGTTCCAGGAAAATAAACTGAAGATGGAAAGTGAAGCTTCATCATGAGAACTTAGATTTGTCATCAGTGACTGTGCCATCGTATGTTTCTCCTATAGAAACTGTCTGGGGAACATTTTTTTTCCTTCTTGTTGTTTTTATAAGAGGAGCTGGCCACTTTAATAGCCTGGACATTTAAGATCCATAAAAGATTATATGTAGTGAAGATAGTTGAGTCGGGTAGACCCAGCAGATAGACATTTTGATAATCACCTTTTAACTGGGCAATAAGAGTTGGCACCATGCCACTAATGCCTTCTAGTTTGGGAGGAGAATTCTATCCTTTGTCACTTAGGGTGAGCTTCACAGAGTTGCCTGGCTGAATTCCCGATACTGACCGTTGGGAAAAATCGGGCATAATATTACTCTTGACAGACCATCGGTTTGACCCGGAGCCTAAATTTCTTGGTAACTCCCTATAAATTATGAGTTCTGTCATTTTATCTGCAGCAATTATTCACACGGAGTGTGGTTTTGCTTGTGGCCAAGTTAAACATAGGAATCCATCAGCTGTACGTATATTCAGGAGGAAATTTGGGGGAGGGTGGAACTCAAAATAGTCCAGATTAGCCTCCATAAATCAATGTGGACAGCTCCTTTGATAAATTCTCTTATGGTACTTTAGGATGCCGAGGCTAAATCAACAGGGATATTAATTTTCTTCCACACTTGGGCAAAAGCTCTTGATTCAACACCAGGCTGAGCGCTCAGGCTGCCTCTTTACTTCCTATTTCCTTTCACCTGGCTCTTTGGGACACAATCCAGAAGGTTAAAACAAAGATTATCGCAGTGAAAGTTTCCGTATAATTAACTAAAGGACTCCCATTTTTTAGTCATAGCCAATATGTAACATTTGATCAGACTTTCTCTAGTATTATGATGTTAACTTGAATTCACAGCCATCTGAGAAAAACCTCTCTTCCTCACTTCCTTTCTCATCCCTAGTCTTAGGTTCTAAAGTAACCAATATTAATAGCCTGGGATACAGAGATTCCCACAGTCCCTGTCTCCACAGCCACATACAGCCAGAGGGACAGTGAGAGAAAAAGGCACAAGCTAAGCAGAGTCTGGAATTAGAGACTTCTGTTCTTTTCCAGGTGTCAAGGCAGAAATCATAGAGTTCTAAGTGGAGAGCGGGACAGAGTGTTGAGTTCTTGCAGTGTGGCAGCTATGTGGACCTCAGGACACCATGTGGTTGTCCAGGGGAGATGGCAGTGGTGAGCGGGTAAACTGCAGTGGGTACCTCAGAGGGCAGAGTGGAAGAGATTTGGGGATGGGTTGTAATCTGTAAGGAAGAAGGTCCTTTCTGGCTTCCCCATCTGGATAGCTAATGCTGCTCATCAGAGAAGAGATCCCGGGAGGAGTGGGGAGGAGAGCATGTGACTCAGTGTGGGATGTGCTCTGGGCCCCTCTGAGCCTGCCAGGGAAATAAGGAACCTCTGTGGGCAGCTGGCTCCCAGAAGGGGTGTAGGCTGAAGGACATCCCTGGCACTATTTAGGAAGTGTTTATTAAATTTGTAACATATAATAGGGACACAGAAGAGCCCCTGGGGAAGAAACCTTGCTCCCTCTAAGGCCCCTGAGGCCCACACATCAGGCTTTTAAGTATGATGGAGAGGGAGGTCATCTGGCATACCTGCAGTGTAGGATTCTTTAAATATCTGACCCTTAGTCACCATCTAAGGGAGAGGCTCAAAGCTGCCTATGACAGTGGGGGCCAGAGGAAAGAGGGAAGGAGAAAGGATGAGAAAGATGGGGGACCCCTCATCCTCACAGAAGTCCTGAGCTGCTCAGCTCCAGCCCACACCTGCATGCGCAGCTCTGCAGAAAGAATAAGAGGGGGATCTGGGGCCAAACTGCTTGGATTCCAATCCACGTTGTGCAAACGCAGGCACTGTACATAACTGCCAGGCCTCGGCTTCCTCCTCCAAAACACAAGGGACATCCTGGAGGCAACCTCATCGGTGTGGTCGGAGGACTCAGTGAAATTACACAAGGAAGACATCGGGCACAGCGCACAGCACGTGGCCACAGGAGCACTCTTCGAATGCGGGCTCCTGGCTTCATCAGCCACAAAATTGCTTCTGTAGCCAATCCAGGACGTGCTGTCCCCGGAAGGAATTCCAGAAAATAAAACTTACTCCACCTCCTCGCAATTCCTGTGGCCTCTGAGGCGTGCAGGATGTTTTCCCCTGGGGAACCCTTCTCCCCTCCTCATCTTCACCTGCTTCTGGCTTCCCATCGTCTCTTGGCTCAATCTGGCGTGTTCTATGGCTTCTTAAGTTGGAGCCCATCTTCCGTCACTGAGAATTCTGCGTGCAGGGACAGGGTTTATTTCTTGTCCACCTGGGCATCGCCTCACTGGCCTCAGCCCTGCACCTTATACATAAGAGGGGTATGATAAACATTCATTGCAATGAATGTAATTACATTTTCCTGAATTGAGCTAGAGAGAGAGAGAAAGTGAGCTAACACTAGAGTTAACTTGTGTCTTGCACCTCAGGAGCCGAGTTCCTCAGCCTTAGCAGTTGTTAATACTGGTAGATTTTATGTTTTTTAAACATAACACAGGAATTTACTTATTAGTGAGTTAATTCTATGCGTGATGGAAAACTTAGAAATCTGAAAAATAATATAATGTAACAAAAATAATAATTGTAATTCAATACAGATAATAACTTTTGGGGACCCTATCTGTATCTATTTTATATACCTATACATGTTCTATATATCCATATCTACACAAATTGGGATCAAAGTGAATAAACTTTTAAAATCACTTTTTTTCATTTAACATTATTTCAGGAGACTTTCCCCGTAATTGATGTATTAAACAAGGGTTATTCAAACTGTGATTTTTAATGTTCATCTCCAGAAGTAAGGATCCTTTGTTTACATTATCTCTTTCTCCAGAACAAATTTCCTAAGAATGGAATTTCTTTGTTAAAGGGTGCATCCCTGTAATCCCACCTACTCAGGAGGCTGAGGCAGGAGAAGCGTAAGTTCAAGGCCATCCTGGGTGGTATAGCTCAGGTGTAGGGCACTTGCCTAGCATGCATGAGACTGTGCAACCCATGCCTAACACCGAAGGGGGAAAAATGAACATGAAGCATTTAAAATCATTAGTATCCATTATGAAATTCCTTTTGAGAAGGAGCCTATCACTGGAGGCCACCAGCAGCCAGAGAGGAGGAAGACATGTACACTTTCACCTTCTTGGCTTTCAAAGTCTTCTCCTTTTCACCATTTGACCTGAAAAGTCAGTGGTTGGTATCACTCATTGCTTTGATCACTGGTCACCTTGAATGCCTTTGTAAACTGTCTGTTCTGTACCAACCTCTTTGTTCTAATAGGTGAAAGTCCTCCTTGGTCCTGAGACCTCTTTAAATAAATGAGAAACTTGCCCTTTTTCTGTGTCAGAGAGATTTGTTTTCTTTGCAGCTTACCTTTTAAATACTTTTGCTTTATGAAATTCACACTTAAAATTCTCATATAGCTGATCCCATCACTCACTCCTTATTCCCTATTATTGTCTGTATCTTTCCAATTTTAGTGTATGTGCTGCCGAAGCAAGCACTTCCCTATTATTGTAACTGTGTGTGTATTTAGAAGGTGTTTGGGTAGCCTGAGATAAATGAGTTATTCACTTATTTTTGGGTTGTTTTATGATTCTTTGTTTGTAAGTAACTATTTCCTCATGCATTTTAGCATAAAAACGTTTATAAAATTTTTAAATTTCTAGATTAACTTGTTATAAAAGTTGCATACTAATATACTAAAAATTTTATACTAACAAAAAATGTATATGTAAAAAGTTTAAGGTAGAAAATAAAATTCATCCATCATCTCATTTCCATACAATTAGCATTAACATTTTTGAAATACTGTTCTAATCCTCTTTCTTTTTCTCACCTATTGATTCTTCCAAATAAATTTTGGCATGTTTCATTGTGTTTCAGAGGAAAAGTTAACCCCAAAGTCCATTTATTAAGAAAGTAAGTTGATAGGTTAATTGGAGAAGCGTTGAGATTTTCACAAACTTTTTAGATTTTTTTCCTTCTAGAAAAATAACTGGTTCACACATTTGCTGGTATCTTGCTCTGTGCAGCTCAAAAAAGACTTTTCTAGTTTTTATCATATAATGTTTCTAATAATACCTTGGATTTGCTAATGCAATTAAGGCAGTGAGTAGATTCTTTTGTTTCTTTCTTTCTTTTTTTTTTTATCTTCTAACTGGTTATTGTTAGAGGCAAAGCATGTGTACTTAACCCATCCACTTTGACACACTGATTAAAAGATTCGTAGGTTATTCTCTTGACATCACCAGGGCCCTTTGGTTTTCTCCTGCATGTGAGAGACTGCATCTGTAGCCACCTTTAGATATGATCGTGGCTACTGTTTTACGCTCCATATTATTTATCATGCTGATTAAGTGACTAACACTCCTAACTTTCAAGGAGGTTTTCTCCCCCTTTTAATTAGAGTGGGTGTTGAATGTTATCTAACACCTTGGCAATGCTGGGCTATTTATACATTCTGTGTAATTATGGCTTTTATCTACATAAACGTCCCTCTTTGTTCTACTTAATAGCACTCCCCCCCCCCTTTGAATTCTCCATTGTCTGAAATAGATTCTACCACCCCTGCTTTCTTTTAAAGAAACAAAAAGACGTTTCCACTTGTATTATTTGTTAAATTTTTTGGACTGTCTCTTTTTTTTTACCCTACCAGGGATCAAACTCACAACCCTGCACTTGCCAGGCAGGTGCTTATGCCACTGAGCTGTATCCCCAGCCCCTGTCTCTTTATTTTTAATCTTTCCGTACCATTGATTTTCAGTGTCGAACGCAGTTAAGCAGCTAATAAATATTGGCCATGTGCCTACTTGGTGCCGAAGGTAGGATTAAATCCTTGGGATATGGAGCGGAGAAAGACGGCAGTCTGTCCTGAAGCAGGCTCTGTTGCAGGCAGGTTTGGGGCAGCCGTAGTCCCTGGGAGGGCCTGGCCAGCTTAAGAGCCCAGCAAGGCTGCCTGGAGGTGACGGGAGATTTGTCATCCAGATAGGAACACAAGATCACTGGGAAAGGGTCCATCAGTCAGGCCTCGGGCAGAAAGGGAGTTTGAGCGCTTCAGAGTCAAGGCAGCTCAGCACCCCTTGGAATTTGGAGGCCTCCCTCGGACGCCATCATAAATTCTCAAGATAGGGTGCTTCTCCTTTACTCTAGCTCCGTCTCTACTTCAGTTTCAAACACTCCACCTCCTCTGGGCCTCTGCACTGGCCGATCCCTCAGCATGGATCTGGTTGCTCCTGGGTCCTCACAGTGCATGCCCCATCTCTCTCAAGCCTGAATGGCACTTTCTCCACGCAGCCCACTCTGAACCCCTCTCTCACAAGGCAGCACCGCTTCCTCCCACCGCGTCACTCTTAAGCCTTTGCCTTGCTCTCTTTGGTCTCCCACTTCTGAGCACTGCTTGGCCTTGTACATACGGGTCTTTGTTTATTGTCTTTGCCATTCATCTCTAGTAGTAAGAATGTCTTCTGCTGGATCCTCAGCACAGGGAGCAGTAGATTTTCAATGAGGAATTGCTGAAAGAATAAAGGAATCAGCAACGATAGGGGTGGGGCTGGTTGTACAAAGTCACCTGGGTAAGAAAGGCGCCATCTGGGGTTGGGGCAGGATCTCAAAGGAACCTTGCCTTTCTCAAACTCACCACTCAGGTGGCTCCTTCTACATCCTTGGAGAAGCGTGTAGGGTGGGGCAAGAAGGATGAGTGGAAACCATCTTTCTTTCCCACAATGCATTGTGGTCCATCTTGTCTGCATGCATACTTGTATGATTTTTGTCTTTGTCCTTACAATTTAGGTTGTGCCAAAACATGTTATGAAATAACACAATTTCCCTTATTTTTCCCTAAAACTTGATACACTGCATTTTTTTTCTGCTCCCTGAGGTCCTCTCTGATTCTGTGGAGACCACTTACATCTTGCATTTTTCTGCCTGCTCTTCTTTGGAGTTTCTCTCCTTGCTCTGAGTTCTGGAAAAGCATCTCAGATTCACATACAAACCGTTGATTTGGTTTTCTGCAAAGCTGGTTCCGTCCTTCTTCACAAGGGTTCATTTGAATTTTTCTTCTCCAATGCTGATTTCCTGTGGCTGCTTTCTCGTCTCCAGGTCAAGTTTGTGCTCACTTATCTCAACCTCAGCCTCTCTTTTCCAAGGTCTTTCTACTCCTTTCCCCACAGGCTTGGTCTTCTTACATGGTCTACTAAACTTTTCTTCTGGTTGCTTGAGTAAGTCGTTTTCAGAAGCACATCTTTCCTCTGAACTTTATGAACATTTCATTCACTCATTCAGCGATGCAATTTACTGACTACCTATCTGTTGCTGAGCCTGCAGCCAGGACTTTGGAGCAACCCAAGATCAGCAGGTCTGTGTCTTCATAAATGGTAGACTCAAGTTGGAAAACTAAGCAGTTAAAGGGGTGATTTCAATGGCGACAAGTCCCATGAACAAGACATGTGTGTTGCATTATCAGAGCACATAGTAGGGACACAGAGCCTTGTTTATGACAGAAATGGAGCAGGAAAGAAGATACTGCCTTTTTCTATTTCTCACAGCCCACTGCTGAGTTTTTCCCAACTTCAGTCACTCTCAATGAGCTGTGATTGATCAGGTCTCTTATGGCAAACAGATTGAATATTGAGCTCCCTGTAGTTCTTGTCGCTGTCCGCTTGAGTATGATACCAATCTTTTCAAATCTACTAGCAGATAAAAAGCTGATGTGCACCGCATCTGCCCAATCTGTAATGTGGAGATATGAGTAGTTTCATACCTGTCCGCTGACATTAGGTAAAGTTCTCCGTCTCCACTGCCTTGTCTGACATCCTGAACTAATTTGTGCTGTCCAGGTAAAATCGAAATCCAGTAGGCATTGCTTGTGGGACTTTTTTGGAGGATTTCAGTCCAGATTGGACAATTCTAACACATGAGCCCTCCCAGGGCAGCCAACATGCATTTGATGCAGAGTTTATGGGAAATTACAAAGTCTTGGTACCTGCCCACAGCCCTGTTATCATTGGTAGAGGCAACCTGGATGATGTAGGGAGGTGGGAAAGTTGAGGAGCTACCCCCACAGTGCATCCAGTAGAACAAAGTGTCCAGAGAACCCCGGTAAATCAGAGCCTAAGGAATGGAAAACAAAAATTCATTTCTCAAAGGAGAAACCAAGTGCAGGCTAGTGGAGGAGGAGAATATAGCAAAGTTTTAAGGAGTTCAGATAAATATTTAAACTTGTTAGGAATTATGAGTCTCTTGGAATGGTATGCATCATTAATTCCCAGGCAGGCAGGTTAACAGTGAGTTGGTGGAGAGATGGCCTCTTGAATTATTCTTTTAATGGAGTTCCCAGGTTAAAGTAGATTTTATTTAATGTCAATCAATAGGCAATTTTACCCAGGCTTGGTGATTAAAAAGAAAACCATAAAGAAGTCCTGTGACAGTAATCCTTCTGGCTCAATCAGACCTTCCTTTCAACCTGGAAAGGACTGGGCAAAGGCGAAAACATAGATTAAGGCAGGGGCTCCTGGCCCTATTTTCTATCACCCCAAGTGAATATAACTCCTCCCCCCACTAGCTAGATGGGTCAGTCCATGTCCCCAGGCAAAAAGAAGAAATTCAGGCTCCTTTCTGTTCTGGTCCATGAGGCACATTGGAATAATTCAAATTAACAGTGTAGATCCAGTTTATTTCTTGAATTCCCAATGATCGTCACAGTGAATTAGTATGAGTCAGAATTTTCATTTGACGGAAGTGATTATATTAGGCTTCTGTGTGTCTCCGGGTCCCTCTAGCCCTCCTTCTTTATTACAGATAGCCTCGGGAAATCAGAAGAAAATGAGAACCCAGGATCATACATCTCAGTGATCCACCATTGACTTTGTTAGGAAATTAGGAGTAGACACGGGTCTCCAGAAAGTGAAATTGCCTTCGGGTCTGGAAGATGGAGTCAAGTCCTTTCAAGATGCATCCAGGAATTATAACATTTGAAGGAAAAGGGGTTTCCTTTCCCCTCATTTGTCCTCAGGGAGTCAAAGGAACTAACATTCTTTTGCTGAATTGTGAGTCCTTAGGAGTGAAATATCATGACTTTCTTTCCTTATATATATTTTTCTTTTCTTAATAGCCCAGGACTTTTTCTAAAAGCACATTTTACCTGACCCAGCATTTCCAGTTTATTAGACAAGCTTTTCCAAGACTTGCTATTTATTTTCACAGTCTGGCTTTTCACCAAGTCAAGAGAATGAAGAAGAAAGATCCTTGTTGCCATGTGGTTATTTTTAATAAATTGGGCTTTAAAGGGGCTGCTGGTTGCCAGTTCACACACACACACACAATGGAACTCTGCAGTAGTTTCCACATGAAAAAAGAAAAATCCCTGCTGTGAATCTAACGAAGGAAAAAAGCCTTGAATCTCTCCTCGTTGCTTATCAAGAATCAAAATAGGCACAAGGAATGTTAGGAACAATGCAGAAACTGTGCTAAGGAATGGGGACTTTCTATGAGGGAAGAGAATACATCATGTATTGTTGCGGGGAGGTGTATGCATGTGCGTATATTTTTCCGATTGATATTCATAGGCAAGAAAATAATGATGTTAGGCAGCTAAAGACTTGATATAATCATGATTTTCCTAAAGGCCAGAGAAAAATTAGGTATTTCCTTTGGAAACAAGAATATCTTCTTGAAAGACTTTAATTATTGTTCTTGAAAAGGCTCGCTTTTGGGTACATTTATTAAAATGATAGATGAGGAACAGTGACAGAGGAAAAAGAAGCTTGATTTCCAATTCCCCTGAAATTTTCGGCTCTCTAACAGCTTGGCAGTGACTTTAAGAAAGGCACTCAACTCTCTAAATCATTCTGAAGCAGCTCTTTGGAGCTGAGACCCATGTGAAAGTGTGTGCCTAAGTGCAAAACACACCCATCCACGCTCATAAACATCATAGAGCCAACATTTGAGAGGCACAGAAATGGGACCGAAATCCAATCCCAGAGACGAGGAGGAAGCTGTTGGAACACCGATGTGTGACTCTGTAGAGTTACTGGCTTTCTTTCCTTGCATTGATCTTAGACCTTGACAGCTGAGAAGTACATCTTTATCATCCTCCTTGCTCCGGAGAAAGTATTATATACTTGAATACAACATTGTGTTTTATTTTCCAACTCTGCCAAGATTCAATCTATGGGTATTGAATATCCACCCAAAGAACCCTGGACTATTACAGAGCGTGCACAAAGGAAGTAGAGAAAAACTGTAAACTGCATTCTCTCTTCAACTCTGACAGCAGTAAAACCTCAAGCCCATCTTTTTCACTCTGGGATTCTGACTATTAAGCAGAGACCAGAGAGAAAGTTAAATTGAATCTCAATTATAAGAGATATAAGTGAATGGGTGCTTTTATTGCATTTATGAAGTTTGGTCTTTTATATGATTTACTTAATTCTGTTACTAAAAAGAAAAAAAAATTTTTTTTTCTAAATTCAGCTATAAGAGCCTAAAGAGGTTTGAATAGTGTGGCAAACTGTAATAAATCATTTGAAAAGGGAAAACATTTTCACAAAAGTAAATCAGAGTCATTTCACTCCCTTAGAACTGGAGTTTCCATTACTTTCAGGAGGTTTTCAACTTCAAGATGAATAGACTAATCGCAAAGTAATTTATTTGAGTTTAAAGTTGGCCATATGACTGAGTACAGAATTTTAAAACAGAGCGCAATAATAAGAAATGTAATACTGCTTATTGTGATGGCTTCTACCATTGGGCCTGTGAAGAGCTTGAATTTGGATGACCTGATCCCCAAGGGAATTGAAGATCCAAAATGCTTAGAGGGCTAGGGGTTAGATTTCAAAACACCCACCAAATCAACAGAGTGGCTTCCTGGGGACTGTTGTGTGACTGACCCCAAGATGATAGAATATAGTGTCTACTATGTAAAGAGAAAAAAAAAAAAAGTAGAGCAGTCAGAAGTCATCATGAGAAAGATGCCGTGTTCATCCTTTGCCCAAGGAACCATAACTTCTAATGGCTTCCTATGAGCTTCTGGTTAAAACTCAAACATTTCAGCCGGGCCCTCATTTCTTCTAATAGCATACTCAGTCTTTTCTGTCTGTGCTTTTACAAGTGGATTCTTCCCCTATTTCATGTTTATGCCTAAGAATTGGTTCAAGGTTCTTTCTTTAGGAACCTTCCCTGACCTCGCCAACTGATCTCTTCTTTCATCTTCCTGTAGCACCTTGTGCTCAGAGGCACATCATCCATGTGTACCTTCATCCCCCCAACTCACTCATGAGCCCCCAGCTCGGGGGCCAGCTTCTCCACCTCCATATTTCTCCTGCTGGGCTGGATACTTTCTGCTTGTCAGCCCAGACCCGCTCTACACCCTACTCCTGCCAGCTCCAGACCTGGCTGGAACACCATGTAGGTTAATAGTCCTATCTCTCTGATTGGGTTAGGCTCATGATCCATTGGCTGTATTTTTATGAAACTAAAGCATGCAAAACTGGACTGTGTACTCTGGCTTCTTGTTGGGAAGGTACACATGAAAAATTGAAGGTGGACGGTGGAAAAAGAGGTCGGGGAATTTATTTTCTGGGCTCCCTCTCTCTGCCATGGGTTGGCCAAGACTCTGAGGGTCTAGCTGAGTCCAGTGCCCTGATGAAGCAGCCGTCCCCCACAGTTACAGCTCTCCCGGGGTCTAGGGACTTAGATTTCCTCTTCCTACTGCTGTATGTCATCGTGTTTTGTCATCCCTCGTTGGCTTCCTTGACCCCTTCACAACATGACAAAAGTTCCTTCCTTAAATTCTCTGCAATTAACCTTATTGACTACGGCACCTCTGTCCTGCCAAGACACTGACCAATCCATCACCAAGCAGAGTCCCCAGCAAATCATAGGAATCCATCAATACTTGATAATATATTTAATAAAAATAGGCTTTTATGATGATGCCCAAATGGGCATTAGGTGACTAGAGTTCAGACGCCCAGCTCTGGCTCTGGTAGATTGTGTGAGCTGAGATCCTTGGGACTCTCACCACCACCAATTTTTTGAAAACATAATACAGAGACCTGGGAGGCCATTCCACAGTCCTCTCCGCTGTCTTGCAAACCTTCTTCTGCAAGGGGTGCTCACTGCTATCTCCCATCCAGTCCCGGGAGGGAGGAGGCCACCTTGAGGTCCTCCCTTGGGATCGATTCCTCCTGCGATGTAAGGTATCGATCTCCTGACAGTGGCTGTCTGGCCTTCCTCTCTGTGAGGAGCCTGGAGACCAGGACTGTGCACAAAGGCAGTATTTCTGAGTGACAATGGCGCATTGTCCCATTATTGATTGTTCTGCAGTCAACTGGGTTAAGCTGGTGCTCATCACAGGCTCCTCCATCTTCCTCCCCACAAAACTACCCCAAGCCTTTGAAGAGGGAAGGGCCCTGTAGGCAGGAGGGGGTTCTTTTATTTAATATGCAGTTTTGCAGCTCCCAGCTGATTATACCTTTTATTTCTTTCTGAGCACTGTAAATAGATCATGGCAACAGGCCTGGCAGTTACCCTAATTTGGGCCCCAGATAGCTCTAATCCTGGTCTTGTCCTTGCCAGCCAGTCCTGAAGACCTTGCCGGAAGCAGCTACTCCCCCTGTCCCCAGGGCCTGTGCGGCGGCAGGGCTGACTCCCCCACAGGCAGTGGTCAGGGCCACTGCACTCTTTAAGACACATGGAAATGTTTTAAGTTGAATTTCTTTTAAATTCAGAAGAAAATAGGAATAGAGAATGAGGACTATATAATCATGAGTCCAGTTGTAGTATACACCTCTTTGTCAATGGAGTTGCAAAATACAAAGCCCACAAAGGCAAAAGCATTGAGGACCCACAAATCAGATGTCAGCCTGCTTTGCAGAGAGCCAGGCCTATAGACAGTAGTCAGATGGAGAGAATCTGGGAACCTAAGTCCACACATCCACTGGGAGCTCACATCCCACACTGTCTGGGCATCCTGCGAAGGAGGAGTTGGTGTCACTTCTTTCACCCAGCTAGTCCCAGATTTATGCAACCACAGAAAATTTGGAAAAATACTGATCTTAACTTTATTTGTTTTGTTTCTCTTTTAAGCCTAGACAATATCTCAAAACTTAAATAGTACAACTTGGTATTATTTTTATAATGTCCCTGTGAAATTTATGGCTATAAATACTTATGTTTAAAAAGAAGCAAGATCTCAGATCAATAACCTAAACCTCCACCTAAAGAAGTTAGGTAAACAAGAACAAAGTCTAAAGCAAGCTGAAAGAAGGAAATAAAGATTAGAACAGAAATAGATGAAAGAAGGGATAGAAAAACAATAGAGAAAATCAAAGAAAGTTTGGTTCTTTGAGAGGGTCAATAAAATTGACAAATATTTAAATAGGGAGAGAGAGACTCTAGATACTAAATTCAGGAATAAAATAGTAGATATGACTACACATCTTACAAAAATGCATTTTAAATTTAAAAATCACAGCAGATTACAAGGGAATCCTGTGAAGAACTGGATGCCAATGAATTATATAGCCTAGATGAAATGTACAAATTCCTAGAAGACTATAGAAAGTGTCTCAAGAAGAAATATAGTATCTGAATAAATCTAAAACAAATACAGACAAAAATCTAATCCAAAACTTCCCAAGGAGAAAAGCTTAGATGTTTTCATTGGTTAATTCTAGTAAACATTTAAAGAAGAAATAACATCAGTTCTTCACAAATTTTTCCTAAAATTAGAAGAGGAGGGAATACTTCTCCACTCATTTTATGAGGCCAGTATTAAGCTAATCCCCAAATAAGACAAAAGCATCACAAGTAAACTGTAGGTATACCACCTGAATATAAATACAAATATCCTCAATAAAGTACTAGCAACCTAAGTCCAATAATACTGTATGTCAAAAGACTGCATATGTCACAACTAAGGGTATTTACCCCAAGAATGCAAGGTTGGTTTAACATACAAAAAATAAATCCATGTAATAACCACATTAATAGAATAAAAAATCCAAACCACATAATCATCTCAATAGATGCAGAGAAAGCATTTGAGGAAATCAACCACTTTCATTGAAAAAGAAAAACCACTCAATAAATTGTGAAAAGAATGGAACTTTCACAACTTGATAAAGGGGACTCAAAAAGCTCACAGCTAACATCATAGTTAATAGCAACAGGCATTTCTGTCACAAGATCAGCAATAAAACAAGGATATCTACCTTTACCACTCCCACTCAGGACTATATTGGAGGTTCCAGCCAAGGCAGCTAGGCAAGAAGAAGAAATAAAAGGCATCTGGATTAGAAGAGTAGACCTACACCATACACAGATTCCGTAATCTTGTGTATAGAAAATCCTGAGGAATTTTCACACACATGCATACACACAAACCCACACAATTATCAGAATTAATAAATGAGTTCAATAAGGTTGTAGATAGAAGATCAATATGTAGAAGCCAATTGCATTTCTATGTGCTAGCAATGAACACTGCAGAAAGGAAATTAAGAGAAATTCCTTTTAGGTTAAAATCAAAAAGAATAAAATACTTAGTAATGAAGCTAACAAAGTGCAAGACTTCCACACTAAAAAACTATAAAATGTATTTTTAATTAAATAAGGCTAAAATAGATGAAAATACTCTCCCATAGTTATGGATCAGAAGACTTAATATTGTTAAAAGGCAATACTTCCCAAACTGATCTACAGATTCAACCCAATTCCTACCAAAATCTCTTCTATGGTCAATCTAAACAGTGGAATATTACTCAGTCACAAAAAGGAACGAAGTTCTTATCCAAGCTGCATCCAATGTAAACCTGGAAAATATTATGCTAAGTAAAAGAAGTCAGCCGCAGAAGGCTTCATATTGTATAATTCCACCTGTAGGAACTATTCCTGAGGCAAGTGCATAGAAACAGGATGAAGGTGAATGGTTCCAGGGACTAGAGGAGGGGAGAATGGAGAGTGAGTACTAATGCAGACATGTTTCTTTGGAGAGTGATGAGAAAGTTCTGAAATTAGATAGTGGTGATGGTTGCACAATTCTATGCATGTACTAAGAACCATCAGATTGTAGATTTGAAAAAAGGGTGAATTGTACAGTATGTGAATTCCATGATCCCCTCCTCCAGAAATACCTGTGGGGGCTCTGTTGCTGTAGGAGATGAAATCTGTGCTCTTCCTCTTCTTCCCCCCATGATCCTCCCCTGCTAACTCTGCAAGTTTCCATAATGGAGAGTCTGGACATGTTCATCCATTCATTCATTTGTTCATTCATTCATTCATTTCCAGCATAGTAAATGAATCATGTTTGTGTTGGAGCCTGAGAAAACAAATTGGAAGAAGCTAGACAAATCTGGTTGCTGCCTGTCTTAGTCACTTTTCTTCTTGCAGAGACAAAATACCCAACACTCAAAGTTAAAGGGACATAAGGTTTATGTAGCTCAAATTTGTAGAAGTTTCAGTCCATAATCAGCTGGCTCCAAGGCAGGGTGGCTTGGCAAAAGAGAATAGTTCATGGTGGGCAGACTATAGCAAAGCAACAAGGGAGAGAGAGAAGGGATAAGCCTCTTTCTGTCCCTGATATTGTATGCAGGCTACCCATCCTAGGGTGGGTGTAGCACTCATCTTAATCCCAGCATTGGAGTATGCCCTGACCACAAATTCTAGATTCAGCCATCTCTGAAATCCTGCCTCCAATGACTGCATGTGACTTTGGGGGGGACATCTAAATACAAACCATAACACTGCCCTAGGAGAGTTTACAGTCCAGTGCATATCCTCTTAGAACTCAATTCAGAATTTCTGTGTTTTAGACCATCTCTTGTGGAGCAGGGATGGAAGCGGAGGGGAGACAGGAGCAACTGGCTTATCTGATTGGAGCCCTGCATTCGGTATCTGAAAATCCCATCAAATTGTGACCTGTTGGCAAAAATCAGCTCATCAAGTTTACCTTTTGCACTTCCTACCCTGGAGTTGAGGGCTCTTGAACTGTGGGGAGAAGACCCCCTCCAATATCTATTCACTGTGCCTCCTGGCATGTCCTGGGCACTGAGCAATGGTCAAAGCACTCCTGTGAGGCGGGCCACTGCAGCAGCAGAGGTGAAATGGCCAGTGTTGGCAGACATTGTGTGCTGATACTGCAGGGGGCTTTTACAAGCTTCATCTCCTTCCATCCACCTAGTAACTTTATGACGCCTGTTTTATAGACCCCTTCTGAGAGAGTTGCCCAATGACACAGTTAATGAGTTGAGCAGCCACCTTTCTTCCCAACCCATGAGCATTCTCCTTGCCTGGCTGCTTTCTGGTTCTGCCTTCAGAATACCTAAACACCTTCAGATCCCAAGGAGTGAATCTCTACTGCAGGCTCTCAGGTTCTGGGTCAGATAGGTAGAATACTAGGTAGGGCAAAGGTGGGGGGTTCGTAGTTCTCACTTCTGCACCCACCAGCTGTGTGTTCTTAACCTCCATTGTCTCCTCTGGAAATGGGTCAATGACAATACAAATCTCGGAGAGGAGAGAAGATTAAATGAGTTAATTGTGTAAAGTGCTTAAAGCAGGCTATTCAAGATGGTTAGTAAACAGAAGGCCCTCCCTCATCAAACCACACAGATCTAACAGCAGTGACACTGGGTTTGCTAGCTGATCAACTTACCAGATTCCAGGAGCCACATAGGGCAAGCACCAGCCCTCATATCCAAATTTCTTAGCCCCTTACATGAGCAGAGAAGAGTTATTGTTCCCATATTACAGATGTAAATTCAAGGACAGACTCGCAGAAGCCAAGACGCAAGCCAGATTTGACAAATCTGTGCCAACAGCCTTGACTGAGAGCCAGGACCCAGTGCATTCCCCAGTTCTTGGAATGGCGCCCTTCTCAAAGAACCTTTCTCACCAAGGTCTGATCACATTGTAGCATCTGAACAAGCCTGGTGCTTAGCGATAAGTGTGATCTGGTCCAAAAGGAGGATAAGGCACATGAGGCACCAGGGTGCAACGTGTATGAGGGCCATCACTCTCAGAGGGCCTTCAAGTTCAAGACCAGCACCTGAGGCTGAGTTCCTGCTCAACTCATCCCAGGACCGAATGACATCTCCACTCAGGAAACCCCAGAAGACTTTGACACACTGCAGACACAGTGTCATAGTTTGTGTATGTTGTGGACAAAATTCCCATGTCCCTGGACTGAAAGATGGAAAGAGACTTAGGGGAAGTAGGGAAGGAAGTCAGGGCTGAGTCTGGTAGAATTCCAAGGGTGGTGCTGGTCAAATTCACCATTAATTTAAAGGTGAGAGAGATGGAAGTTTGAGGGCCAATGGCCTTAAGTTAGAAGAAGTTAAGGCAACTCAAAGCAAACACAGCCAACATAATGAGGATTAATGGCAAGTATTTCGCTTGTGGGAAAGGAAGCCACTGAGTAGGCATTCCCAACAAGCAAGTTCGACCCAGAAAGTGAATTCAGAATGGAATACGGGAGAAGCTGCAACATGCAGAGAGGATGTGAGCAGCTCCAGCACCAAGGAAATGTGATCTAGGATGAAGAATGTGTGGGAATAAAGCTTGTCACAGGCAGAGGCCTTCTGCAGGGAAGCGGCTCCAGTATCCACCTTCCTGTCAAAGCTCTGAATTAACAGAACACTCTATAATCATCAGGGCATCTTGGAAAAATCCCAGGGTTCTTTGCAAACATTGATCAAGAGTTTCTCACTCCCAGTAAAAAACTGTCTGATGATCTTCTTCTCCCTAATAGCCAACTCCCGGGTAAGGAGATATCAGCGAAGAAGGATCTTATGTTCTTCTAGAATTAATTGGAAATCTTAGGGTTACAAGTGAGAGAAGACCTTGAGATAGAATGAACAGAAAGGAGGTCTGATTAGGAGGTTACCTAGTGTCTCTTAGTGTGTAAGGGCAGTGACAAGCTGAGCTTCAGGACCCCAATATCACAGACACTGCAGCTCAGTGGGGAACACGGGATGTCTTCTCCCTCCTCCCCTGTCTGAGTCTTTCTCTATAAAATGTTCTTTTTACTTTGCTGCCCCCCAGTGAGAAATGGCCACCTCTAATAGCTCCCTACTGTAAGTCTGTCTACTTCCAAAAGCAGCCTTACTGATGGAAGACTCTTGGTCCCATTTCCTAATTCCTAGTTTGAAGCAGAAGCCACTCCTGAATCAATCAATATGGTGGGGAGGGTGGGTCTAACTATGGCTCCTCCCCTTCTAAGGAAGAGCTGGAGGGATGAGAGGCAGGTCCTGGAGACAAGCTCTGGGCCAAGAGAAATCTACTCTACTTGTTCTTTCTAAGGCATGTGACCTTTCCCACGATTGGAAAAAAAAAAAAAAAAAAACAAAAAACATGAACCTGAGCAATCGAAAGTAAACTACCGTTGAAGGCATGATGTGGTGGGTGAGCCAGACACAAAAGGACATACACTCTATGATTCCACACAGATGAGGTACCTGCAACTGTCAACTTACAGAGTCAACACACAGAACAGTAGTGGCCAGGGGGCTTGCCGGGGGCTGAGAAGTGAGGAGTTACCTTATGGGTACGGAGTTGCAGTTTCAGATGATGAAGAAGTTCTAGCAATTGGTGGTGGCGATGGTCACACAATAGTGTGACGGTACTTAGCGCCACACTTGAAACTGATTAAAGTGGTGCATTTTATGTTGGGTGTATTTTATGCCAATAAATACCAAGCCGTGCTGTGCATTAGGGGACCCGCAGAGCGCAGGCCGCAGTGACGACACAGTTCGCCGTTTCCTCCATCTGGGCCTCCCAGGAGATGGTCCCTTTTCTTCTTTACTGCAGGAACTCCTATTTCCTGGGACCTACCTGGTATAACCTGCGCTTGTTAAGCCCGGTTCCTCTCCCCTGAAGAGACTCCCTGCCTCCTTCCCGCCCTTTGTTGCTATGGCAGTAATATGGCGTGCAGTGCTATTACTCTCTATCACGTGCCATAATCATCTTTATACATTTGTCTCCCGCACCAGCCTGGGAACTCAGGAGCAGAGCAATGAGGATGGTATAGCAGGGTAGTTCTCTGGGGGGCGGACTCTAGGGCCCCAAACCTCAGTGCTGCCGCTCACTCACCATCTGAGCCACCTCAGAGAAATTACTTTCTGTGCGTTAATGTCTTCCACTGCAGACCTGGAGATAATGACCACATTTACCTGGATGGCCGCTGTGCGGATCGAGTGGGAAATCCATATCCAGTACGGTACACGTTGCTGACCCATAAGGGTTCCGTAAATTGTAGCTCTTGTTAGTATCACTCACTGTCAAACACTGCATCCGGGACAGTGCGGCAACTCGGTGAATGAACAATAGAGGTACAGAAATAAAATTGTGCCCGTATATAAACATCGTCAGTCATGGCCAAGGCAAGCAGAATCAAGATTAAATAGGAAAAGATACCCTGACTGCCTATTAGACTTGACAGCCGTCTCAGTTTTGCAAAAGGGATTTATATTATTGTTTGCAGAGGCGGGTCAGCAAGTATCGGGCCAAGCCCAGTCAAGAACACTGGGGAAAGTCAACTAGCTATCCCACTAAGGCACATCTGCACAAACACGGTACCCAGAGCATCCTTTTCAGAACATAAACTTTCATTCCACCTAGCTGCTATGTCCTTTGGCTGCAGAGCACAGATTGGCACTTACATACGTACATGGCATTTAGATTTCCTCCAGAGAAAGAGATCATCGAAGCCCGTTTACTTGCAGAGCATAAGTTTAATTGTGGGCGAGGTCCTCCTTTTTAGCACCCTATCCCTTGCTTTCTAGACCATGCTGCTGTGTAAGACCCCTCTCTGAACACCACTTATTTTCATTTGGAACCACTGTGACTTTGGGACCCTGAAGGATGCCAAGCAGAATTCTCCTGCAGGAGAACGGGGGCTTTGTTTCCTATCACTAACATCCATCTTGGTAGAATGACTTACAACAGCTGCTGTGAGAAGTAAAATCTGATGGAAACAGAGTCTGCATAGATATAAACATAAACATTAGTTTCTATGGAAACAAAAGTTGCACGGCCATGGCTGCAAGGCCTAGGAGCCCGTATTTCAAAAATCAAATGCTAAATATATAGTCAGTGCATCCGCCAGGGACCACACCAACAGCACAGAATTCTTTTTTGAGAGTAGAACAGAGTGAATATAAGATTTTGGCTAAAATGGTCACTACCTAGCAGAACTGATAGAAGGGAGGGCAATCTTTTCAGCCCCAAATTGAAACCATATTTCTTTCCTTAATTGAAAGCCTTAAGGCAATGAACGGAGCTTTGATGGAACTCAGTCAACAGTCATATCCATGGGCACTTTACTCTGGTGTCCAATAAAAGCTCTAAAGGGCTGATAAATGTTTGAAGCCCTAGCACTCAGAGAAAAATGTTCGAAAGGCTCCCTTCAAATGTATCTGATCCCCGTGACCCCAGTACTATGAGTCCTGCAGGGCTATCCGCCTCCCTGCCCTCCTGGTCATTGCAAGAGTCAGTGATGTGGTCATGATTCATGAGGCTGAAAGACTTTGAATGACACTAGAAATATCACCCCAGGAGAGGCCAATGGCGTTCATGCAAAGCCATCAGGTTGGATAGGGAGAGATAAGTATGGATTCCATGTCGGATACGTTGAACTTCAAGTGTCCCTGAGACAGCCAAGAGCCAGCACATCTGTTCCAGTTGCTATTGCTGTGTAACAAATTATGCCTTAAAAGAACCTTTTCACTTATCCCACAGATAGTTCTATGGATCTGGTGAGACTATCTTGTCTTGGTTTCATGTCTGGGGCTCCACTGAGAAGATAAAACATCTGGAAGTGACTTGGGTATGGGTGATGGGATGACTGGGGTTGGAGATACCTCGATCTGGAAATTGGGGTAAAGGAGTGTGGTAGTACCCTCTGGCTTGCATGAAGGCAGTTCTAACCCCAACTGGATGAGGTCTCCATGTGCAGGGAAGAGAATGGTTTGAGGCCACCCTCTTCCATATTCCCAGCAGATATCCATAATAATACACAAATAGCAAGAACATCACAGCTCCTGTTCTTTGAGTGTTTACTACCTTCCAGCACAATTATAAGCTTTTTACATGGGTTATCTTATTGACTGCTCCCAGCAAAGCTATGAGTTACTATTATTCTCCTATTCTTGGCTGTGCAGAATGTGAAGCTCAGAGGACAAAAACACCTGTCCAAGTTAGTTGGGAGAGCTCAGATTTAAACCCAAACCCATCTCCTTCAGAATCTGCTTTTTTACCCCCTACCAACCCACCACCACTGTGGAGTCAGGGGCAGCTCTGACAAGGGTGGGCCAGCCTGACCCTGTACCTGCATGAAAGTGAAATATTCACACTTAGGGGATGGGCTAGATGTAGAAGAAGAGATAAAAATCCTTCCACTTTAATAATTTGGATTATTCTGGTAGATAGAGGTTGAAAAAACACAGAAATGAACCAAATTATGGACCAGGAGAGAGAGAGAGACCTGGGTGTCATTTTAAATAGGTTGAATTACAGGTGCGTTGAGACAGTCAAGGAGAGACAGCCCACCTGTTTCAGTTACTATGGCTGTGTGACAAATTGTCCCCATACATGGTGGCTTGAAAGGACCTTTTCATTATGTTCTTGGATGCTATGGGTCAGGAAATCAGACAAGACATAGTGTGAATAGCTTGACTCTGTTTTTGTAATGTCTAGGACCTCACCTGTGAAGATGCAATGTCTGGAGGTGATTCATAGCTGAGTGATTTGATGATTGTGAGTGGGAGACCACTGAAAGTGTCCCATGCCTAATGACGAATGCTGACAGGGATCTTACTTGGGGCTGTCAACTGGAACACCAGCATGTGGTCTTGTCAGATGCCTTGAGCTTCCTCACAGCATGGCAGCCTCATAATGATCACATTTACACTATGCCAGGTCTCCAAATAGCAAGTAAAACCTTCATGACCCTGACTCAAAGTCAACAACAGTTCCACTTTTACAGTATTTTGTTAGTTACAAGTTAGTCATTAAAGCCATCATGGATTCAAGAGGAGGAAACCTTCCTCCACTTCTCAATGAAAGGATGAGAACTTCTGGGCATGCTCCAACATTGCATACCGTTAAAAATATAAAATAAACTACAGATGTGCTTGAAGACTTTATTAAAACAGTTTCAAACTTTAAAAGAAAATGCTTTACTAGATGGATAATGATTTGTGACCACATTAGAACAGGAACCTAGTAAACTGCCTGGTTCTAATAGTTTTCTTCACTTGCCAGAAAACCTATATGATATCCATGGTTATCATCAAAGGAGGGATTAAAGGACCCAAGTGTTGGGCATGCATCATCTTACATTTATGGAGAGCACTTAAAGCCCAGTATAAGTAATTATGTCTGCTCTTTAGACCTCTGTCATGCTCCCTGCATAGTTTGAGACTATCTCAGCCATAACAGTTACTATGGTAACAGCAACATCTGTATTGCATCCAGCCTGGAAGATGTTTAAGGAGCAGAACTTGATCAGACGGGAACAAGTCCCATCCTGGGTACAAGCAAGAGACTAGAAAGAGCCTTTCCAGGCTCAATATCTGCCTATCCTGTCTTGTAAGAAAGCAGAGAGCAGAGCTGTACAAACAGAGGGCTCATTGGAATCAGTGGGAATTTGGTACAAAGTCATAGAGAATAGGTTACCAAAGCAGTGAGAAAGGAGAGGTACATAGTATTAGCAGGGAGATAACCACAGCGTGTGAAGGGTTGAAATGGCCTCTGAAACATAGTGTACCAATGAGATACTCTGGACAGCCCTACGTCATTGGTGAATTCAGATATTACTGTTAAAGCCAGCTATGTGCAAGCCCTATACGCATTTCATTTCACACTATATTCCTGTAAATGTGGTATAACTACCACTGTGTGTGTATCTATATGTGGAAATAGAGGCTAAAAGAGGAAGTGCTTTAGCTTGTCAAAGCTGGGGTTCAAGTCCTGATCTTTCTACTGCCCAAGTTGAAATTCTTTTCATCAACCTACATAGCACATCCGTGATGAGTGAAGATGTGACCTAGCTCAACAAATGGGTGAGATTGCCTTGAGTTTTGCATGTGCAGGCCTAGTTATGTTCTGGAAAAAAGGTCTATCTGAAGGATATTAAAGAGGGGCAAGGAGCCTGAGGGCCATTGGAAAAATACAAAACTTTACTCTAAGAGTGAAGGGACAAATTTCAGTTCATTCACCCATTCACAAGTTATTCCTTGGATGTCCTTCATATACCAGACCTGCATCAGACCCTGGAGACACAGCAATCACAAGAGAGACACAGTCCTGCTCTCCTTCCCCTCGAAGAAGAGACAGAGGCAAGTGAGTGGACAAAAAAATGAATACAGACTCACTTTACAAAGAAAATAAAAGAAAGTGATGAGATAAAGAGCTCAAAGGAATGGGGACAGGGTCCCACGGGCTTGCGTGATCAGGAAACACCTTTGAGATGAGGAGATGTTTGAGCTGAGACTTGAAGAATGAGAAAGAATAAGCCATCCAAAGAGCTGAAAGAACATTCCAGGCAAAAGAAGTCATCAGTACAGTGGCTCAGAAGTTGGAAAGGGCTTGGGATACCAGGGGCCAATGTTGCAGAGGTAAGTGAGAGGGGCTGGGTGTGAGATGAGGTTAAGACATAAGCAGGTGCCAAGCCACGGCAGTCTAAGTAGGGTTGCCAAAGAAAGTATAGGATCCCAGTCCTGTTGAATATTGGATAGCAACAAATACCTTTTGCGTAGAAGTATCTCCCAAATATGCATAGGACTTATACTTCTTTTTTTAAAGTATCCCATTGTTTATCTGTGCATCCTGTATTCTTCTTTAATAAATCTGCCGACCTTGTACAGTGAGATCTCAGGAGTCAAGTCTAAGAATAGTGACATGTCATCAAAGGACTTTAAGCAGGAAGTGACATGAACTGATTTATATTTTTTGAAGATTGTTCTGGCTGATGTGTGGAAAGCAGACCATTGGGAAGCAAGAGAAGAATTAGGGGAGGGCGTACTGTAGATGATCCTACAAGTGATGGTGGATTGAATGAGGGATGGCTAAGTAGACTGATTCATGATACGCAGAGCATGTGGACCCAACAGAGCTCAGAATGGATTGGGAGGTATGGAGGGAGTGAAATTGGATGATCTTCAGCTAGAAGAACAATCTATAGTCTGCTTTCTCCTTTCGATGTCTGGGGAAGCTTCTTAGATGCAGAAAATGATTTAACTAAACCAAAAGATCTCTTTGGAGATCAAAATATGCAGTGCTATTGATGATCTTTGGTGTCATGCTCAATTCTGTACCCTCGGCCAAAGCAAGGACTCGACTGTTAACATTTTTAATGAAACACTGTGTGCCTAGGTGCTTTAGAGTTCTTTGGGGGAGGGAATCCCAGTTTCTATGTTGCACGTGATATTCATTCCCGCTTGCTCCGGTGGAAGCCAAAAATAGCAGACATCTGGGACTCTAGATTTTTCCATTTGTCAAGCCAATTTTGAAAGATGAGGTTGCTTTAAGTTTGAGCTACAACAACCTTTACCCAAGAGAGACACAACAGTTCATTAAGTTCTTGTGGGCTTAACTAAGAGAGACACTTCTTAGAGCCAAGAAGAACTTATGAGCTGAACACAGCCGTCTGTTGGCAGCTCCAAGCACTGTCGGGAGCAGAAACTAGTAAAAGAGAGTTGGGGGAAAGAACTTAGGGAACAAATTCTAAATATGGCAGAATGAAACAAAGAGGCAGTGTTCCCCTAGTCTGTGTGTCGCTTGTAAGACACTGTCCCTACTGTATGCTCTCACAAAAGCTGAAGAAGTAATCACAATACATTTATCATTCACTGGGCAGAATTATTTTGGCAAGAAATCTATGCCCCGGAATACATTAGACTAACTGACAACATATTCTAAAAAATGTAGATTTTTCAAAGCTGGTGGCTGCTTATACAACCGTGTCGGACTAAGGGACTGAGTGATGATGTCATTATAAGCGTGTCTAATATTTTGGATAAATAGTAAATGATCCACAGAGTCAGGTCTTGTTCAGGCAGGGAGTAGAAACCAGCGGCTTCCTCAATCACATATGAAAAGCCAGACTAGGCGAGTCTGGTTTCACTCTGGGCTCCTGAAGTAGAATCCATAATGTTCTGGATGAAAAGCTGCATTCGGCATAAATAAATGCATTCGTCTAAACACCGGAATTCTAAAGACTGAAACAAAGCTACTTATCGTCTGTGCATAACTCGGGCAGCTGGAGGAGGCTGCAGAGGAATTTCTCAGGGGGTGGCAAGAGAGGTCAGGAGGGAATTCTCTTCCAGAAAAAAAAAAAAAAACTGGACGGCACTTGCTTTTTTCTCTGTCCGTGCAAATGTATGTGGACGTGAAGCATTCATCTCAGATGCTACAGGCTTCCTGGATGTCTTTCTCCTTAGGAATTCACACGACACTAGCACTCAGGGTGATATGTGTGCTCAGGGGCCAGAAAAGGGGCTTCATCCGGGACATCTGTGGCCACATGCTGGTGTGGAGGGATACTGTGTGTTCTGTTAAACTGATGGTTTAGGGCAAGGTTTCTCAAGCTTAGAATTATTGACTTTTGGAGCTGATGGGAGAGGTTATCTGGTGCCTTGCAGAATAGTTAGCAGCCTCCTTGACTCTACACAAAGGGCGCCAGGAGCACTTCCCACACACCAGGACCACTGAATTAGGCTGCATGGGTGGATTCAGGACATTGGACTCCTAGCTTGATGTAAATCCACTGACTCAAGTAAGCCATAACCATCAGCTCTGACCCCCTAATTTCACAGGCAAGAAAATGAAGTTCTGAAAACATAAAGGTTTATACTCAGGGTCATAAAGTTAGCTGGAGTCACTTTGTTAGCTCAAGTTTGACCTGCTGGGTTTAGGAGAGAAACGAAAGTGAAGATCAAGTCACACAGCAGAGTGTCTTGTTCTTATTCCTAGCAAGACTTGCAAAGAGGTACAAGTTTATTCGATTTAGACAACGGAGATGCCACTCTTCCAAAGAGGATGTATCTCCTGCTGAGAGAAGCCCCTTATGTTCCCTTTCTTCAGCCTGAAAACCTGCACGTTTGGAATACAGCCCTCGCCAGGGTGCCTTCCTCATCAGCTCGAAGAACAAAACGAGCTCAGAAATATCACAAATGACTGCATTTACTCATAAAAGATCTCCTTCTCCTTTGGGTGTCTGGCTCATTATCCACAGCATGGCAAAAGCCAGCCTCCTCGGGGATGTCTCCAGATACATTTCTGGGGCCTTTTCCATAGTAACATATTCAATTCTTTTTGCCTGGCAAAAGGAGTACCGGTGTGAATCGTCTTCTCCTCTGGGCATTGTCTATCTTATTGTCTTGTGCCTTTGTGTTAGCAGACCCCTCTCCTCCCATCTTTGTCTGGGAGGTTTCTCTGACTCTCACAGTCAAAAGAAGCATCGAGGAAGCATTGCTCCAGTTACCCAGAAATCCCCATTCTTTTGTTGACATGCTTCTGTTTAAATCTGGCCCTGACTCCCTGGGTGGCTGGGAACAGTAGCCGTTTTCATAATCCCTGGTGGCAAAACCCAATAAGCTGAGTGTTGCGTGCTGAAGTATTTTCAACTGAAGTGGCCACGCTGAGGAATGCGAAGCCACCAGGTCTAGTTTTTCTTTCTTTCTAGCACACACCGAAGGGCAAAAGAGGATCAGGCCCAGGAACTGAAGGATCTTATGTCTATTTATCAAGTCCTGGAAAACAAGAGAGAAACCTTGGTTCCCAATGCTGAATATCTTCTATAGACTAGATATTGAAAACATATAATAGTAAGCATTTTAAAATTGAAAGCTTATTTCAACTTTACATTCTAAAATGATGCTGTTATGTAGGGTAATTACATAATAAATTTGTTAGGGGAATATAAAGCAATAAAAATGGTGGTAATGGTTTGTCATTTAATAGCTGCATTGTAAATGAGTTTTTTAGCATTAATGTAGCAGGTTGCTACAATTAGGAGACCATTCTTAGGGGTGTCTTTAATTTCTGAAAAAAATGTTTCTGAGGTTCAGTGTCATTAATTTCCTCATCTGTAGATGCTACCCAGTTAACCACTTGAAGTCAGAGAATAGCGGGGGTTTTGAGGAGGTAAAACCATCAGAGCAATATACAAAAGAATAGCAAGGATTCATATATGCAGTTACAAGCCTATCCAAGGAATAGGCTAGCATCATGGTCAGCTACTACTGGGGTCAGTGTAGCATAAACGTGTAGCACTGCTGCCAACACTTGATAGTTATATGGTCTTGGCAAGTGGCTTTGTCTTCTGGAGCTGTATTCATAAAACAGAACTAATGAACCAACCCATCAGGTAGGGCTGCTATTGTGTTAGAGGCACTATTTGTGTGGGTGGGGTGTTAGGTAACACATGCAAAAGACTCAGTGAAGTCCATGGCTCCCAATGTAAGCTACAGAAATGGTAATTCTGGCTTTCAAAGAGGTCCTCATTTCAATGGGCTCCTGCTCCTCTCTTCCCCCTAACTTTTTTTTATCTTTTTTTTATTACATACTATACTCCATTCCCAACCCTGTGTCTCCATGTGTTAAGTATCCTGGAATGGATGAAAGTTCAGAAAACAGATTTTCACCAAATCCACCTGACACAGGTCATAATTCCCTTTCCTGCTAATGAAATAAGGAAAACAAAAGTGTAACGAACTTGCACCATGAACTCTGTCCTGCATGATCTTGCTCAATCCCTAAAGCAACCTGAGGGAATCATACCACCCTATCTATGTTCAAGTGAAAGATCCAATGAGTTTAAACAACTTCTCTAGTGTTCCTCAGCTGAAAGATAGGACGACTGGGGTTGTGGTCCAATCCTTTCCATTGGACTGCACCCTCACACTATGAGAAACATCCCCGAAGGCATGGTATATGCGAGGCAGTCTGAATGTGGTAGGTGAGCTGGGGTCAGAGCCCGCCCATGGGAGAATCAGACATGGAAACAGCTTTCATCCCCACTGCATGCAGAAATGAGACATGCCCAGAAATGAAGCACTCAAGGAACTCAAAACAAACAGAATCCTCAATATAGGATCTGGCATCTGCCTGTCCTCTGTCTCCTGTTCTATCATCCCCTTCCTCTCTGACCCTCCTTGTAGTCCTCAGATGCACCAAATGTCTTCTGGCCCTAGGCCCTCTGCCTGGAGCCCACATCCTCTGGCTCTCCACGGCTTTTTCTTTTAAAGTCTTATTGCTTCACCAGGCATTTGCTGACCTTTTTTCCAAGGTCCTTTTATCCTAGATCCACCAGCAGTCACTCTGTCCCTCTGCTTTGTTTTCTTCTAACCAGTTGTCTCCCATATCTGAAGTGTTTCTATACATGGACTTTCATGGTGAGAAAAAGCAATAAGCAAAATCTGTTTTATGAATCATTTGCATTCTCTTAGAAGACATCCAGTTGTAGTGGTCATCTGTTGTTTTGCCAGGAAAGCATCCATTTACTATTTCTCTGCTAACAAGGTATCAGTTTGACATTAGAGAAGGGTTCCTTTCCTTGGCAGACCATACTGGTTTAATTGGACCAACCCCACCACTAAGAGGGATGCGACACAGGCCTGGCCAATCAGTGTTTGCCATTCCCCTGATCACAGTGATTGGTTCAGTGATGAGCATGTGACCCAAGCCAAGCCAATGAGACTTCATTCTGTGTATTGTTAGGAAGCAAAGTCCTTTTTTCTATGGGACTGGCCTAGCTGGTAGAATATAAGCAAATTGCTTTGTCTATGATCCTGCTCACTCAATGGGCTCTGATCCACTAGCTCTCTTTTTACAATATAAGTCAGCTGCTGCTGTTACTGCTGATGCTGTTGTTAGTGGTGATTATTTTACCACCAGAAAGGAGAACCTGTGTTAGAGGGAAGCAAATACAGTTGAAAATCAGGTAGAAAGGTGATTAAAAAAAAGAGGAGAGAATGAAGTTGTGTGAGTAGCTCCTAGATCTAGCTGTACCTAACACTAACATACCTCTAGACTTTTCAATTAGGGAGCCAATAAAAATCCATCTTTCCTACTCTATTTGAATCATCTGCAACCAAAATGCTAATGTGGGAATCAAAGTGATAATAAAAAGCCTGGAACTCGTGCCTGGCTCACAGTATGAGTTTAAGCTCTTCCAGCCATGTATATACAATATGTTGGGCTCCAACCACATGAAACACCTTAAAGCAAAAGCTGGAAATATTTGGATAGACGAGAACATTTGTTTATCTTCCAGCTCAGACAGTGGATGTACAATTCTAATCTCTTCATAAAGGGCAGTTTCTTGGAACTGGATCCAGCTTAGATTCCACACCCAGATGGCTGCCAAGGGGAACATCATCCAGTTATTATTTTTCAACATTCATGAAGTGGATGGATGGCTCCATGTTTCCTCATTGCCATAAAAGAAAGCAGAAGAATGTAGACTGTTCACACACAAGTGTGTACTCAGGCTCCGAGAACAATGCAAGGGAAGGGAAGAAGAGGCCAGGAAATGGAGCAAATGTTATTAAACACCTATTGTGTGTCCAGAACAAGTGTTGTATGTTTCACATCTTTTAGCCAGCCATTTGGAGTCAGAGTCCTGGGGCCCAATGTGTTAGTCAACTTTCTGCTACTATAACAAATACCTAAGTTAACCAAATTATAAAGAGAAAAAGTTTATTTTGGATCACTGGGTTCTAGCCACTGACCATTTGGTCCAGGTGCTTTGGGCCTATAGTGAAGCAGCACACCACAGCAGGCAAAACTACTTACCTCATGGCCGGGAAGTAACAGAAGGGAAGAGGGTGGGACCAGGGCTTCAAAATCCCCTTCAAGGACATGCCTCCCAATAACCTAAAGACCTCCCTTCGGGTCTCACCTCTTATAGGTTCTATCATCTCACAACAGACTCATACTAGACACCAAACTTTTGGTTCTTTGGGGGAGGTTTAAGAGCTAAAAGATAGCAGCCAAGATCTGCCACTGACTGTCCACAAGACCTTAAATAAGCAGCTTAGCTGCCATGGCCTTTAGCTTCATTGTCCATCAAATGGAGTGGTGAATATCATTATTGGAGAGCCATGTTCTGTGCAACTGGAGTCTACCTGAAGGAATTCTTAAAGGAAGGTCAGAACTATAAAGTATGCTGATTGGAGTTCCACACTGTGCATTTGCAGAGAGAGAGACTATCTGCTCTTACTTCTGGATCTGCTGTACTTGGCTTATCAATGCAAGCCTTATGATGCTTTTGAGCTGATGATGTAGCTGCTAAAAGCTCTGACCTGGAGGTACCCTGTCCATCTCGAACACTAGGGTAGTATATTTTCTTGGTCAGGCCTGCTTCCCCATCAGGAAATGGAGAAAATATTACCCCAGAGAGTTTGAGGATGATCAGACCAGAGAGATACCTGAAAGAGGCAGGAAGGCCCAGACTCCCCTGCATCTGACATAACTGAGAATGTCCAAGCTGGAGAGGATAGGTCTGATACAGCCTCACAGGATTCCCTGTTCCCAGAGCTAGACTTTCCCTGGACACCCAAGGGCCACAGGATGATGTGAGATCAATGGATGTTTCCCAGGGGCCCAGGCATCTATCACAGATGTGTCTCCTACCATCTGATGAGCCACACTCCTAGTGGTGATAAGAAGACTCTGCTTCACAGTTGGGACCAGGGAGGACACAGTAGTGACCTGTGCAGCCTGAGGCAGAAGACAAGATGGAGAAAGAACTTCAGATGGTGGCACCATGTGGCATGTTGATGACACAGGTCCAATAACATCCAGTCCTGGCATTTGTTCATTTTTGGATATTTACCAGATAGCTGTATGATCCCTGATTGGGGCCAGGCTGGACACACAGGAAGAGATCATCACAGCAGAGACCAGTTGGTTTCCTCCCACCAGTCACGACAGCCCCATGGAAGAAGCCAACTTCAAAAAGATGACAGGGTGGAATGCATGACAGCCATAATGTACAGAAAATGAGGAGGTGAAGGCCATGGAAATACAAAGAAATGGACACTGAATCTATAAAAGATCTGGGGACAGTCATGTAAGGGATACCAGGCAGCTAGAAACTGTAGGGCAAGCAGGTAGCAGATGGAAATGCACACACTGATCCAAAGTCTGCCACCGTAAAAATGCAGCAGCACAGAAGTCAACCCCGTAGCCACAGATGCCCAGCAGAGCTCCTCTGGCTTCCTCTCCTGCCCAAACCAGAAGATAACCATAGTGCTAGAGGTGAAGGTTCAGAAGATCCAGGGAAGATCACAGCATTGTATGTCAGGTTGCCTTGGGATCCAGCCGCACCCTGCAGTTTCCCCCGTATCTGTATGGGCAGAGACTGAGCTCTTTGCAGATCATGATGATTATTCTCCAAGCCTCCTAACAAACCAAAGGTGGGTTTGTTTTAATATCTTAATGAGTCTCAACAAAAAGTGAAAGAGACAAGCCAAAGCAAAGGGGGAAAAATGGTGCAAGCACTGAGGCAAACTGTTCTTTCATGCAGCCCCTTCTTTGGGCAGAGCGGCCTCCCTCTGGCACTCTGAGGAGATGGCCATGTGAGGCTGCAGCTGAGGGGCATGTGAACAGGCCTGCTCAGGAAAGAGAGAGCAGAAAGGACAGAGCAACCCACGTGCATTTTCCACTCTTGCCTGCAGCCAGCAGGCAAAGTCCAGATGGGCTATTGTGTGTCTCGTCCTGGAGTCATGGGGGCTAATCAGTGCAAGAGGACAGGGCACTCACTGCCCACAGCAGACACGTTTTGTTCTAAGCATCATTAGGAGGAATGGAAATAAAGAACAGGCTGGAAGGGCAGGGGTCCCATGGTCCAAAACACTGGCAGCACAGACTGACATTTCCAGAGGCACCATGACTTCTTTAGCCAAATCCTCCTCGCTCTACATGCCCCACATGATATTTGAACAGAAATGTCACCCTGGTGGCATTTATGTCCTCCAAATCCCTCAGAATGGTGTTCATCACTGGCTCATTGGTGGTCTCTTTTGAGAGCCAAAGTGAAAAAGTGTTGTTTTTTTAAAAAAACAAGGAAAAAGTAAATTTGGACTTTATGAAGTCAGAATGAAATCAGGGCAGTCCTTTCAGTGAAATGGGAACACTGTAAGGCTGAGAAATCAAAATAGCCTTTTCCCTTTTGGAGTGCTAGGCAATCTTTCAGCGAGCCTTTTGCGTGAGCTCCTGTGACACTGGTCAATGTCATGAAACAACCCGAGGAAGAAACCAAAAGAGCAAGCGGTGTGGGACAGAGAACTGAGAACCACCCTTTGAATGAGGCCAGCCTGGGCCCACTAGCTGGGTTCATTCTCATTAGAATTGTCACCCCGCTCCGAAAGCTGGGAAGAAGAAGAAACTTTGTTGCTCTACAGTAGTAGGCTTAAGTCACCGTTCAGTTAAATTACTACATCACGCTTTGTGTTTTCAGAATTGATATTTTTTGGCAACTGTACACGGAAAGCTGCATTTGTTAGGTGGCTAAAAGTGCACTGTAAAAAGAAATTCATATTTGGAGGCATCAGCACATTTCAGTGAGTATGGCAGCTAAATTGGACAGAGTGTGCACTTTTGAGATTTGTAAAGTAGATGCAAATTTGTGTTCAGGAATATACACTGAGCTCTGGTATTACACAGGCCCTCACCACCAAGAGTTTCACAGACACATGAAAAAAAGAAAAAGAAAAGAAAAGCACATCTCTACTCACGTAGAGATTCCCTCCCCTTTGCCAGTGAGATTTTCTGCTCTCACATCAACTTCAAGCAGGACAAAATCTTCCGCTTGTCCCCTAACACAGTCATGGATTCTACCATCTCTGCTTTGTTCTCCCCAGTGAGATCCCTGTAACCAAACTTAAAGGAAAACAAGTTTCACGTCACAACGTCTTACAAGGAACAAACCATCAGAGACCTCTTCACATCTGATCTGCCTCCTTGACTACAATAGCTTGCACTCTCTAACAAAAGCGAAGTCTGGTTGAAAAACGCAAGCAGACTCAGCTTCTCGCTGCTGTCACCTTCACTCTTTTAACTTGACCAGGAGCCTAACAATTGAAGTTCTTAGGAGCAGGTTCTTCAAAGGCTCTCCCTGCAATCTGAACCTCTGCCTGCCATGGGCTGCTTGTGGTCCTGGGTTCTGCAGTGAGTGATTCCCGGTGTGGTTTGAAAGCCTGGTTTGATGTGTGGCTGGGAAGGAGAAAAATGCAAATCGTATTGATGCAGCTCGCCCCTCCTTTGGCATAAGCAACAGAACAGTGACAGTGCCTACCCCAAAACAATAGATAAATGCGTCCACAATTATCAGGATGCTTAGTATGCACTGGACCACTCGTGGACTTTGTTGTTCAGATGTAGGAGGAATGAATGAATCTCAGGCCACAGCCAGGTGTGGCACCCATATCAAATCTATTTTCTTCCGAGCAGCTTAATTTCAGTGGTGACCATAGGCTACCAGTTCTACCTCACTGGTTCTTAGAGTACCCCATCCCCACACTGAAGGTCTTTTTCTAATACCAAGGTGCTGGGAGGGTCTCCCACCCCACCCCCCATCATTCTGACTGACTCCCAGGCACGTATGAGCTGTGTGATTCACTAGACCACACTGGTTGCCATGGAGACACTCATCATCTCAGTCTACTGGTCCCTTCAGGGATGGAGCTGCACTTCCACACCATGCATGAAGGCTGGGGGATCTGGGTAAAGCTGAGAAGCCCTTCCCCCTTGCCCTTGGCATCCTTACTACCTCCTTGAGGCCATGCCAGGGAGCAGGATGCTAGTGCCCCTGGCTCTCAGAATGCTTTTCAGGGTCCAGATCCAAGGAAATGTACTTTTATTCAAAGACCATCCTCATTTCTGCAGCATGTTCATCCCAAAGTCCCTTCCTCTCTGCCCAAACCCTCTACCCCTATGATTTTAAACTTTGGCAAACTTAAACCAGAAAGAGAAACATCCCACAAGCAATTCCAACACTCCATCCTGCTGTGAGCCTCCCAGCCTCTTTCAGAAATGGCAAGAGGAAAACAGAAGCAATATCTGAATATATACAAATGCGACGCAGTCTCACAAATATTAAAAAGCTGATGTCATTGCAGTGAAGGGAAGGATAAGCATCTGTGTTCTTCTGTCTATAGCCAGGAGGGGCTGGGGTTTTCTTGCTTTTCTCTGTCTTACAGCTCCATCCTTGAGCTAAACATTTCATTGCATGCTTCACCTGCTTTCCTAGACTCTTACATCCTTTTCAGTGCCCCCATTTAGGTGACAGTAGGAGGAAGCATGGACTGGGAGATAATATGCTCATGAAGCCAGTGGTCACGAGTATCACTTGTGGTCCTGAGCCTACAACGAACGTGCTGGAAGCAACAGAAGTCTCAGACTAGGATGCGGCCCAAGATGACTTTTCAGACACGACATAGCTAGATGAAATGGGATACAAATACCACACATAGCAGGCAAATAGAATAGTTCATGGAGGGCAAAGTTATGATCTGAGAGTGTGTATCCATACGGCTTATGGATGTCACTGTGTGAACCTGGGTGGACAGAGGTCAGGTTAGAGGTCTGCACTCTGAGCCTTGCACTGGCATCTCAGTCCCAAATTTTCCAGGAAGAACTCCTGAGGAAGCCTCAGTCTCCACTCTGACTCTAAATTTGCACATCTTTGAAAACAAGGGATTGGCTCATTGATCCTGGGCTCTTTCCAACTCTTGTGGTCTTGGATGCTCGTCATTTTTAAAATAGACCATGTTTTTACCTGGCATTTTATAGTAATGAGGGGACCTGCTCATTACCTAACTGCAACTCTGTTTGGACTGAAACCTCCAGGCGTGTCAGCTGGCCACAAGTGCACTTGCACTGTTGGACTCTATAAAACCCAGCAAACTTTATACACATTAAAGTTTAATAGCTGCCCAAGCATGAGAAGGCACAAGAAACCTACGGGGTGTTTTATTCATGTTGATTCTCATATGTATGATAAATAGTTCCTGAGCCTGACTTTGTGATGAGAGCAGGTTCTTAAAGATCCCAGCAAAGGAAGCCCATAAGGGAAATGGAAATCATCTACCATAAAAGAAAGAGCTGAAATAGTCATATATTTCTATGGAGACCTAGCAGGGGATAAAGTGTGCCAGCCATTTTCAAGTTGGCTGAGAATGTGCTCCTACAAGCCTCGTTCAGATGGGATGCTGAGTGACATGGCCAGGCTTTGGGACAGTGGGTTTCCCAAGTGGGGCGCAGATGACACTGGACCTCTGTGTCTAGGTTATCCCATGCATGTGTACTGCCATATACTTAAATATGCATATGCATGCCATGTAACACATCCACACATCCACAGGAATATGTAAATATGCACATGGAAGGGTATAATAGCCAATCATGCAAGCCATGTTCTCACATGCTACTCAAGAGTTTTCTTTTTTATCATTTAGAACAGAGGTCAGCTAACGTTTTCTGTCAAAGGCCAGATAGTACATATTGTAGGTTTGTGAGCCATAAGCATCTGTTGCAACTAGTCAGCTGCCCTTTGTAGAGGGAAAACAACCACAGACAGCATGTAAACAAATGAGTGTGCTTGTGTTCCAATAAAAGTTTATTTATGCACACTGAAATGCAAATTTTTTATACTGTGCACATGTCATAAAGTATTGGGCTTCTTTTGAGTATTTTCAACCATTTAAGAATGCCACCATAATTGTTCACTCCCAAGCCATACACACACAGGCAGTAGGTCAGATCTGGCCCTAGGGTCAGAGTTTGCCAATATATAATTTAGAATGCCATTTCCCATAGAAACAAATAATTGTAGATCCCGTTTAGGTTACTAGGTCAATCTACAGAAGTCAATTCAATCCGTGAAGAATTCAAAGCACAGTGTGTATAGGAGCTAGTGGTTTTTGTGGATTTTTTTTTTTTAATCTTTATTCTGGGCACTGGACTAAGCTCTTTATTTTCATTACTTCCTTTAATACCCTGTACAGCTCTGTGTGGAAATAAGTCTGGATAGTTCAAATGATTAGTCCCTCTCAGTTAAGAAGCTACAGAACAAGCACTTGGCTGAAGTCTTGGGATCTCAGCGTTGTGACATCACAGCAAAGAAACACAGCCTGCTCATAAGGCGGGGGGAGGATGCCTGGTACTTAGTGAATCTTTGGGGGCATATTAGCTACCATCATGGTCATCATCATTGCTAATTGTAACTACATCAGCTCTCCCATTACAGTGCAATATCCTCAATCTGGCTTCCAACATAGGATGTCCCAAACATTTTGTCCCTTCCCTGAATTTCAACACTCCTAAAGTGTTATTTAACAGTAAGTGTGGAAATTCTACTAAATAGGTAGGATTTGTTTTATTTTATCCACACTTTTGCCTCTTCCTAACAGCAGACAAGCCAAATATTTCCTGGTATCTCCAAGGGGATAAAAGGGGGTAGAAGAGGACTGTTACAGGAGAGCCTGGGGAAGCTATATTTGGACACCTTTATTGCCCATTCCTAGTGTAAGAATGGTTGGCAAGTCATCTATCAATGAATCAAGGCGCTGTGTATACACATGAATTTATGGAATGCACCAAGGCCATTGACTTTTGAAAGGCAACATTTTCTCATCTAGATCATCAGTAATATTGATATTCAAGCAAACTACAAAGTTTGCAGAGAATAAAGAGTGCTCAGATCAACTCCAGCTAAAATTGACTTGAAATAGACAAAGATGTAATCGAATATTTTTGTCTCCCCTTCAATTTTTATGTCCCTACTCTTGGCTCCAGACTTTTTGCCCATTTCCTACTGACCTATATGTTTAAATCTATCCCACACTCCTTCTATCATTTTAAACAACCACCTTCCCCTGAGACCATCTTCAAATATCAGGAAACTACTTCACAGTAAGTGTGCACAGCTGCTTAAACTTAGAATGTTCTCCCCACCACTGTACCAATCTTGGAAGAGATTACCAATCACCCAGAAATTATTCTCTCCTGCTGTGAGGTAGGAAAACAGGGTAGAATTTGTGCTGTCATCTTTCTAATAATGTCACCAAATTACCTGTGGCTAAGTCCAGCCCTTCATCTCCATGTAAGTGAACTCACATGTTGTGGGCTAGTATTGAGTATTACATAAGAAACCATCCCAGCATTTAAGTTTAACCATTTATTTTGTGTCCTGTCTGGGGCTGACTGAATTCAGCTGAGTGGTCCTCACTTGGGGTCTTCATAAGTTACAGTCAGGTGGTGGCTGTGGCAAGAGGCTCCTAAGGACTTGTCTACTCACAGGAGCCTGGTGTAGGTGAATGGAACAGTGGTTGGCTTGGGCTTCCTTGCAACATGGCAACTTTAGAATTCTCAGCTTCTTATACGATAATTTAGGACTGCAAGAGTAACTTTTCCCAAAAGGCATGGAGTAGAAGCTCTGATCCTTTGCAACATTGCCCTACAAATTGGTACAACATCATTTCCACCATCTCCCACTGTTGATGTAGTTATGGAGCACAGATTCAAGGAGCAGAAGAGATGTAGACCACCTCTTCATAGCAAGGTCAAGGTCTAGAAAATTGTAGCCTTCTTTAATCCACCAGAGGCTGGAAGAGAACCCAGCACTCATTTTATCCAACCCCTTCAAAAATGATGCTAATCTATGTTTCAGCAGCTTCCAAAGCCCAGCCTATACCTGAAATTCCTATGCCCTGTTTTTCTGGAACAACTCCTTCCAACTTGGGACATGTTTACCTCTTAGAAAATTCACTTTCAGCAGAGACCTGCCTCATGCCAGCATCTTCCCTTTTATCCTAGTTTTATGTCTTGAACTATGAAGAACACTCTCTTACCTTCCTGCAAGACAACTTTTCTCATCAGCAAAGATGAGACCCCTTGTTCCTCCAAGTCTTCTTTCCCTCAAGCCACACATCCCCATTTCTTCTTCCATCTCCCAGGTGTCCGATCTTGTCCTCCTTCCCCCATGTCTCCCCTGAACAAGCTCTCTTTTCATCACATCCATCTGGAAACACAAAACCAGAAACAGCCGGGTCCTAGAAAGGTGGCCTCTTTCTTCCCTTTATGGTTACCACTCTTCTGGGGGTGCAATTATAACAAGACAATGTCTCTGGAAATGTGTTCACCTCTTTTCTTTCTCATGCATTTTTGAACACTATTCTTCTATGCCGGAGCAGTATCTGGTGCCTCTGGGCAATGGGCTTAGGATGCTGGCACCAGGATTGCACAGAGAAAGAAAGAGCCACTGTTGGGCTCCCAGAGTTCAGCTTCAGATATTTCAGTAAATAATGGTCTTGAAATATGAAGTTGGTGAGAAAGATGAGTGTCTTCAAAATTCCAGAACACCAAGCGTGTTGGGTCAGAGCATGGGGTGAACTGGAGACCAGTGTAGAGGGAGGTAGGAGGGAGAAGGAGTTCTCTACAGGCAGGAGGAGATGTTCTGTCCCATTGAAGAGAAGGGAGAGAAAGGAGAAAGTAGGAGTTACACATCCTTCCATGAGAAACAGCAGGTGAGAAGAGAAGAAATGCAGGACTCATTGCTCATCTCTGTGCTCAGGCCAAAAAGGGATCTCCCAAATCCTGTTAGAGACACACTGTGTCCCAGGCACTGGGTACAGGGTTAAACATGACCAGGAATGATATCAAGGAGCATGCCTCCTGGAGCCAAATGCTCTTATGTAGATACTCCAAGAGAACTGGGACCTCATGACCAAATCTCGTGACAAGGAACACAGACTTCAGGAGTAGGTAACATATAGCCCAGCATTCAAACAACTCAAATGTACCCAAAGTTGGATGCTGAAATTCCAAGTCCCACAGTCCAGGATGGAATGCAGCACAGACAAAGAGGACATGGGCAGACTCCTCTCCCAGTGCCTGGAGGGTGGGCGGGCTCTCTCTGCCCAGGAAGACAAAGAACAATGAGAAGCTGAACACCTGCACAGAGCACACCAAGGTCACCTTAAAGAGTGTGTTGTAATCCAGGAGAAACCAAATGGCCTCAGACAGCTGGCCTTTCTCCCTCCCTGCCCCGGGTGGGATGCAGAGTACCAGAGCAAGAGTAAGCCACTTTTTTGGTCCGTCCAAATGGCAGAATGCAAATTTCCCATCCCCTCAAGAGCCCAAGACCCATTTTTGGCAACCAGCAGCATAACTTGTCACTTACAGAAGCTTCTGTAAAAGAAGCTTCCAACAATACTTGCTTGAGCTGAGTTTTTCCTTGGCCACCAGAACAGACTTTTGTAGAGCATGTCCCCTCCCCTGTGCTGCAGATGCCCTGAGATCAGCCAACTCAGCCAACGCAGTTCAAACCCCCAAACATCTATTCTTACCTATATGTGAGTCTACTGCCCAGTTGTCAAGCTCCCCTATCATTATTTCACCAGAACGTGGCATAAGATTTGCGAGGCTGCCAAAGCTGGGGCAGAATCCATCATCAGGATCACTCCTATGGGGCCAGTTCTTCAGTCTGAGAGATGTTTCACAGGACAGAGGCATCGGGAAGGCACTCCCGGTCAGGCTAGCGGTGAAATGTGGCAAGGGAGAAGGTGAGAAGGAAGGAGAATGGAAGGCAGTGGCCGCCAGCCGGGATTTGGACCTCAATTTGCTAATTTGGCAAATTTTATTAAATGTTGATTAATCCGCCGGCCACTGTCTTATCCTCCCACACCTCTCAGTTTGCCTCATCTGTGTGATATTTCACCATTGTTGCCGTCATCATTCAAACTATCTGAGCCAGGTAATACAGCAGGGGCAGGCTTGGAGATGGAAGTGATATTAACAGAAACCATTTCTGTGGGGTTGACTATTCACAGAATTTTTCACTTAAATTTTCTTCTTAAAGCATCTTAGGGAGTGATTTCTGAGCTGTGTTCTTGGGTCCCTGAGGGTCCCTGGAGCCTTCCCTTGGGAGAGGGAATGTGGTAAGGAAGGTGTCAAGATGCAGAGTCTCCTAGCTGCTCTTGTGATTTCAAGCTGAGCAGTACATGGCCTTTACTGGTTTTTCATGCTCTTTCGTCACAGACCAGTTTCCCTGGCTTCAAAAATCAAACAACAAATTGCAAAATTGCAAAAGCATTGACTGCAAGGGAGGATGATGGTGAGCCAGTTGTGGACATGGTGGTCACCTCCCATCTTTCCTCCTGCAGCCTTGTCCACCTTGCTCATCCCTTTTGCCTGCTTGTGCATACCTTGGCTCAAGGCTCAGCTACCAGAAACAACATCCCCCACCCCACCATGGCCCAGAGCAAGGTCCTCAACCCCATTTGCTAAACAAAGCCCATATCTGCCCTCACTCTTGGTGTTTCAATGTCAGCACAACTCAGGCAGACACTGGGGAGAAGATAAAACCCACAGTGCAGGGACATTCTGGAAATTCGCTGTCTTATTTCCAAAGGGCAATGCTTGTCATTATGCTCAAATGAACTGCGTTCTTGCCGGAATGCATGTATTTTTTAAAAAGCTTAATTTCTCTCCTTTCTCCAAATATGAGAATCAAGTTATAACTGTGGCCTGGCACCTTGAGAACATTTCCTTTTTTTATACTTCATAGAATCCTTAATAATACAAAAATTGCCCAGAGCACTTCACACTGAGTTATGAAGTCATTAACATTTCTGGGATAAACACAATGCCCCAGGACAAGTTATTAGACTATCGTAGTGGGGGAAAAGTAGATACATTGAAAAGGCCCCATGTCTGGCAACGACATAAGAAAAATTCACCTGTTTTTTACTGAAGGCAGCAGGAACTGCTGTCCACATCCCACATGCAGACGGTGTGGCCTTTTCTCAGCCAACTGGCTTGGCATATTGGATATTGGTAAAATTCTAAAGAATTAGCGCCTTGATGTCCCAAGGCCAGCAATCTCTCCAGACTCTCAGCTCTGCATTCTGCCTCAAGGTTCCTGGTATTTATGATCACGTCGGTGACACAGTGGCTGCTCCCCCTTCACAGTCTATCAGACCCCTAACAAATTCTACCTGGCAGAGCTGTTTGCTTTTCAATGAGCAGGGGGAATTCATCATGTGTGTTCTCTGCTGCCCTCCCTACCACTCCAGTGGCCACCTGTCCTTCTCAATTACGTTCAGGTGCCACTCACTTCCTAGAGATTCCCAAACTGCAATGACCCACGTTTTCCCTCCTCTTGATGAACAATCCTGATGATTCTCTAATTCTTTCATGGAGCTGCTCACGCACAAGAATCAGAGATAGAGATGAAGCCTGAGCAGGTGCTGTTCAAATTGGCAGTGAAGCATCCTTCCCTCTGGCTCCTTCTGGCCAACAAAGATAAGCTTCGTGACATGCATAGATGGCCTCAGAAGTGCTGTTTCCTTATGATCACCTGGAGGATGCTGGGGTTGGTCCTCCTTGTGCTGGACAAAAACACTGCCTGAACAATGGGATGAAGAAAGGTAATGCACCCCGCAAAAGAAGACATCAGCTTTCCATTGGATGTCTACACAGGTCCCGCTAATCCAAGCCGTGTTCTGTCCTTCCCAATAAAGAGTTCCACAGGGCCATTTCCGATTCTGGTGATTACACAGTGGACACAGTCTTCCCCTCTAGGGCAATTCTGGGAAGCAACCCACCACCAAATATGCATGACTCTTGGAAAGTTTGTTAAAACCCTCACACTGCCCAATACTCAGGCTTCCTCTGCTAGCCTCTTCTGCCCTAGGCTCATCTATACCCTTTGCCATGGAATCTGTAGCAAGCACCTTCCCCACTCAAAGTTATCTGGTTCTATGTGTATTTTGAGACGCACTTAGGAAGAAACTATGCCCATCCTCTTTGAGCATCCTGAATCCCTCCTCCTCATGTGACCTCATTTCTCAAACTCAAATTTGGAGCCTCAGTCTCCTGACTCCAGCTGCCCTCCTTCCTCATGCAGTGAACATTCTCCTTGTTCTCTCTGGGATTTCTCATGTCCTGATGGATCACCTGTTCCATTAGCTCCCACTCAAGTGCCTGAATTAACTGGGCAGATGACCTCCAGGGCTGTCCTCTTCAAAACTTTCCTCCCCAGCATCCCAGGGTTCATTAGCTTTCTGGCCTTTTGCTGTGACAATCCCCAACCCTGAGTCACCCCTACACCCTCATCACCTCTCTGTAGAAAAGATGTCACTGAATCTTCCTGTGAGATGTTGTGAATCAACTCATCTCCTTGTGTTTATTGTGTGCACTGGGAAACCATGGTACCAAATTCATTGTGTGATTAATAGTACAAGAAAAATTCCAGACTATAGCATGTATGTTTCATGGGAACTACAGATCCTATTTTCTGCTCCACATTTCTCACATGCCCAGCCTGGACTTGAACACCCCCAAATTTATCATAGTGTCAAAAGTGGTCATCTTTGGCTCTATCCAGAATTCAGACACCAGCCAACAAACAAGAGTAACTTGTTGTCCTATTGTGAGGACCAAACCAAGAACCCAGATCTCCAAGGCAACTTAATGAAAATAGAATGACCTATAAATATTTGTTAAATGGAATGACCAAAAGCTCCCTGGACCAGCCAAAACAACCCCTTAATTAACTTGAACTAGAACTCCTTCATTACTGCAGCAGGCTAGCAAAGGCACCAGCTGCACAAGGCCTCTCCTGGTGGCCTGGGTGACATGCAGCCCAGAGCATGGCTCTCTTCCCCGTCTGGACTCAGGTCACAAATAATTTGCTATTAATAATGACTTCCGGCCCAACACTGACTAATGCTTTCTCCTCTTTCTGTGCTAAATCATTTGGAATGGATTTGAGGTTATCCATACCTCTGCTCTTTCTCATTTACCTGAGTGGGAAGAAAGGTACATGTGTGCCAGGAGATGCTCAAGTGAACGTCCCCTGTTACAGGCCCTGGAAGCTCCAGTGCTCTTTGGGGTTTTGGATCTATGATCCATCTTTTTGGGAAGAAACAAATAGTTACCAGATGAGTATGCCCTAGAGCTACTTTCTTTTGGAGCGACAGTCACTCTTGACACTAGGATAGGCAGACTGGGATGCTGAGATGTATTAAAACTCAGGGCTCAAGTGTTTTAGTAATGAAGATCTATCCATAAAAGGTTTAAATTGGACATTCTGGTGTCTTTATCTGTCTCTCTCTCCTGTGTCTGTGTGTCTCTGTCTCTGTCTCTGTCTCTCCTCCCTTCCCCCAGATTTCTAGCATCTCCTAAGCACAGTATTCATTAAACTGTGAACTCTGAAAAAGGGAAGACTACTCCTGGCTTGTCCTCTGTCGTATCTGTATCACTAACAAGGTGTCTGGCATACACAAGAGGCTCAATAAATATTTGTTCAATGAGTGAATAAATAATTTTTCTCATGCTGGGGGCCTCCAAATATTCATCTTTGAAAGCGTAACATTCCCAAGAGCCCAAATTTTAAGAAAGTCCCTAGATCAAGACCTTACCCATCCTTTCTAACCACCAGGGAGCCATGCTCCCTGCAGATCCCACTGAAGTCACATAGGTCTTCACTCTGCAACCAGGTATTCAGAAACGTTTTACATCTGCTTCATCTGGCATCATAGCTTCATGGGGCACCTCAATATTTGAAATTCCAGAGCAGGACCAAGTTTTCCATCACTATAACAAATACCTGAGAAAATAAACTTACACAAAAGAAGTACATCAGCTTTCTGTCATTGTGATGAAAACATAACTCCAGTCAACTTTATGGGGAATGATTTATTCTGGCTCAAGGTTTCAAAGGTTCGAGTCCATGGTTAGCTGGATGCCTGTAGCAAAGCAAAACATCATGGTAGAAAGGTGTAGCAAAGGAAAGATGCTCACTGTATGGCAGCCAGGAAGTTGAGAGACTGCAAAAGACCCAGAAAGGATGGGGCTAGGGTCACAACATATCCTTCAAAGCCAGACCTGTAGAGGCTTGCTTCTGCCAATCAGGCCCCATACTGTAATAGTTCCATTCAGCTAATGAACTCATCCATCAATCAAACCACTTGATGAAGCCAGCAATTTCACAGTCCTACCACCTCTCTACATGGCTCTTAGCCCAGTCAAGTTGACAAGCAAGGTTAACTATCACAAAGAGAAAGGCCTGTGATAGCTCACAGTGTTGAAGGTTTGCACCCGGGATGAGTGGGCCTGGTTGCTTTGAGCCTCTGGAATGGCAGCACATCATGGCAGCACATGATGAAAGAAGCCTATTCACTTCGTGGTCAGGAACAGAAGAGACAGAGGCAGCAGGGGGGGTTGGGCCCCACAGTCTTCTTCAAGGGCACACCTCCAGTGACTTAAGGACCTCCCCTAGGCCCCACCTCCTAAAAGCTCCACCATGTCCAGTAGGGTTAGGAAAAAAGCATTCAATACATGGGCCTCTGTGGGAGGTACTCAAGGTCCAAACTATAGCAGGGAAGCAATGACTGCTGAATTTTGTTTCATTTTAATTTAAAAATGTATGGCCATCTGTGGCGCAGGCTGCCGTCTTGAACAGCACAGGTCTAATCTCAGGGGTATCGACCAGCTGTTATCTAACCCATCAGGGAGTCTGGCTTCCATTTCGAGGCCTGCTCCTCATTCCCAGTAACCTCCGTAGAGTCATTTGAATTCCCAAGCCTCAGTTCCTACAGCCCTTGTAATGAGGACATTCATACACAGAATAAGGTCCTCACCAGGCTGGTGGCAGGGTCTTGTAAGATGCTAAAAATGCTTGGAGAATCTTGATGTACAGTGCACAGATTAGCTCTCGCCTTCCCCTCCTTCCCACCCTCCCCAGTTCCCATGTTCACCTTTTTGCCCATGTCTCTAATGACATGAAGCTTAACTCAAGGAGGAATTCAGAAAGGAGAGTACCCCGGGCTGGCAGTCTAGTAGGGCTGTTCCTTCACGTTTGAAGCTTTTTTGATTTTCAAAGGAGTGAAAATCCATGCAGACTAGCATGGTAATAAATAAGGGAGACACAAAGGGACCCCAAAGACAGGCATATTTGGGTGGAGACCAGAGAAACTTTACTGGTCTGGCCAGATCACACTGAACCCTCTGGTAAGTGACTCACTTATTAATGACTGGCCAAGAACCTGAGTGTGTGGCTTGAGATCTTGTCTTCCACTCCTTGTATCAAAAATACTCAGCTAGAAACAACCCAGGGAAGCAGAAATTATAATTTTCCATCTATATTCAATTATCCGATTAGCTGATGAATTAGACAAATCCTTTTTGCATGCTTCAAAAGTTGTATATGTGTTTTTTGCTTGCTTCAGTTTATTTTTCTGAAAATAGGCATGACCAAGGACCATAGAGACTATTACAAGAAAGAGTGTGATGGAAGGAAGGAAAGGTTAGACAGAGTGCCCCTCATACGTCCAAGCCATTGAGATTAATTTAGGAGAAAGAAGAGTTCTTATTTTACAAAAATAAAATTTACCAACAAACTGATTGTTTATAAAATTAGAACCCTTTCTTGTTTAACACTAGAATGATAGTCCAAATATTATTATCCAGTATGGCAAAGCATCCATCCACCTTCAGACAGGCTCCTCCCACCTGGAACAGGGTCCTGGGAGGCCTTCTGGGCAGGAATGTACTCTTTAGTTGCTACATTAGGAGAAATGACCGCCTGGGGAGAGGACTCCCTGGGCATAGCTATTCACTAAAACTTATATAAGTATTTTAATATTTTAGCGAGCAAAGACTGCAACAGTAGGGATACAGTTTAGTGGTAGAGCGCTTGCCTACCATGAGCAAGGCCCTGGGTTCACTTTCTAGCACAACAAAACAAAAATAATACTAATAATAACAACAACAACAAAAAAAAACTTTGCTAGTGCATAAGAATTGAAAACAGAATCCCAGCTGGCTTCTGCAGACTGCCTCCCTTTTTTAAGGACTGCAAACACAGCCCCTACCTGGGCAAGAGCAAGAGCTCAGGCAGGATGGGGACCATGGGGCCCAAGAGAAGATGCCCCCCCAGCCACACCCACAGCCTTACAGATTTTTCACAAGAAGCCAGAATTCTGGATTTTTTGGTGAAACTGGCTCTTCTGTGTTCTGATCTGTTTTTAACAGGGAGCTGGGTTATCAAGTAAGTCAAGTCTGCAGGATGGATATATTTCCATGGCAGTCACTTTGCAACCTCTAAACAAGGGAAATATTCAAATGGGTTGAACTTACACAGGTTCCTTCCACTTTGGAAATTAAATTTACTTTATCCTAATAAGAATGATCTCTGCCATTTCCCCTCTATGTAAACAAATTCCGGCCACCCTCTGTTTATATATACACAAATGCATGCATGTCTAAAGAGGAAAATCACCACTCCTACTTAAGTTTTCCAGTTCTCCCCCTCTCCACTCTTCAAAGGCCTTGTGCATAATCAGATCAACAAAGAAAGGAGGGGTCAGTAGTAGAGCACTTGCCTAGCATGTGGGGGGCCCTGGGTTCCATCCCTCATGCAGCAGATGGAAAGTCTTTGCAAGATGTTGCACTCTTCCTAAGGAGTGGGCTGCAGACCTGGCCACACATGTGTAGCCAGTTAACTCGAATGGCTAAGCCAATGGTCTTTTTCAAAGCCAGTATTCAAATGTAGTTCTCCAGCAACACAGCTACTACTGTGTTTCCAAGTTCCTGCATGTTCCATCCACAGATACCAAGGTAACGTCAACCATTTCTCTCACGCTTCAACTTTCCCCAAGGACAAATGAAATCACTGCATAAGAAGCATATTTTTTTGTCAAATGGCAGAGACAAAATAGATTTCCAATGTCATGTATGGGACAGGTGAATGAAAACTCTTACAAAGGTGATTTGTGGATTTACAGTGCATTCTTTCCTGAGTGTATGAACGTGTGTTTCTCTCACCTTCTTGCAGAAAAATATTGAGGTCATGACAAGTTCAGTGCCAAGCAGAGGAGCTGAATCCTGAATGTGTGTTTTCCAGACAGGCGAGGGTGGGGGCACACCTGGGGCCTGGACTCTAATCTAGAATTTACCGATAAACCAGGCGAACTTAAGTAAATTACACAACCCATCTGGCTTCTCTTAGCCTGGCCAAGCGTTTGGAGGATAAATGAGATTCGGTCCAGTAAAGACTGGAGCGTTTCATAAGAACTGGTCCCCATCTGGCACACAGTGCATTGCTGTTTCCAGCTCCTGAGTTATGGGTTCTAATCTCTCTTGATCCTCAGTTTTCACCTCTGCAACAAGAAGACATTTGTTTTCTGTTCCTGGAGCTGAAAGGTTAGATAACCATTTGGTTTCATCCTGACAGACACGTTCGCTGTCACACTGACAAGTTTCATCTGGTGATGGGAGCAGCCATCCAGAACTTCAGCTCACATGCCTTACAGCCCCAGGATCAGACTTCAAGTCACAGGACATTTTCTCCAAAACACAGGGATTGACAAATCCACCAAGGCCTCATGAATGTATTCCCGAAAGCGGTGGATCCATGGTCCATGTCTCAGGGTGTTCTGTTGCTCATATTGCTCATATAAATCCTGGTGTTATGGTTCAGATCTAGAATGTCACCAAAATTCTCATGTATTCAGAGGTGAGGCTTTTGGAAGGAGATTGGATCATGGGGTCACTATGCCCACCAGTGGATTCAGCTTTTGATGACATCATGGCTGAATGTGCTGTTAGGAGGTGAGGCCTGGTTGGAAGAGGTGGTCCTTAGGGGTGTGTTCTTGTGCCTGGGTCCTCTCTTCTCTCTCTGCTTCCTGGCTGCCATGGGTGAGCAGGTCCTTTGCCATTGCCTTCTGCCATGACATTTCTGACTTGGAGCAGCCAACCATGGACTGAACCCACTGGAAACTGTCAGCCAAATAAACATCTCCTCCCTTAAGCCTGCATGTGGGGTATTTTGTCTCAGTGATGACAAATCTAATATACCCATAAATTCATGCATATTCACAAACATGATATTAACCCAAAAGAATCAGATTATGTTGTGTCAGTTTTTATTTTTGTTTTTTTGGTACTGAAAATCAAACTCAGAACTTTGTGCTTACCAGGCAGGCCCTGTGCCTCTGAGCTATATCCTTGGCCTTGGAATCAGATTATGAGACACACAAATATTAACATGCATTCATATGTTCAGGGCCCTGAAAATCAAACACAAATGAAGGTAGGCTTTTTTTTTTTTACCTTACTTTCCTCTTCAGTGTTGACTGGACAAATGGGGACAGAGCAAACACAAATGTCACCGAAGGTTCTCGGTCATCACCCTGCACATTCCCAAGGGTACACTACTCACATGGTCTGGAGGGGTATATGGCTCAGCCTACTCAGCTACTCATGGCAGCCTTGCTAACAAGTATGGAAAAGATAAAAGGAATGGAAAAGTAACATTTTGGAGGGTGCCTGTTGTTAGTCAGCTGCTTGTTACTATAACAAATTACCTGAGGTATTAACTTATAAAAATACACATTTTATTTTGGCTTACCATTCTAAAGTTTCCAGTCCGTGATCAAGTGGTCTCATTGCTCTGGGACCCTGATGAAGAATTGCATCATGGCAATCATGCATGACAGAGCAACACCATTTGCATCATAATCCAGGGAATGAAAGGAAGACTGAAGAGCAGAGCCCAAAGCCCCATTTGAGGGCACGCCCCCAATAACCTAAGAGCCTCCCACTAGGTCCTCTGTTGTAAAGGTGCCACCTCTGCCCAGTAGTGTCACCTCAGGAAACAAGCTTTTAACAAGTAGACATTCTGGGGACCGCATCCAAACTGTGGCACTTGTTTACAAAGCATTTCCACATGTTACTGGCTTGTTAGTAGCATGATGAGAACTAGCTGGGTGACCCTGGGAAGTCCTTGACATTTTTAAGACTCAGTTATTCATCTTTAATTGGGCTATATGGTCTGAGTCCTAACGTACTTTAAAAATACTTTGTCATGCGCAGTGTAATTCAATGTATATGGAAGTTAACAGTGATCTACATCTTAGCATTTGAAGTGCCTTAATTATGAACACACACTCCAGGGATGGTTACAGAAGCCCTTCACAGTCCACACCAGAGGCTTCACTAATCAGCCTAAAGGATGCTAAATTATTTTTGTTGGTCATTAAAATGAGTGTTGTTCCAGATGTATGGTTGGCTGGAAAGTCGGAAGGGGCTCACCACTTCTGCATTAACAACTTGCAAGAACTTGGCCCGAGCAGTAATGAGCTCCCTGTAGAATAGCCCCAATGTCCTGAGCTTCATCAGTCCTCTGGCTCTGCTCTGGGGGATGCTTGCCCTCTGACCCACACACTGTGAGGTTGGCTGACCCTAGAGTGTGCCACTCATGCCAGCAACCTGTCAGAGCTGGAGGACAGATCACAGCAATGCCTATCTCTAGTGACTCATTGCTACCCTCAGAAAACTATATCAGCTCATTAAAAAGTGACCTTCTTGCTGTGGGTGGGGCCCCCTTTACTGATTTATAGCACACCTCTTCCATTTAGCGATAGGAATTGCTTCGTCCTTGCTGCACTGATTCAGCAGCAAACAAATCACAAGATTACGGGTCTTGCACAACCGTTATTTCTAGCTTAATGTGAAAGCCATGCATTTTCCCAGCAGAGGGTCATCGGAGACTGCAGTACTATGAATGCTTCACACATTAGCAATAAGAAAACTGAAAGTCATTTAGATTATAGCTGTTTATGTAAGCAAATAAATCAAATAAGAAATCAGATCACGAGATGACCAATTAAATGGAAAGACTACCTGGACATTGTCACTAAGACAATTAATTGCAGGTTGCTACTCCTCTTGGCTACACTTTGTTGCCTATTAAGGTAATGAATCGGTTCTGTAAGATTGGGTCTAAAAATGTGTTTAATCAGACTCAGCTAGCACAAGATCATTATTTTTATGACTCTGTGAAATGCATATTTTTTACCAACCAGTTTTGAAACAGGCTTTTCAAAGTTTAGAAGAAGGGAATTATAACCTTTCATGGGACCCTAGTTCAAATCAGAAACTTGAAGAAATATCTCATTATAAAGAGAATAATTTTGGGAAAACTAATGCTGAAGTCTTCCTTTGATTTGAAAAAAATACCTTGAACAGAGATTTCTGAGCTGAATGTTGGAGAATTTTTCCCTCTTTCTGGATTTTCTCAAGGAATCTCACACGACATATAGACAAACCACAAATCACTTCTATGTGAGGTTTGGTTTTTCCTTTTCTTTTCTTTTCTTTTCTTTTCTTTTCTTTTCTTTTCTTTTCTTTTCTTTTCCTTTCTTTGGTATAATCTTAAATAAAAGTCTTAAAAATGTGAAAAACAGATAAAATAGGCCCTTTTAGTGTCAAGCAAATAAGAATCTGGGAGAGGATAAGATCACAATGTTTAAAAATCCTAAAGATATGCAAAGGAGAAACACAAGCCTTTTGTGAAATTCAAAAATACTAGTGTCTTTCTTCTTCCCAAGGAACTTAAAGAGATTACTTTAGGATAAATTAAAGGAGACCCTATTTCAAACAACTTTTCTTTATGTAGGAGGTAGTATGGGCTAAAAATGCACGGAGCTTCAGGAGTTGCTTAGACAAATCCCTGGGAACATATTTACATTAGGTAATTAAGGAAGCACCATCCCTGGGCTCTGATGTGCCACTCAGCCTTCCGGGACACCCAGACACTCCTTAAAGAGTGCTTCCCTAGCCTCCCAGTTGCACCCCACATCCCCTATCATCACACCAAACACATTGGTTTGTGCATGCATTCGCCTCACTGAGGACATATTCAGGGACGGTCCCTCACTATCCTATATCCCTGTGCCCAGCAAAGGACGCGATAGATACAATGAACTAGGACCAAGCTGAATGCTAACAGCATATACTTTCCCCCACAAAGCCTTCTGAGATCTTCCTTATGATCTTGTTCTTTCTTGTCTGAGTTGTCCCTGGAAAGAAGCTTAAGCAGTTCTTCACAAAGCTGAGGAGCTCCCATCCCAGGGCCTCTTTCCCTGCGTTACAGACTTCATTAACCTGGTGCCTTTGTTCACAGGGAGCAAGGTAGGACAAGAGTTGGCCAGAGTTTTGTTTTTAAAAATGTCCTTTCTTCTTCACCATGTACAATACCCCAGCTTCCCTAAATGGCCTGTCCCGAGATGTGGTTTTCATTGCAGGCTCTGGAGGTAGATTGCCTGAGTTGGAATTTGAGCTTTACCACATGCCTTCTGTGTAACCTTGGGCCACTTACTTAATGTCTTCATGCCCACAATGCTTCATCAGTGAAAGTAAGATCATTATAGGGTGCATTTGACAAAGTTGTTGTAAGAACTAAATGAAAAGATCCATAGGGAGTGTTTCATCTACAATGTGGCCAATTGTAAATGTACAACAAGCATGCTTCTGTCAGTATAGGTTGGCATATGCTGCAGTAACAAGAGGACCGGATCTAGCCAGGAATGGTGGTGCACATGCATAATACCAGCACTCTGAGAGACTGAAACAGGAGGATCACAAGTTCAAGCCTAGCCTGAACAACTTGGTAACTTACCAAGAATTCTGTCTCAAAATACAAAAATTAAAGGATGGGGGTATTGGAGATGTAGTTTAGTACAAAGGCCATGGGTTTAATCCCTAGTACCACAAAAAAGGAAGGTGCTATGATTTGTATCTAGATGGCCTCCAAGAGCTTCATGTGCTCACAGACAGGTTTATTGGAAGGTGGGGCACAGCTGAAAGAAATGGGTCACTAGAGGGTGATCTGGAAGTGTACCCCTCCCCAGCTCCTCCTTTCCTTTCTGTTTTCTGGCTGCCAGGATAAGAGCAGCTTTTCCCCACCATGCTCCTCTGCCATGATATTTTTTTTTGAGTCAGCTGACTTTGGACAGAAACATGAGCCAAAATAAGCCTTCCCGCTCCTTTAAGTCATGGGTATTAGATATTTTGTTCCAGCAGCAAAGAAGGTGACTAAGATGGGGAACAAGATCTCAGTGACTTAAAAACCAGAATTGTATCATCCACCCTACTCCTGCTACAGACTCATACATTCCTCATCAGTCTCTCGGGAAACTAGGACAAAAGAGTATGTCATGTCACTGGGAGGGAAAGTGCCATATGACACTGGCTCCTAAATATCCCACTGGGAGTTACACACACTACCTTTGCTCCTATCTGTGGGTTCCACATCGCAGTGCATCCATCAGCAGATCGAAAATATTCAGAAACCAAACGTATCTATACTGAACATGTATAGACATTTTTCTTATTGTTATTTTCTAAATACTATAAAACAGCAATTAATTCCAAATCCTTTACACTGTATTTGGTATTATGAGAAGTCTAAAGATGATTTAAAGTACAGGAGGAGTGTAGGTTCTATGCAAGGATGACACTATTTAATAAGGGGGTTGGGCGGCCAAGGATTTTGGTATCTGTGGGCACCTAGAGCCATGGATACCAACGACCCCCAAGGGCACCAGAGACAACTGTATTTCACTGACCAAAGCAAGTTGCCACATGGTGTCACTTGGCTCCTAAGGGGGAGGAAGGTATGACTTTACCCTATGCCCAAAGGTAGGGAGAATGACAAGTGTATGTGGATGACATCGCTGGCTAACTGATTATACAGTGTCTCTCGGGGCTTCAGAAGCATGAATGTCAATGCCAACAGCACGAACCGGGTAGCTTATTGTGACCTGAATCAACCATCAGTTCTCTACCCCGGTCCAGTATCGATTGCCACAGAGCACATTTTCTCCGCCGACCACAGTTCCCTCCAGCTTCGATCCTCTTTTACAATACACATTGTCAATAGCCAATCACTTCTGAACAGGCTTAATGCAACATTTCAGTCTGATTGTGTGACAGATGGAAAGAAAAGCTTCCAGGGAGAAGATGGAAGCAAACTTCGCTATTTTTCTTCCAAAGCTTGTGAAACAATCACATAGTACTTAAGAAAAATAGCCCCAGGTCTCCCAGCCTGTCGACTAATTTAACGTGAGGGCTTTTTTGTGGTGTTTTTCCCCATTCTTTATGAGGGTGAGAGGTGCTAGAAACAAAGAAGAGCCCTTTCCCAGTTCTAAATGGTTTCCTAAATGTTTTTCGGTGATTTACGTAGCAAATAACTAAAATGCACAAGGAAGCTGGTAAGTTCTCATTTGATCTTTCCTGTGGAGAAGACGAAAAGGAAAAGCCGCTTGGAAGACTTCAGAGGCCACTAAACTGCTTTCTATTGATTTTATTCTCAGATACTTTATCACTCTTGTTGCTTTAAAAAGAAATGCAATCTGTGTCAGTGTCTAAATAGACTTTCCTAGAAAAATCAGGTCCCATACTCCTATGCGAACAGATGTGGAAGATGTTTACCAGCTTTGGCAAATCAACTTTGGGGCATTTTTTTTTTTTTAGCAGAAGCATCTTTCCTGCTGTAACATCACAGTCCTTGAAAGCATTGTAACTGGAGTTTTACTTCCAAAGATTAAACTTTAGTGGGCCTGGAATTCATGTTCAAAGATGCCTTGTTCAATCTCCTTCCTGAACACTGGAGAAAACACGGCTCAGAGATGCTAGGAACTTAATATACATACTGAGTGTGCTGGGCAGGATCCAAGCTCAAATCCAACTCTTGCTGAACCTCAGAGTTGTCATAAATGTTAAACCCCAGGTGACTTTTCCTGCACCAGCCTTTCCCCCATGAGCCGAAATATCAGCAGGTTTAACCTGGTGTCACCATAGGAAAGAGAGGCACATAGTATATAGTTTTCTTCCTTAACCGTCTCTGTGCCAGCTACCTCTGGCCTATTTCCTGCCTATATTTGGAATACCATTTCTCCCATTTTAAGAAATTCAATAAATAGAAACCCTAACCTACAAAACTAGTAAGCCAGAGAGATCTTTCATTTTATGAAATTGGTTCTATATAAGGAAAGGTCTGAATTCTAGTCTTGCTTTTACCATGAACCGGTTATGTGTCCATGAAAAACTCAGTCATTCCTGGCCTGAGCTACTGCATGGATCTCATAGAGGCATTGGAACAGCTTGTCTTTAAATGCCTTTTTCACTGGAAATAAGTTTGTGAGTTGCTTACAGGCATCAGAACAAGTTTCTCTGATATGTTTTTTTAGTTTTAAGTTTTTACTTTTTTTTTTTTGGTACCTGTAATCGAACTCAGGACCTTTGCACTTGCCAGGCAGCTCTATCCCTGGCCCGGTTTTTATATTTTTATTTTGAAGTCATTTGCATCTGCAAAAAAAGATATAAAGACTACTGAAATGAGCAGGGCATGGTGGCCGGCGCCTGTAATCCCAGCACTCAGCAGGCTGAGGTAGGAGGATCATTTCAAGTTTGAGGCCAGCCTGGGCTACAAAGTGAGCTCCAGGCCAGCCTGAACTGAATAGTGTGACCCTGTCTCAAAAAGACAAAAAACAAAACAAAACAAAAAAAGACTACTGAAATGACCACCCATGAAATCAGTGCTCCTCTTCCACACTTAACAAGCCAGGTCACCCTCTTTTTTGCACCCCAAAATCAGCCTCTGCATTAAACTTGACACATGTCACCGCCGTGCATTTCTTGATCATTTCATCACATTCTAGTGAGGTCCCTGAGCAATATGTAATCCTACTTTGCATATCTTGAATAAACAAGAGAGGTAAGACTGTGTGTTTCCTCCTGTGACTTGCTTTTTGGCTCCACATCTTTTTCTGCTACAATTTATCTTTGTTGGCGCACTGGCCATGGGTTTCATTTCTTCTTGTTGGAGCTTATTTCATTGGATGAATAGAGCAAGATTACTTATAATCTCTTTCCCTTACAAACTGGAGTGTTCCCTACTTTTCACTATGAAATGAGCCTGCCATGAACAGGCTTTCATTACCCAGCACGGGTTTAGTAGTGCTGGGTGTTAAGAAATTAGCTGCTTTTATCTTTATGCTATCGATTTTTTTCCATCTATGCATGTGATCGATCATTCCATTTATATGTCTTGGGAAATTTTTATAATTTTATCCATAACTGGTTTGCATACACTTTACTTAATTTATTCCTAGGCATTTTACTGTTTCAGTTGCTGTCCTCAGTGGTTGCCTGTCTATAGGAATGCAATTAATTTTGTGTACAGATCTTATAAAGAAAAGAAAAAGCTTACATGCTGGTCTCACTTATTAATTCTAATAATTTTTCAGGAGAACCTTGGAAGTTTTCTATGTGGATAATCATATCATCATGTCCTTTTGATTTCTGTCTTTCTAATCCTGCACAGTGTTGGCTGCCTATGCACCATCCTCCCCCTTCCCACCTTCTTCCTCATTAGCAAACTCCAGAATTATCCCGTGTACGGTGTCTGGCTAAAAATACCCAGTCTCCCAGTCTCCTTGCAGCTGGGAAAGGAGAGAGGCATGAGAAACAGTTCTGGCTCATGGAGTAGAAGTCTCAGACTCTGGAGATAAAGGACTTTGCCAAGTAAAAGACTAAGATGTGACAGGGGAAGGCTTCTGGGGCTCCTCTTATTCATATCTATAGCTCAGGTATAGGACAGTCCTGGCCAGAGTCTGATTTGTATTCATTTCTCCTCTTGAGGTTTCCTGCACCAGATTAGTCAGCTTGTCACTACTCTAACAAAATACCTGAGGCAGGCTGCTTCTGAAGAGAAGAGGTTTGTTTATTTAGCTCATAGTTTTGGAGATTTGGTTCCAATATTGTTTGTTTGTTAAGTGTGTAATGAAGGCAGTGGATTTTGTCACATTGTGGTGACAGCACATGCAGGATCAAGTGATCACACCTCAAACCAGGAAGCGGAGAGTGGGAGGAGCTAGGCTTGCAGCTTTTATAAGAACTCTCCTGTAAGAACTGCCTAGGGGTCACTCGAGAAATACTCTCGTCCCTTACATGGATACCCCCCAAAAAACCTAAAGACCTAGTACTGCCACCATGGGGACTAATCCTCCAATCACATGGACCCTTGAGGGATATCCAGACCATATCTATGCCATAGCACTTTCAAAGCTCTGACACTTTCCAGATTTATAAGCAAACAGTGGTTTGGATTTCTCTGGTAACCCTCTTTTTTCCTCCAAGTTCATTGTCATTTCCCTTGGATAGTGGGTAATTTCCTCCCATGACCTATAACTCTTCAAGGCCCCTAGCTTCCATGGGTTGGATGTGCCTTCCAAAACTCATGTGGGAAGCTTGGTCTCTGCTATAGACAAGACATGCTCTGAGTGTGTCCCCCAGAGGCTCAGGTACCCAAAGCTCTGTGTCCATTAAGACTGTGTTGAGACAGTGGAACCTTTACCGGGTGAGGCTTAGCGGAAGATAGTTAGATCATGGGGATATCACTCTCAGAAGAGATCGTCCCTGGTCTCACAGAGTGGGTTAGTCCAGGGAGCCAGTTATTGGAGAAGAACCTGGTGCATACCATGTCCCTGACATGCAATGGGATGGTATTCGCATAGAACTTACTTGCATCCCCTCCTACACTTTAAATCAGTGCCAGGTTACCTCTAATACCTAACACAAGGCTAGCGCTATGTAAAATAGCTCTTACACTCTGATATTCAGGGAATGATGATGACAAAGTCCATTCAGGACGGACATGATTTTTCTTTTCAAATACTTTCAATCCGCATTTAGTTGAATCCTCAGATGCGGCATCTGCAGCTCCACAAGGCTGGCTCTAATTACTAGAAGGTGTTTGTCCCACACTGACCTTTACATTTGCTCTAGTCACTGAATGTCATTATAGGTCAGTGATGCATAAAATATGTGGGCCCCTACTCCTGCTTGTCCAGACAGAAATTCTCAGCCAAGCCAAGCAGAGGCCCCAGCCCAAGCAGACACTTGTCCTTTCCCAAGCCAGATTCCCACATAGTCCTCTCCCAGGACTCTGGGTCCAGGCTCCCCACAAACACCATCCTTTCCTCCTCTGTACCCGCATGGCCCCTCCACCCTTAAAAAACAGCCCCTCTCTTGTATCATTTCTTCTTTGTTCACACTTTCCTGCTCGCCAGAAATATTACTCTGGCTAGCCACCATGCCGGTTATAAATTGAAATGCGAACAGATAACCATAAATCTGAACGTACATTTATGTTAACTATATTATGAGCAGAAACAATGGCTCATCCACCCCGCTCCCCCTTGGCAGTGAACTTTGGATCCGACGCCTGCTCAGTGTCCACCAAACCTACATGGGCATGGCCATTCATGACAGCTCGCGCCTGCACTCTTAATGAGAGCCGACGCCAAGGATGGCAGGGAAAATGATTCCCTTCTCCTCTTCCTCACCACGAGGAGCAATTACGGATGAGCTGCTCCCCTTGTAAAACTTCTTCGCACAGCTCTCTAGGATAGGAGGAATCAAATTAAACCCCTGTAGAGGACTGGGGGCATCTATATTTATGCAGCTAGGCACGGCACAAATCTAATATTCCGTAAAGATGCTAAGCTCTGCGCAATTTGTGTGCACGCGGCGCCTTGTACAAAGGCACTCAATAAATATCTGTTGGCTGGTTGGTTACAAATAACAAAGCACCACTATAGCAACCGTGTGGTGTTATCTGCTCCTGGTGTTCGGCTCCTTTCTAGGTCAAGGCCTTCAATACCTTAATAGTTCCCTGGGTGGATGCATCGCCGAGCCCACTGGCGGAGGTGAGGGGGAGTAAGGCACAGGTTGGTAGCCTCTGAGCCTCAACCTGGTCTGCATGCTCAGACCCAGCAGATAGCAAAGCCCTTCACTCGTGACATCCAACCACAGGGTGGATAATTACTGAAGGAGGGAGGTACAGGTATAATCCAGCCAGGGATTAGGGAAAGAATTAATGGCTACCTGGAATCCTTCTCATCCCTCCTTCACCCCATGGGATGAAATAGCAGCCTGACACTGTGTACCTTGCTCCACACTGCTCATTACTGTCAGATATTAAAGAGGCTTGTTCACCCTCTCTCTCTCTTTCTGTCTCTCCTTTTTTTCTTAATCTTTGCTTTTAAAAAAAAAAAAATACCACTAATGTGTCTCAGTACCCATGATTAAGGTCTCTAGGACTTGGTTGGAGGAGAATCTGAATTATTCCTTTGCTGCCCCTAAAAGATAATTTGCCCTCCAGAATATGAATGGTTTAGAATGTACACAAATGAATGCCTTCAGCCCAAGAAGCGGAACAGGCTTCTGAAAGCAGGCAGCATTTGCCACCCCGCTCCCACCCCGGTGGACATGGCTCGGAGGCAGCCATGGGGCAGGTAGCTCCTGTTATGGGAAAACCAGGCAGAGCATGACGGCCCAGGCAAGAGGACCAGGGGCCACCTGCAAGAGCAGACACCTCCCGGTCAGTGCACCCTCTGCACCCTTTGGGCAAGCTCCAGCTCTGATTTCATGGCAAAGTGTGCCGGCCTGAAGCAGCTGTTTGGAGGTTACCAGGGAAACCAATCCTGTGTGTTCTGGTGGAAACTGGTCATTGGTGTGTGGCAATAGGTCTGAGGGCGCCAGGGCTATTGATATTGGGGTGGTTCCTGTAACAAAAGCTAGAGAACAACCCCAGGAAGCCTCCCTGCAAAATGGGGCATGTTGCATCCCCAGGGTGGCAGCTGGACTCAGTTTCATCTGTCTGGTGTGAGTCACGGTGTTCTTAAGAAAACATCCCTCTATGACGCAAATGTGCAACCAGGAATGATGACCCCCAGCGAATCCCTTGCTCAGATGCCAAACATAAGCTTCTGAAATCAGGACGTAAATAAATGGTTTGGAGCAAGGCAGCCAGACAGACCTGGACTCAAGTCCTGACACTGTCCCTTCCCAGCTGAAGAACCTGGGCAAATCAATTCACCCCTCAAGCCTTAGTGTCCTCAGCTCTATAATGGGGTAACAATAACCCCTCCACTGGGTCCCTGTGAAAGAGATCTGTGGTGGTGACTGACACCCAGGTGGCATTCAGTAAGTCAGGCTTCCACCCCTGCAGCCTCTGGCTACAGCCTCATAAATACAGGAGTAAATAACAGCATAAGCCTAGGTAGGGTTGGGGGCTTGCACGGCCAACACCCACCTAATGTCATTTTATAGCTGAAGCCCACGTGGCCTTGGGGTGCACCACACGTGTCCCCTCTATAAAGTTCAACAGCCACGCTCCCCCAACACTGTCAGCCCCCTAACTCCTAGAATAGACACGATCTGAAGGATACACAGGCAATTAGAGGAAAGCATCTTAGAAGTATTAATCCAGTACTTGAGGTCAGGGAAAGCCTTGTGTCTTGGAGTTCACGTTTCCAAGAGCAGGTAATCCTGTAAAATGAAGATCAAAACTCCCGTCTCTAATCGAAATTGACTCATCTGCTGGAAAGCCCCAGTTGCTGTCCCAGGCCCCCCAACTAAGCCTCTGCGATGATAACAGATCATTATTCACAGTCAATTCTCTCTACGTCAGCAGTGGCTCACAGGCCGGCCCAAACTGCATAAGCCAAGTGTTGCTTCTTTGAATACCTTTACTGAAAGATCAGCTCCCCGCACCCCAACCCTCCTCCATCCAGAGTCTCTGAACTCTTTAAGGGGTGATATTTATTTTAAAGAGTGAGCTAATGATTACAGTTAGAGCCACTAGAGGGGTTTTCATCAAACACCTCTCCCGAGCGTTCCAGAGCAACCCCTCTGCCCTGCTGTCATAATTGGCAGGGATGATCTCATGATATCTTTACCCCAAAGATGGAAGGCCTCTTTGCAATTAGCAGTTGAGTGGGGTCCAGAGCCCCCATGGTAAATCAGCATTGCACAACATGCTGCAAACCTGTGGTTGCTGTATCTGAGTGTGGCCACACAGTTAAGCAGGAGCTCTGTGTACGCAGTACTTCAGCCACACTGGTGTAAAACAGCAAGCAAGAAGGGGCAGTGAGCCGAGCATGGTAGCGCACACCTGTAATCCCAGCACTCGGGAGGCTGAGGCAGGAGGATCCTCGAGAGTTCAAGACCCACCTGGGCTACAAAGTGAGCTCAAGGCCAACCTGAACTGCATAGGGAGACCCCTGTCTCAAAAAGACAAAAAACAAAAAAGAAAAACAAAAAAAAAAGAAGGGGCAGTGAGCAATTGCAGTAAAGGTGATTTTTCATTGGCAGGGTTGGCAAAAGAAGGTATAAACAGGAGATCTCCTGGCTTTCCGCAGCTTTCTCCTGATGAGGGGAGGAAATCCCTCAGCTCCTAGTAACGCGCAAGGAAATATCTGCACTTTGGAAAGTACAGTGAATCTACATTCAAGCTGTTTTTGGAAATGGGACTATTTTCTAACAATGTTAGAGATCAAAGTACGAGAGGAAAGTTGGGAATTGAAGTCTTCAGTGGAGAAAAAAACTGATCCCCGGGCATTTTAGAGACATTTGGTTTATTGCGTAAAGCTGGCTAGTCATGAAAGCGCAGATAACTTGGCTGACGGATACAGAATTCCATGCACTCCTGCTCGAGGGCCAGCTCCCTGTCAAGGGCTGCATCTGCCCAGCTCGCTCTTGATCTGAGGCGCCTTACAGGAGATGCAGAGAAAGTGCCCTACCACTGTTTGCTGACCAACCGACCCAAGCATTTGTGCAATGTATAGGTGTGCACACTGAACTTACCTGACCTCCTGTGAGATATTTCATCTACAGAGACTGAAATCAAGACTTAGGCGGCCTTAGAGCAACACATGGGCAAAAGCACTTCCTGCAGGGAACAACTGTGTGCTGGGCACCCAGCTTCCCTTCCGGTAAGGTCACAGCGGTAGCCTAACGGGAGTGTCTACACCAGGGATATCGGCAAAGGTTACAAGGGAGGGCTAGTTTGTGATGGAGGCAGCTGTTATAAACCCCCACAGCACACCCTTAATTCACACATATGTGGAAACCAGATTTTCTACAGGAGACGACATGGAGCAGAGAAGCCAATCACCCGAGAGTAGATTTTCCTTTTCTTCCTCTTCACACTTCCCATACAAGATCTAAATTGTTTCCCAGGATATTTTCCCAATATATATTCTGTTTTACCTGAGCTGATCATCATTCATGGTCAAGTAACAATGTATGCTTGAATTCCTGTCTGTAACTTCCTCTTAGAATGATGGTGGCAAAAGTGTGACCAGGAGCCCCTCTGCCTCACCTCCTGAGCTGAGTTTTTCTATCCCTGAGAAAAGGGAAGGAGATCAGAGACGCTTCAGGGCCTGTTGGTCTGACACCCCTATTCTGGATTTTACTAACAGACAACTCTTAGCCCCCTAAGAATCCTTGTATGGCTGGTCTGGTTCACCTTAAAAACCTGTTTGTCAGAAAGCGATAAATGGGAGACCATTGGATGCTGAAAGAATAATTCATTTTGTACTCAAGAACAGCTGGTGGGCCAGGGAGTTTCTGAAAGCTGCTGCCATCTACAAATAATCCACCCAGCTAAGTAGGACTACAAAGAATTAGTACCAGGAACAAAGTGTGGACTGCATGTAAGACAAACAAAAAACAGAAATACTGTGGGCCATTGTAAAGACCAAATTCAAATACACTCCCAGAAGATTATATGAAAAAAGACAATGTGAATCTTAAAGTAGCGCCAACAACTGGTAACTGCATGTATTTTGAAATTAGGGACTATGGAAAACACCTGCATTGACCAATGGCCAAACTCTTGTGTATTCATGAATGAAAGCTATTTTTTAAAGATTTCTTTGTGTGCCTCAATTATCTAATGAAGACCAGTTACACAGAAAGCTTTGAAATAACTGAGCCAAAAATTGAAAACTCCAATGTCCCTTGGTGCCAAATATGTGATAGAAATGAGCCCAGATGTGAGAGAAGTAAGCACAGACACATTTTTCTATATTAAATATACATGTATGATAAATAATAAATATTTATAAATATGTAAAAATAAATATAAAGACAGTCTGTAGCTTCATAAAGAAATCTGACCTACATTAGCTTTTTCCAGGGACAAAGAACCAATAGAATGTATATATACAGATTGTCCCCAACTTAACAATTATTCAACTCATGGTTTTTTTGTTATTTTCTATTATGATGTGAAAGCACAATTCTGTTTTTCTCTTTCAGTAGTATTCAATAAACTGCATGAGATGTCCCACACTTTGCTATAAAATTGGCTTGATGTTCAATTATTTTGTCCAACTGGGCTCCTGTAGTGTTCTAAGTGTGTTTAAGTTCAGCTAAACTAAGCTATGATGCTCAGCAGGTTAGGCATATTGAATGTATATTTAACATATATTTTTCAGTTTAACAATGAATTTGTGGGAATGTATCCCCATCATAAGTCAAAGAGCACTTACCAAGATGTATACACATTTGAATATGAATATGACAAGGGGTGGTGGAGGGAGGGAGATTTTTCATAAGGAATTGGCTTGCATATGAGGTGACTAACAAATGCCAAGACCTGCAAGTAAGTGGGCAACTCTCGAGCCAGAAACACAGAAAAGCTGCTGTGATAGTTCCAGTCTGAGTCCCAAGAGTCTTGAGACCCAGAAACAGCCAGTGTTGCAGTTTGAGTTCACAAGCAGGACAAATTCAAAAGCCATCAGTCAGGAAGACAACTGATTCAATGAAGCCCACCAATATTATGAAGGGGAATCTGTGTGTCAAAATCCACCAATTTAAATATTAACCCCACCCCAGAAATGCCCTATTATGATTTGTGTCTAGATGTCCCCCCAAAGCCTCATGCAGTCATGGGGCAGTCTTCTACAGTTTTTGATTGACTCATGGTCCAATAGGATTATGGGTGTGAGTGCTAGGATTATGGGTGAGTGCTACACCCACCCTGCACTGGGTGTAGCATGTTAGGTAGCCTAGATACAACATAAGTAAGGGAAAGAGGCTTGCTGCTGCTGTTGCTGCTGCTGCTGCTCGCTTTTTGCTCTTGCTGCTCTTTCTGTCTTCCGCCACCAATGTGCCACTCTGCCTTGGAGCCAGCCAAGTATGGACTGAAATCTCCACAAACTGTGAGTTAAATAAAACTTTCCTTTCTTAATTTTGGGTGTCAGGCATTTTATCTCAGCAATGAGAGAAAAGTAACCAAGACATGCCCCCACAGAAATACTCAGAAGGATGCTTGGTCAAATATCTGGACACTTGATGGTACAGTCCAATTGACACATAAAATTAACCACTGCAGGGCCTCTACCATTTTTCTTGACAAATTCCATCTGTGTTTCTTTGGCAAATGTGGTTGTTGTAAAGACAAGAATACAAAACCAGATTTTCTCCCTTAAGTAAAGAGGACAAGAACAATGACTTCATGTGACAGTGGCCTTGGTGAAGGCCACAGGAGGAAAGATGCCTTTCAACTCAGAGGAAGTAGCCCTCAGTCAGCGCTCCATCCACAGTGGCCATGAGCAGAGAGAGCCGAGTTGTCTGTGCATAGGGCTTCTAAGGTTTCAAACACCCTGGGGCCAAACAAATCCACACAGTATGGTATTCCTCCCTCCCCACCACGCAGACCACCTGTTTTAGTCTCTGCCATAAACAGTGAGTTCCAGGGAAACAGGGAATGACAGGATAGAGCTCATTCATGTCTGTATTCCCAGATCTTGCCACAGGGCCTGGCATTCGGTAAGTACTGACTCACAGACTCCAGAATCAGAAACCAGCAAGCACTGTAATCATAGCACATGACCTTCAGAAGCCCCCTCCATTACAAGAACACAAACAACTTTGCAAATTGAGCTTGTGCTGTGGCAGCTGCCAAACTCGGATGTCACAGAGCATAGCGCTCTCCCCAGACCCCGGTGCCCTTCTTCTGATGACACATTGATATTAGAAGGGAAGAATTTCTTCTGAGTCTTCTGCAGCCCACAGATCAATAGCAGCAAATGCCAGCACCCCCTTGGAGGTGCCTGGGGGTTGTCCCTTGCTGGATTTTGCAGAGCAGGTCCACACCCATTCTTTGGATGGGGAGGACACATCCCCAGTTGATTGCAGTAGTGACTGCATGATATGACAAGCATCATTTTGTCATCTTGGTATTGAGGACCAGTGAACTGCCACAGGCAAATCCAGAGATAAACAGAGAGGGCGGCACAGTTGCAAGTGTCTATCATGTGTCTGCATCAGACAAGATTCCCCTCCTCCCAGACAGGTAAACAGCATCATTGTTTTACTACTGTCACTCATCTGCTCCCAGGGAGCTTAGCCAGGATTAATGTTTGTTCAAAGACCCTGGATGGACCACCACTGCAAGAAACACAAATTAGTAATATCGATAGAATTTTGAAATGTTTTCTCAACTAGGCTCCATCCAGTTCCTTGTATTTTAGACGCAGTGCCATGCCCTGTTTCTTGATCAGATATTTGGGGAAACATCCCAGGGCCTATGCCTAAAGAGTGTTGGGTGCCTACAGCAGTAGCACATGGGTTTGGAGCGTGTGCACACTCAGAGGGATGGCAGCCAGCCTGGCCCTTGGGTGAGCACTTCTAGCCCCACAGTCTTCTGTGTCCTGCCATCAAGCCCAGAGAATCAGCATCTAGCTCAGAGCATCTCAGGGATGTGTCTCCTGTGTCCCAGCAAGCTATCTGGTTTACCCAAAAAAGCTCCAGATAAAAGTGGGGTTTAGAAAGTCCATCTAGTCTCATGCACAACAGAAAATGGACTCTTCTCTTCTCCTCTCACCTCTTCTCTGCCCTTTCTGCTTTCTCATCTTGCTCAGGGCCCAAAACGGTGCTCCAGTTCTACACAACATGACCAAAGATATGTGCTGTCTTTTAGCTCTCAGCTCTGCTGTGAGCACGAACCTCCTTTTGTAGCCCTTGCTTCAAAAAGAACCTGGTTGGCCCACACCAATCCCTTGGGTTTCATGTTCCATCAGCTGGGCCTGGAGGGAAGGAGCAGGATACTGGGTGGACAGGCTGGCTCTTCTAGACCTGGAGCTAGAGGAAGGAATTCTAGCTATTCTGTAGGTATTTGATAGTCGATGCTTGCCAAGTTAACTACTTCACTGCGTAGAGGACCTCTCCCCCAGAAAAGAAATATCTGGAGGGAGATGAATTAATCACATTCTCAACCCTGGAAATGTGGGTCTCGTGTCCATCCCACAGGACAGTCAGGTTCCACCCTCAGAATGGTGATGCTGTATCTCTGGGAAGGCTGCCTTCAAGCCACTGATTGATGGTACAGTGTGGAACATGGCATCTAATCCTTCTGACACCAGTGGCTCCATCTTTAAAATGAGAGTGGAATCATACCACTGATGACAGTTATGATCACTGAAACACACCAGGAACCGAAAAAGACACTTAATCCCCAAGCTCCAGAGTGTCCAAGTCATTGCCACCAAAGGCCCAGAAAGGCCACTTTCACAGACTTCAGTCTCTCATTATTTAGAGGTGAGGACCCCACCACCCTCACCCCTCCTCATCCTCTAGTGCCCACCAACTCTCCCATGGAGATAATACCATTCTGCTGAGGGAGCCAAAGTCTTGAAATCAAGCTCTAAGTCTGCGTGCCAGTCTTTGGATGGCCATTGTCCACCCTGTCCAGGCTTCTGGTTCATTATAGGCAATATGGGAACAGGAGGAGGGTCCATGATACCCCCTCGTCCAAGACCCCTGGCTGGTCCAGGGCCACATTTTGATTCTTGCATAGTAAAAGCAGAAAAATAAATTAATACAATAAGGTTTTTTTTGGCAATGCCTGCTTTATTCAGTTAAAAGGACTGAACTCTATTCTGCGGTTAGTTCCTTCCTCCTCTTTTCGTATTAAATGGTCTTTCTTTCATGATGGGAGAGGTCATACTTTGTTTTAATGCTCTTATTGTCCTTCCTTGATGAAATTAGACCCTGGCAACCACATGTCCTCCTGCCTTGCTAACTTACTTTTTCTGGCCTATGAAATTGCAAAGTAGGACGATTATTAGATGAGGTGAACTCTGTAACCCTTTGAAGCTCTGACCGGATCAGATTCTAGAATGCAAAAGATGCTCAGACTTGGGAGCCAGGCTCAAGGTTGGACTCCACCACCCAGCACTATGCAACACAGTGCAAGTCACTGCTTGTCTTTATTCCTCCTGAAAATGGGAATGACAGCAGTGCCTACCTGATAGAGTTGTTCAAAGACTCCACATGCTCAAGGATCCAAAGTGTTTAGCACAGCACCGTGCCATAAAGAAACTGCCCTGAAACAGCAGTGATAATGAACAGGAGTGAGGGCCGGGAATGACGGGAAGAGGGAGTCAGGCAGGAGGAACAGGGGAAGGAAGAAGGAAGAGTAGACGCTTGACGGTGGGTGTGGCTCCCTCCAGGTGCCATCCCTGGTAATGAGTGTGAACACAAGGGAGACAGCCAGGCCTCCTGTCAGAAATGGAGGTAGCCCAGGTGCGGTGGTTCTGCCTGTAATCCCAGTATGGCGGGAGGCTGAGGCAGGTGGATTGCAAGTTCAAGCCCAGCCTACTTGGGGAACTTGGTGACCGTGAGACCCTGTCTCCAAAAAAACAAACATAAAAATAAAAAGGGCTAGAGTGAAGGCCCTGGATTTAATACTCAGTAGAGAAAGGAAGGAAAAAAGGAACAAGAAGGAGAGAAGAAAGGAGATAGTGAGGGAGGGTGAGAGCGAGGGAGGGAGGAGAAGAGGGGAGGAGTGGGGGAGGGGGAAGGGAAGGGGTAGGGGAGAAAGAAGGAAAGATAGGAGGAAGCGAAGGAGGGAAAGAGCTCATAGACTGGAGTGTGCCCAAAGCAGCAGGGGCTGCTGAGATACACTGCCCTCCAAGGAAAAGAAGTCTGTGGCTCTCTCTGTCAGAGTCTCAGCATTAGCATGAGCCTGTGCCACCTTGCTGTTCTTTGCATCCCCTACTTCCCAGAGGGTTGTACACACCACCTTTCATCAATCAGCTGAGGCAGGGGAGTGGCTAAATCCTTGTGACCTCAACACTCTCAAAGGCCTAGGAAAGCTCCAGGAAGGGAAACACTTGGGGGTCTCCCAGTGACTTCTACCTAGTCATACAGCTGATGAGCGTTGGCAGGACCAAAAGAGTTATTTGAGGAGGGCTAAGAAGGACACAAGAGACCCAGATCAAGTGAGGAAATGAGGGAAATATGATTGGGAGGCTTGTTCAGGACAGTGGCTTGATTGGCTGCTGTGCAGTTAGGCACTAACTCCTGGACCAATCATATTAAAGACAGGTCACATGACCAGAAACAGCCTAGGAAGTGCACATGGGCGTGTTGCACTTCCCCAAAGTTGGAGTCAATACCAGAAGGAGGCAAGCTGTTTTCCCCATGTGGAAATTTCAAAAAGCCCCTGAAACTTTTCCTTGTTAAAAAGAAGTGGCCCCCAAAGGAAAAGCCTTTGAGAATCCCAAGAGCCAAGGAGACTGATTTGCCTCTCTCTGGGGAGGAACCCATCAAAGGGACAGAATTACCTACCAGCTAAATCCTAATATCTTTATCTTATATTAGGTGAGCATCCACTCCTTCAGGGGCACAGGACCACCATTCTGTTTGCTCGGCAAATAGATTGAAATCTTCCAGCTAATTTGGAGCTATCCATGCTACTAACTTCTAATTTGGAAAAGGGTGAATTAGTTGTGAGCAATTGCCTGAGAGTCAAAGCATCGGAGACCAAATCCCAACAATAAGGGAAGGGGAGGCAAACCCATCTGAAATGTTTGGAGTGCGAAAAAAGTGTGCAGACTTTGATTTTCTGGGTAATTGATACTAGTTCTAAAGCCATAGACATTTTGCAGCTTGACTTACCTGGATAAATTTGACTATACAGACCTTGGCAAACTACAGGATTGGCTCTGAAAGCCCTCTAGTCTCTCTGAGGTAGGAGTAATTCCTGAGACCTCTCTTGACAATGTTCTCACTGATATCCTAAGCTGATGTCAAATCCTCTGATTCCCTGGCTGATTATTCTTCCGTCGGGATCTCAGTCTCTGAGACTGCTGCAGATGTTCAGCAAAATGTCTTTCTTCCCAGTTCTGTAGATGTTGGGGTAACACGTGGCTAGATTTGACCTATTTCCACAGATGTTTATGGAACTCCTACTAAGTGCAAGGAATGCCCTTTGTTTGTGTTCCAATTACTTGCGGTAAATGTTTGTTAATGAAAGAACTTCTTTCTTCCCACATGTCCATATGGCAGTGCCTTGCAGAGATTGCTGCTGGAAGTGGGAGATGGCTGTTTTAATGATCAGCAAGCCATATACTCGCTTGCATAGCACCATAGCACTCCGCAGTGTGTTTAGTGAAGACAACTCATCTCGAGGGGATTTGTGGTAGACAATGTTGTGGATCGTTTAAGAGGCCTTACAAGTGGCACTGTGACATGTTTGTTAAATGGCTGGCTGGGGTGCACCAGGATCAACTGTCACATCAGGACAAAAGCATCCACACAGCTACCAGGAGAGCCTAAAGATGGCCACTCCTATGCAAATGAATCATTCGCCCAAAGGGAAGGTTTCTCCTCTGCAGGTGGGACCCTTAGCCCTCAGATTCTCCCAATCCCGCGGGAACTTTTCTACAGTTAGAATTTGATCAGCGCTTCCAACAAGTGACTCTAATCATGTAAGCCTCCTGGGTCACAACCCCCACTCCCACATAGGTGTCCTCCTTTGGCAACCACAAGAGTTATCTGGGAGCTTGTTAAAACTCAAGATGTCTTAGTCTTAGATGCAGAGATGCAGGGATGCAGGTCCAGTGTTTCCATGGTGGTGTCAAGTAAGGTGCATTACCAGTACCCGAAGGGACCCTGGTCAGGTATTCCCCCAGGCCACTCTGAGAACCAGGGTTCCCAAAATGCTTCTGTCATGGCCTCTCTTCTGAATTCCCAGCTCAAATAGGCAGTATTTGCACCAAGCTGCTGCAAGCCTACCATGGTGAACATACTTTCTTCCTCAAGTCATCCCTACAAATGGTACCACCCTCATCCCCACCCTCAGTCACTCACCCCAGTCACTCATGTCCCTTAGATCCTCACTCTCCCCATCAGCCTACATCAGCTCCATTCCCTGGAGAGCATTCCACCCACCCCTTCATCTCCATCCTCCTCACCCTGCTGTGGTTCACCTGTATCATTTCTCGATTTGGTCCTGAAAGAGCTGCTCAGTTGGTCTCCCTCTCTCTGATCTCATTTGCATATTTACATATTAGGCTCCAGTGCTCTATTGCTCTCAGAATATGGTTTAAACTCCCTGATGTGGCATCAGACAGCCTTCACTACCTGCATCTTATCCTCCCCCTATTCCAGTATCCTAGTGCTGCTCTTCCTGATTATAACAACCTGCACTTACTATTTCACCCTACAGTGTTCCCTTTGCATGGAATACCCTTCCCCAGCCCGCCCACCTCCTAAACTCCTACTGCAGTTGGAAGGTTAGGACCAATTAGGAGCTGAATCCTCATGGCTAATTTCTGATTCCATCTACAAGGTTCTCCTCTCTGAGTCAGTCTCACATCTCCAGGTTGTGTTAACTGAGTTCTTTTATTCTTCTGCTTCTGTTTTGCTTTTTAATGTCTTTATTAGAGTATAATCTACATACTATAAAATTCACCCATCTTAAGTGCATAATGTAGTTATGTTTAGTGGAGCTACAGAATTGTGAGTCACTGCCAGCTAATTTCAGAACATTGCTATCTCCCCTTGTACCTATTTACCTCCCCAGTTCCTACCCTCAGCCAACCACTAAGCTACTTCTTGTGTTGGCAGTCTTATTCATTCTGGGCATTTATGTAAGTGGAATTATACAATAGGTATTCTTTTGTGTCAGGCTTATTCACTGAGCATGTTTTAGAGGTCCCTTCCTGTAGCAGGACTATTTCTTTCTCTTAATAAATAGTACCCCACTGCACATAAGTGCCACATTTTATTTACCGATTCGTCAGTTGATGGACATTTGGGTTCATTGCACTATTTTGCATGATGCTTCTGAGAATGTTCATATATAGCAATACCTCGGTTCACGAACTCAATTGATTCCATGATCGTGGGGAAGATGACATAGTCATGTCCATCCCTCAATGCAGAGTTTGTGACTCAAACCAAAATTTTGCTGGACACTTCTGTTTGCAAACTAAATTGCTCACTAACAGAAGTGGTCATGAACCAAAGTATTACTGTACAAGTTTGGAGTGGATATGTTTCCCATTTCCCTCTAGTTTGGACCTGGAATATCTCCCAAAGGCTTCTGTGTTTGAGACTTAGCTGCCAGGCTGTGGCACTGTTGATAAGTGGTGGAACCTGGGTGAGGCCTAGAGGGAGGAAGTTAGGTCACTGGGGATGTGGTCTTGAAAGGGATATTGGCATCCCAGGCCCTTTGTCTCTTTTGCTTCCTGACCACTGTAAAGTGGGCACTTTCCTCTGCTACACACTCCCCAACATATGAGTTACTGCTCCACACAGATGCAGAGGCAACAGGGCCCAGTGACTACAGCCTGAAACCTCTAAAATCATAATGTAAAGCCTCCTTTTCAATTGTTTACCTCAGGTATTTTGTCACAGCAACAGAAAGCTGAGCATCACAGATGTCTAACTGATTATCCACAACTTTTTGTTCTCTATAAATATGCAACTTTAACCTCTTAAATTCTTCTTTAATTTCTACTATAAAAATTTGCTTTTTAAGCCCTGACTTCAAATGAATGACCCCATTTCTACTGATACCATGGTCTATGCATGACAAAAATCCTTTACTCGGATTTTTTTTGTGGGGTTTTGTTTTGTTTTGTTTTGTTTTGTCTCTTTGAGACCGGATCTCACTACACAGTTCAGATTGGCCTTGAGCTCACTTTGTAGCCCAGGCTGGTCTCGAACTCATAACAATCCCCTTGCTTCAGCCTCCCAAATGCTGGGATTACAGGCGTGTGCCACCACACCCAGCTCATGGGTTTATTTTTAAGAATAAGAGCAAATATAATCTTGCAAAGCCATACATAGAAATTCAAAACTAAAAACTGTGAGTACAATCATTTTTTCAAAATGCTTCTCATTTTTTTAATTACTATTGAAGAATAAAATTAAGGTAAGGTTAAAGGCTTAGTAAAATACAGTCTTCATGCAGTAATTACACCAAAGAGAAATAAGCTAGTGATTATTGTCCATAATTGTTCTCCCTTTTTATGTATTGAGTCTCTGTCCTTTGCACACCGAAATTGCTAAGTGCCTTTAAACTTCTGTTTTGGCTTTCTGCTCTGGCCTGATCCAATAAAATGGCTCTTGCGGTGGGTGGGGGTGTGAATCTTTCTTGGTGCTGTTTGAGTGTCCCAGGGGGCATCACTGGCTGAGGACATCTTGCAGAGGCTGAGGAAGCCAGGGTGGAAGCCAGGACACACCCAGCAGACACAGCCAGTGTTATTCTGCCTTCGGCTCTGGCTACGCTGCTTGCATCAAATCGGATACATTACCGGCTGTAAGAATCTAAGCCAGGGTGCATGGCGATTGCTCCCCTCCACCAGGAGTCCACAGATTTGCCCTTAATTCTGTGACCTGTCCCTCTGACTGGGTTGTAGACTGGAGCTGCAGTGATACCAGGAAAGGAGGACAAGTGTGTGGATGGTAAATTCAGTGTCACTAGGCCACCCGGAAGTGAACCAATCTGCTCTGGTAAAAGGGCGGATGCTGACCTAAGGCTTCCCCCTGACTCTTGTGGAAGTTGCCTCTTACTTCTTTCCCCCTCCTCCTCTCTGTGCTCAGTCCTGAGCCACGCCAGGCCTTGCTGTCATTGAAGGGGTGGCTGGGAAACATCAGAATAACTCAGCAGGGACCGCTTTAAATTTGAACATGTCTTTAAGGTTACTGCAGTGGCGGCCAATGGACCCTTTGGGGGCTTCGTATTTCTGGCTGCAGATTAGTGATGCGGAGACCTAGTGAGGTGGCCTGGCTGGGTTCCTTCGGCCCAGAGTCAGAAGGAGGGGCCTCAGGAGGAGCTCGCTTCAGTTCAAAACCCAGCTGAAGAAGAGAAAGGGCCAGGCAACTGGGAGGCTGCCTGGGTGACAGTCAAAGTTTTTTTTTTAATCCAGTCTCTGGGAGGAGGGCTTCCATAATCCTCCCAGTCCCCAGATCCCTGATCTGTGTGACTCCAGCCCCAGTGTTCAGGCCTGGGAAGCAGAAACGCAAAGATTTCAATGTCAATGGGATCTGCCCTCTTGTGCACTGGGTGCGGCCCCAGTGGAGCTATTCGTGGGGCTCTCTCTGCATGTACAGTGACAGAACCACCCAAGACCAGGCAGAGCAGATAGAACTGTGTGTGTGGACATCCTTGTGGCTTCCGTAGCCCTGCGGAGAATTCCTGCTCTTAGAGGGAAAACAGGAGGAACGAAACGCTGCAAGCGGCAAGCGGCTCCCTGCTAGTAATCTCCTCTCTCTCCCTCTCTTACGCTCACCCCTTCTCTTTTCTTTTTTTTTTCAGTACTGAGTATTGAACCCACAACCTTTGTACTGAGCTACATCCCCAGCCCTTTTCCACTTTTTATTATGAGGGAAGGTCTGCCTAAGCCCCTAAGTTGCGCAGGCTGGGTTCAGTCTTGCAAGCCTCCTTCCTCAGCCTCCCAGAGCGCTGGGATGAAAGGCGCACACCACCACGCCCCGCTCATTATTTCGTTGTGTAAGCACAAACTCTGGCTGGGTTCAGCATCTATGTAAGCATGGAGTGCCTACTGTATACCAACCCTTCTTCCGAGCATTCTTGAGGGAAGACTACAAAGAAATAGAGAAAGTGTCACCTGCTGTCCAGAAGGCTGATGCCGCCGCCACTGTGGCAACCTCAGAAGCCAAGGCGCAACTGACCAGAAAATGTAGCCAACCGCTCAAGTGCTGTCAGCTCTGATGGACGGGAGAGAAGTCTGAAGTCCTATTTCATGCATGAGAAGAAAGCCACTTCTGATTCATTAAGTGCCTCTCTTCTACGGGTCAGGAAACCCATTTCTCCTAAACTACACAGAGCCTCCCACCTGCTTCCTTGGAACCCCTCGAATATGGAGGGAAGTGTAGCTGAGCCATTCCGAAGAATACAGGGTGTACTCATCAAACAGAAATTAACCAGCTCTGTGAAAAAACAGTATGTTTTCAAGAATCTATTTGAGGCTTTTCCCATAAGCCTGTTTTCTGCAAAACGGAAGCCTCTGAGGCACACATCAGCCTAAGCTCAATGAGGACAGGTCAGACCATGAAGATAATTCATGTTCAAGTAGACTATAAACCTGGCAAATAGCCATGCCTCACATTCTGTGTGTCAAGGCCTTTTTTATTTAAGATAGCCAGGACAGTACATTTACTCCTTGAATTGTTGCTTTAGAGAGTGGAGGAAAAGAAATTCGGGCACCTAGAAATAGTACGTGAAACAGGAAGCACCTCCGTTAAGAGAATATATCTTAATTAAGATAAATATGTTATCAGTGCTAGAGGTGGGTAGGAGCTCACATTCTATTTATCTCAATCCAACTATTCCTATTTGTTTAGTTAATTCTCTTCTAAAAATATCTGCTCTTATTCTAAGCAGCAGTTGCTTCAGGATGTAAAATTTCCAATGAGTAGTTTTAGTTGGGCATCTCAGTAGCTCTGAAGAGACTGGAAAATATAGCCCAGTCCGTTTAGGGGGTAAAAAAAATGCAGTCTAAACAGGACGGGGACAAGTCACCTGCTAGATGGTGCTTCAGCCCCGTTCCTTTGTCCTTCCGGCCTTAGATTCCTCATTATAGCACACGGAAGCTGGGTTTCATGACCTCTCCAAAATTTCATCAACAGCCATGAAAGACAGCAAGCTCTTTCCTACGAATCCAGACAACTTGTCCCTGTCCACACGGAGCTTTGCCTTCACTCATTCAACCATGGTGTATCAGGTACCTACTGTTGGCTAAGCCTGACGCTAAGACACTGAGGACACACGGGTGAGGGAAGCCTGAGCAGGGTTGAGCTTTCTGCGGAACCAAGGAAACAGCATTTGCAGAATCCGGGAGGAGGTGTGCAGTGGACGTGCCTCAGGCATGCGCAGTGTGCGGCAGGGTCGCTCTCTTCCTCCGGGGCTTCAGAAAGGTTCCTGCTCTCAGGGCCTCCAGAGAAGCGGTAAGGGGCAGTCAGGTGAGGAGCGGGAGGTAGAAAGGGGCGGGTTGTGAGCTCATAGCACATTTGAGGGTGCTGGTAGGAAGGAGCTGGGTCCAGATGGACCTTTAGACCACACCGAAGAGCCTGAGTTCAATCCTCAAGACAGCAAGGATCCACTGAAGAGGTTCAGCAGACAGAAAGACCTGATTAAAATAAGAGCTCATGAGGGCTACTCTAGCAGCAGGGTGGAATGTCACGTGGCTGGAGGAAGGGGACAAGAGTGGAAGAGGTGGCGAGGGAATCAGTAAGGAGGCTGTCACAGATATCCAGGGGGCAACTGACCGGTGCCCAAGTCAGGTCCATGGCAGTGGTCAATTAGAGGAAGAAATTGATCTTAAAGATAGACAGGTGGGCGAATCTAAAACAGCTAGTTATAGCTCCATCCGGGACCTCGTTGTTCTCTCCTGTGGGTAATGTTTTTCAAGCCACTAAATAATGCCACTAAATAGTTTTGTATTCTCTGTCTCTTGCTGGCCTACAGGCTCATGGGGCAAGAAGGGTGATATCTGATGCTTCTCTTGTACACTATATCTCTAGGCTTTACTACAGTCCCTGGTCTATTCTTAGAGACTGCTAATATTTATTTCCCTTATATCAGTATGAGTGAATACAAACACATCCCCTATGAACACATGGGTAGAGAGTCATTTACTTTCCCAGTGTTAAGCTCATCCACCTTTGACAATTCAGATTCTTTTTTTAAATTGATTGTTCATTTGTTCATTTGTTTATTCATGTTACATCCCATTTTAGTCCAAAAAGGATTTGAATATACCTTACAAAACTATATTACTATAGAATTTTAAAAATACCAAAAAATTTACAATGCAGGGAAAATAGATCAAGTTCTGGGCTTGTCCACAGATATAGCCCATGGTACAATCTTGCTGGAAGAAGGCCAAAAATTTTGCTCTTAGCTGCCTGAAAGAAAGTACGAAAATCAGAACATAAAAAAAAATCAGATTTTTCAGGAGAAACATAAATACTAAAAGAAATTTCTTCCCTGGGGGCTGGGGATTTAGCTCAGCGGCACAGCACCTGCCTGGCAAGTGCAAGGTTGTGAGTTCAATTCCCAGTACTAGAAAAAAAAAAAAAAAAAGAAAAGAAATATCTTCCCTGGATCATAATTAAGAGGGTAATGAAATCAACCTCTTTAATATCAATAATCTAAGAAGAATATTTTTTACTCTCTGAAAGTTTCAAATGCCCAAGGTTTTTGGTGCCTAAGCAGGGTGATTGAGCACACTCAAGTTCAATTAAAATGTTTTCACAAGTCCCTGTCATGCAGCCAAAGTGTGCTCTGTCAGACAATTCAGATTCTTGCATGAGGTAGCCAGGCTATTAGGGTTGGGGGAAAGACCCTTTGCCTTGGAGTTAGGTGATGAACATGAGTCCTTACCCTTCTCATAGGCTCTGCATCCCTTGAACAAGTCACTTGACCTCTCTGAACACAGTTTCCTTATCTATAAAAGGAGGTGTTCGTATGAGACCTCATAAGCTATGGTGAGGCCTAAAAGTGGTTATATGAGGCAAGCACTTTGCAGTGTCTGAAAAAGTAAGCAAAAACAAACAAACAAACAAACAAACAACAAAAAAAAAAACTAGCCACACTAGAAGGATGGATGGAAGGAGGGAAGGATGCATGAGTGAGTCAGTGGGTAAATGGATAGCATAATGATGGATGGAAGAGTGGATTGATGATGGATACATTGACCAATCAAATGAACTTTCTGAGGAAGGCATTTGTACCAAGTCATATTCTTTTATTAGAACAACCTTAATCTCATTTAGGGGCATCTGTGTAATAAACTGATTAGTGCTCAAAAATATAAAGCCACCCCATCTTGGTTTCTATGAAGGTCCTATACCTTGCTGCCATTGAGTGTTGGAGATTTAAGGTTCTTATTTTCGGTTCTGTCTAGACACTGCTCTAAATAGGAACTTTATGCTAATCTGCAGGTGTTGCTTATGAACAGGTACACTATCCCACCCAAAAGAAATCCATGCATAAATAATACTTATTGAGAGCAAATTCTCTAGTGGGGGAAGTGCTAGTCAATTTGTCCACTCCTCCCATACCACCTGGTTCCTGCCTCTGCACAACCCAATTACTGGTGAATCGGGCATTCACAGTGAGTATAATTAATTAAATGCATTTTGACTAATTAATTTAAGAACTGGTAAATAGGGCCTCCCTTTGGTAGTTTGAAGACGCAGCTACTGGTGCCCCTGATTAAAATGTAAAGCCAATCCTGCTAGAAACTGGCATGTAATTGATGGGAACACTTTTGCAACATTTCTTCTAAGGTTTGTCAAATTGTATCCTACTGATATTGCTAACCCCTTTTAATCAGTAAGTATAAAATTCATCCAAGGGCATAAAATATAACTGACAATAGCATACATCAAATCCCAAACTGAACATTCAAAATAAATTGTATCGAGATTTTGTCACCCACATCGATTTCTGCTTTTCAAGCTAGTTTCTGGGGCAGCCACATAAAAGTTAAATACAAGCTATCTATGGGCTCATTGGATTGCAGTAATTCATTAAACCAATGGTGGCTTTAATAAATCTGAGCGTAAAGATTGCTTCCCCAGACACCCTTGGCTTGGAAATGTGCCACTAATCAAAGAGGGTGGCAAAACTAATCTCGTTGGCACATAGGGGAGGTGAGAAGCAGCTTTGGAAGGTTGCAGAGGACCGATTTCCAAGGGTAACTTGTGCTACAGCAGCCATCAGATGAGAGGGTGGGGAGACGGGGCGCCCTCAGAACGAGCACCTCAGCAGCTAGCAGGCAGCACATGATCAGTACAAAGCTGGTTGTCCTCTTCAAATGTGAATCCACTCATTATGTGGCCCTGGGCTCCATGGATTAAAGCCATTGAGTTCAGTTCCCAAAGGTGACAACGATCACCTCATTCTCAACAATTTGCAAAGCATTGTCCCCCATAGCAATCTACCCAGAGACAAGGCCAGACAGGGTAGAGATCATTATCATGCCCACTTTACAGATTTGAGAACTAAAATTTAGAGATCAAAGCGATTTGCCTGGGACCCCAGAGCTGGTAGAGGAGGGGCCTGCAGACTAATGGTCAACCTTCTGAGCTCTTCCTTCACATGCTACCCTGTTGACCTGCCAACTCTGTTGTCCTTCAGCAGGTTATTTAACGTTTCACAACCTCAGTTTTCTCAGCTGTGCAGTGAAGATAATAAAAATAACCATTTCCTACTTGCTGGGTGATTTAATGAGCTCCTAATTTAGATCAGATGCATAATAAGCACTTAATACATGTTTGCCATGATCCGTATACAACATCCGGTGTATCAAAAAAGGAAAACAATCTGGACAAGGCCTGGAAAGTGACTACAAGGAATTTCAAGTTCCAGTTCGCACAGGTGGAGGAAAACCTTGACCTTGCTGTGCATAGCCTTTCCCAACCTTTTCCAACACACACCCTTCTGGTTCTCATATGTTAAAAGCAGCCCAGGATATTTCAGATCTTTTCAGCTGTGACTCATTATTGTAAATAGCGGTGCCGTGAGGAGATGAGAAAAGAATTTAAATACACTAACTGACAGAATTTTTTAAGGAAAGCGATACACAAGAAGATAAAAGGCAATCAGAAGAATTTACAGAAACCCTTGTGATCGCAAAGGTCATCTATTTCGGAGTCCACTAATGGAAATACATCTTATTAAATTCAAGGTGATTATTCAATTGAAAAGTAAAGAATTTAAATGAAGCAAGTCATAGCTGGGTAGATTTATGTCAATGGCAACCAAAAATGTGTGTTTCCATAGGGTGAAAATTGGCCTCTTTGTATATAAGTTCAAACATAGGATAAAGCAGTACATTTGGTTATTTATTAGGATTTGATTCAGCACTTTGAAATACATTGATACTAATGTGCTTTATGAATTTATTTTTTTAAACTCGGGTTCCTGTTACACCCCTTATTCTATTTAGGAAAGAGGATGGTCTTAGATCCATTAATTTACTTGAACTTGACAATGATCCTTCAAGCTAGACAAGGAGATGTTACCACTTAAAGTGGGTATAATATAGAATTACTGAAACCAAGGACCAAGGCTCTTTTTTCTTTTTTGAATCCCCCAGCACTTGCCTAATAAAATGGTAAGTAGAATGTTATAGCAGAACCTCTGCAATGCTCTCCTGGAGACATGAACTTTTTTTTTTTTTTAGAAGGCAGCCCACAGCAGAGGTGTAGTGCTCTGCTGTGACATCAGTGTCCTTGAGTTCAAATCCCAGCTATGCCACTTAATGCTCATGTGACCTTCAGGATTTATCTCTTGGAATGTTCACTTATAGCGGTGTTAATAATACCTATCTCCCAGAGCTGGTCTAGTAATTAAATTTCAAGAAGATAAAATGAGAAGAGAAATGTAAGGTACTTAAGTACAATATCTGACACCTATTAATGCTCAGAAATTGTAATTCTCACTGCCTCGTGAGTATACTTAGAAATGCTAGGGTAAGCATACTTGTTTGACCATTGCTGAATTATTTTTAAGCATGCCTTAATCATCTGCTTCAGAATTAACATGAACAAACTGAGCGGCTGGTGTATGCCGGGTGAGGAACAGAATCGGGACCATTCACGTGGCAGCCAGGGAGGACCCCTGAGCTCTCATAGAAACCTGTAGAAATATCCTCCTTTAATTTAATGCAATGTACTAGTATTAATCAGCGACAGGAAACCCGGTGTGAGGCTGCTTGCTGCCTCTGATATGGGGTCCATCCACTTGATTATTTTCTAGAACATTATATAGACCTTGTCCCAAGTGGGGGAGGGAGCCTGCTCATTTAATTTCCAAGTAAGGGATAATTAGTACCGACTGAGATTCATAGCTACAGGAATCCAACATCATTTTCATGGCATATTACTTAGGATATTTGCAAATTCACTGGCCTTCCAGGATAATTAGATTGTGTTGCATTAGCTTCATTTTTACATCCTTGGTGAAAGTACTTTTGAAATACAGTACTAGCACAGCCACGCCTAGTGATGAGCTATGTGATAATATTAGTGGATGTGGGGAGGTTAAGGGTAAGGGACCCACAGCTGTGCCTGGGACAAGTCGTGTGGGTGGAGACAGAAGAGGAGAAAAGGGATTAACATCGGACAAGCACAGACTGTGCTCCAGGTTTTTGGTGGGGTGCTTTATTCTGTTAGCCTGCATGATCCTCCCAAGCCCCCTAGGAAGCCACCTGGTCACAGTCCCCTGTGATCTCTGAATTCTAGGTTTTTGGTCTGTCCTCATTTTCATCTCAGACTCAGCCTATCAGAAGGTTTCAACTCCTCCTCCAGCCGCTGCCTCTCTGTGGCTTCCGGACACCGTGCCTGACATCCTCCACCTCTCTGACTCTTGTTTCTCCTAAGCCTCTGACCTGTAAAATGTTGGTGGACACCAGAGCCCAGTCCTTGAGGTTCTCCCTTCTCCATGAGCATGAATTTGCTCAGAGATCAGCCCAGTCTTAAGCCTCTGAATGACCCAGAGAGCGCGGCAATTTCCTAGTTCCTGTGTGCAGGTGGAACCCATCCCCTGAACTCCTGCGCTCCTTCCCCCTGATGTCCACTCCTCACTCAAACCTGCTCCTCCCTCTGCCCTCTGCGTTCCGTAATGAGCTTCTCATCCTTCTGATCTCTTCAGTCCAGAGCCTTCAGGTCATCCCTGGCTCCTCCACCCCTCACACTGAGCCCAACCTGTGATGCAGCCCTGCGGATGCACCTTCAATATCTCTTCAGAACCCAATCACCTCTCTCCACGTGCTACCCCTCAAGCTCACCTACATCTTTCAGGCCACTGGTGTACCTGGCCTGGTGTAGCCACAGTGACCTCGATGGTCACTGTCCCCTACAGTCTTTCCAGACAGCAGCCAGGAGAGCATTTTAAAGTCCTGCTGCTCAGGACAGTTCTATGGCTTCCAACTCACTCAGAATAATCCCCTGGATCCTTACAAGTCCCTACAGTCCCCATGGCAGTCTGATGCAGTGTATTTCTCTCTGACCTAATCTCCTGTGCACTCCTCCCAGTGTGATCTCAGCCATCATGGCAGCCCTATTATTTCTCAGACAGCCAATGGCTATCATGTTACAGGGCCTTTGCACTAGCTGTTCTCTATTACTTGGAGCATTGCCTTCTAGAAGTCTATCCACCTTATTGCCTGGTGTGCTTTAGGTCTCTGCTCAAATGTCACCTAACTGGAGAAGTCAGATGCCCTGACCATCCTATATAAAATAGAAGTCTGATTTCAGTAGAAGCCTCTTCCCTCTGTTTTGCACTGTTTTCTGCCCCCCTTTCTTCCCCTATCAGTGCATTATACACACACACTTACGTGTGGCTTTGTGTTTGTCTTACCACCCAGGCTCGCATGTGCGCTCTATGGGGGCAAGCACTGTATATTTATTTGTTTTTCACTGCTGCATCTACAGCCCCTAGCATAGCACTTGGCTTACATTAGGCGCTCAGCACATACACAGATGATCCCTGCGTTAAATCAGTCCCACTTTAAGAGTGTTTTCAGGCATTTTTGACTTCTGCTATTTGCAACTTACAGTGGGTTTGCTGAGGTATGACCCCATCAGCACAGAAGGGCATCTCTCTGCTAATACGAGCTGCATCTTCCCTATTCTACAAGCAAGAAAACCGAATCCTGGAAGGTTAGTAGCTTGCCCAGGGTCACATGGAACTCAGATGGTTTCCTAGATAGTGATGGGACCCCTCCCAGGCCTGCCTGGCTTCTGCCCTGTGCTCTATCCTCTGCCCCTGCAGTGCTGGGGACTTGCCATCTTATCGCCTTGGGCTTACTGGTATGCAGCAAAATCAAAATCAAACAGCTCCCAGTGTTAGCCTCCCCGACCACCAGCCTCCTCCAGATGAGAGGGCTGGACCAAGCACCAACAGGGCTGCATCACTCCAGCTTGACACCTTCTTACAGAATCCCAGGCGGTGACCCCTGTTCCAAAGGAGGGGTTGGAAACCACAGGGTGAGATCATCCTTTCCAAAGGCTTGGTCCAGGATCAGGGCCCTGGGGATTGGACCTAGAGGAATGGAGCCTTCACAGGAGTCCCACAGCACCCCTGAGGAGATGGCCCCAGCCCCTTCTGCAGTTCTGCTTAGCAGCACTGGTGACCCCAAACACAGGAAGGAGATGAGCACTCCTCACCTGAGGGTTTGAAAAGAAATTTAGAATGCTTGCACTTCAAATTGGCCCCCAATGTTTTTAATCGTAAGAATTGCATTATATCTATTATTTATTTCTTTGTGGTATTAGGAATAGAACACAGGGTCTTGTGCATGGTAGGCAAGTAACATCCCCAGCCTAACCCTAAGAACTGTACTGATGGAAGGGAAAAAATATGGTTTTCATTTTAAAGGCTATATATTATGTGAAGCGGACAGAATCAATGGATGATGGATCTTCACACAAAAACATGCCCCTGAAATAGCACAGCGTAAAGCTCTGTCCTATGTGATATTTCCTGCCTCAGCCACTTGACTGAGAGCACGCTTTGCTCAAGGTCAAGGTCCCCTCAATCCCGGTGTCCCCAGAATGTGGCTGGTTCTCCCCTGCCCAGCAGAAAGCAAAGGAGCAAACATTTCCAACATTTACTTCCCGGTACAGTTTTAAACTTTGTACCCTGGCCAGCTCATGTCATCTCCCCAACAACCCTGCCAGACAGGAGCTGTAACTGTTGTCATTTCATGGAGGAGAAGACTGGGGCTCTGGGAAGCCAAGCTCCTATTTCAGGTCATAGAGCTGGTGGAGATGGTGAGAGCTCTGGCCCTGGGTGATCTGGGTGCAGAGGCTGTGCTCATAGCAAGTGGACTATGGGGCCTCTAAGTGCATTCTCAGGGGGCACTGTCAGGCAAGTAAGTGAATACACACATGAGGAACAATGATTCTGACTCCTGCTCTGGGACCCTCCCTGCACACCAACCTCTGGGACATCTTGGATCCAGGTCCCTGTAGGTGGCAAATCACTGGAGAACTGTGTAAGCAAAAAAGGAAATTGGGATCCACTGGATGGAGGGAAAAGCTGGCAGGTGGTATTCTCTGCCCCACACCTTAAGGGAGCTCTAGGGAGCAAATGAAGGCAGACGGGCCAAGTCTTTATGCCCATGTTGCTGGCAAGGCTGGTCCCTGGGTGAAGGTACAACTTGGGTATGGCGAGGCCCTGCTGCAGGGTGAGGGGTGCAGCTGGGTGCTTTTCATGGCTGATATTCCTAGCCTTGGCAAAACCACACCTGCCACACCTTGATCGTGGACTTCCATTTTCCGTAATGGTGAGAAAATGAATTCCTGCTCTCAAAGTCCCCTAGTCTGTGGTATTTAGCTGTGGCAGTACTTGAAAACTAATCCGTTCTTCCCTTGCTATCCACAAGAGTTGAGTTCCAGGATCAACCCCACCCCATACTGAAATCTGCAGGTGCTGAAGTCCCTTATATAAGGGATACTGTATGTGCACATAACCTATGCAATCCTCCCATGTATTTTACACCATGTCTATATTATCCCTAATACAATGTAAATGCTATGCCAATAGTTGTACTGTGTTGTTTAGCGAATTCAAATTTTGCTTTTTGAAATCTTCTGAGTCATTTAAAACATATTTTCAGCCTGCAGATGCAGAGCCCACCAATGCAGAACCTTGCGTACAACAGGCCACCGGGACGGGCGAGGAACCCCCTTACTTTCCTCACCATGCCTATTTCCATATTATGGTAGTTGGGTTTTGCTGAATTACACACGGCCACTGAGTCTCAGTGGCCTACAGCATCATTCATTTTTCTCTTTTTAAGAGTCTGCACGGTGAAGAGGTGTGGTTTTGGCTTGGCCAAGTTTTGCTCTGGGTTGTAGGGCTGGCTCCAGATTGCTGTCTTGCTCTTCTCCTGTGAGATCCCAGAGCCCAAGGCCAGGCCAAACACTGCAAACACATCCAAGGCCCGAATTTGCTGCAAGTCCATTCCCATCCTGGGGGCCAAAGCGAGACCCAAGGCAAAGGTATCAACAGGACTGGGAATGGTGCTTGGCAAACACCAGAGAGAGGAGCTGCAAAGTCACAGGCAAAGGGCAGCCGGGCAATGCTCTTAGCAGGAGGGAGTGGGCACCAGGAGCAATAATGCAATCAGACACAAAGAGGCCCAGGAATGAGGAGAAGGTGCTAAATGATTCCTGAGGCAGCAGAATATCCCAGCCCACCACAGCAATGGCAGCTACAGTGTCCTGTCACCTGGTCCTGAGGGAAGGCGCTCCTGCTGATCAATTACCGCAGAGTCAGCCGATCCCCAACACCTTTGCAGGGCCGCACACGCCATCTTGGGGCAGTGGCTCCCAGTACAAAGAAACCAGATCCTTCCTGGGAGATCAAAATCAATTTTCAAAGACACAGCTGTTCTGGAGTGCAGGCATCTGAAGGGAGAAGAGGAGGTGCTATAGGAAGTGGCTCATTTCTTTCATTTTAGGTTGTTGAAATAACCAAAGAAGAGTTTTTAGGTCTGATTATTAATTTTGGAAGAGTCAGTTGCCAAGTTTGTGATCATTTTTGAGGAAAAGAAATCTAAGATCAAAGAAAGGCTTCACAGTGGAAGTTTTCACCTCCTGGTGAGCTTGGATGCTTTCACAACAGAGGGATCCAATGTAGAGCTCGTTTGTTTTCTTGACGGCCCCTTCGGATGGATAAATCAAATGCCACAGTTTAATGCATTCAATAAATGTTTGCTGAACGTCCCCCATGGTCATGTGCTCGCTTGTGAAAACACAAACAAATCATCCTCATAATCGGTGTTGCCACTCTGCGTGGGTCACAGGGGGCGAGTCACATCCTCCCCCTGGGCCTCAGTTCCATCATTTTCAAAGCAAGTGTGCTCCATCGTTTTGGTGAAGCATGGACTCTCAGGTCTCTTCTCAATCTAGCATTCTGAAGTCCGCCAACTGGCTAGTGTTCCGTTCTCTCCTGACGATCACTGAAATTAGAGATGTGTGCTTACAGGGAAAAGGAGCTGCCCAAAGACTGTGAACCATAGACCTGAACAGGGATGTTTCAGGTTCCTCGCAGTGGTGACGCTAGGAATCCTGGAGCAAGCAAGGCATTGTGGTGCAGCCTCTAATCCCAGCACCCTGGGAGCCTGCAGCAGGAGGATTGCAAGATTGAGCTCAGCCTCAGTGACTTAGCAAGACTCTATCTCAAAATCAAACAAGCAAACAAGTAAGACAGGGGTGTAGCTTGGTGCAATGACCCTGAGTTTAATCTACAGTCCTTCCCCTACCCAAAAAAATCTCTGGAACAAAAGGTTGATCTGTGTTATTGGTAATCACTGTTTCCTATCTGCCTACTTCTCCCAAAATAAAGGTTTCTTGTTCTAATACCATCATCAGGGCAGATGTGAATCCCATCTTCATTATACTGTTCTACTCATTAGTACCCCAGGAGAGTTGGGTGTAAGGAGGCAAATCCAAAATACACTTAAGGTAGCACTGGCATTCTATTGACCTGAGTCTGGGTCCTGCCACTTGTCCATTGTAGAATCATGGGTGGGTAACAACTTTGCTGAGCCTCTGTTTTCCAGTCTGAAAAATGGTATGCTAATAGTGGCCTCTTCCTTATAGGTGAGAACTTAGCATGGTGTCGGAGAAAAGAACACGCCAGAATCATTGCCACATTTCACCTTCAAGGCAGAAAGTTGTTTAGCTTTTCCTTAGTCAAGAAAACTCTGAAAAGGAAGGATTTATACTGTCATTGAAATTTAATGGAAAAAAAAGCCCCCTGCAGGACTCTTCATGTAAAGTTGTCCATAGATTTGTGAAAGAGCCTGTTACTTTGAATTCAAATATGATCTTAAAATTAGAACCTAGTTCACCTGGCACCCTCTGAACTTGGAGGGTGGAAGTCTAGCTGGTGAGAGATGCGTTTGCTTATTTCCAAGGGGAACTAAGATGAAGGAGCTCCAGAGTTTTGCCCTCTGGGTCTCTGCCCCAAAGCAGGACGACATTCACCCTGAGGAAGGAAGCTGTTTCTTTCTAATTTCAACAATGGTGCCCGTGGGTTAGCCGCAGCCCTAGTCAGTACATACTCTGGGAGACATTTACATGCACACTTTTGATGCCTCCTGAGGAATGACAGGAGATGGGATGAGAGCTTCCATCTGTCTTTCTTTTTTTCCAAAAGCCACCAAGAGGACTCCTGCAAGGTTTCTGAATGGCTGGTGGGCGAGGGAAAACTACAGCTCTTTTCCCAGAAAGTTCCATCTCCTGCATGCAGAACACTGTTTCAGAGCTGGACAGAATCATTCTTGCCCTCATCATCCCAGTGATTTCAGGGGCTAGGCATGGAGCCAGTGCCAGTCCAAGGCTCAAGCTGTGGATATGGCTATGGAGCACAGAGAGTGGAAGATGGAGACAAAGAAGAAGCCCTTCCCTTGATACTTGTCTTCGAAGCTCCACCAACATTTTTAAAAACCAAATCTCCTATGTGTTTGTCTCTCTAAATCAGAGATATGGGAGTTAGCTATCCCTGGACAAAGGAGTCAGCACCCAATCTAGTTCCCAGCATGGTGGAGGAGGCTGATGTTGGATAAACATAACATAACCTGCATTGCTACCAGCAACTGCAACTCCCGAACTACACACACTTACCAGTGTGGCTTCCTGGTCCCGCGTATTGCATTATAAGTGGTTATACATTTTCCTAGCATGGAATATGGCAGGTAAACAAATTGCTAGGTTTGGTACCAGGTAGAGCACGAGACAGAGTTAGGTAAAACAAGCCTTTATTGTCAGCATGGGAGGGTTGCAGGAGATTGCAAGGACCCTCTCAGAGGAGGGAGTTGGGGAATAGGTTTTTAATCAGGCTAGACTAGGGGTGGAGTTAGTGCAAGCAGGCGAGGTGTTGCATCTGGAGACAATTGGAGGGTTGTTGGCGCATGCGCGAAAAGGAAACGGAAGTTTATTTTGGGACTAGCGGAAGTTAGGCTTGAAAGGACACGTTGTTTTGGGGATTAAACGCCATGTTGCATTGCCGCCATGATGGTCCTGGTACAGTTTCATATGGACAGAAACCCATCACAAATAAAGCGGCAGTCAATTAGGGTCAACATGGCAACTTCACTCTCGCCTAGCTAAAGACACCCTATTGAGTGGATCCCTGCATAAAGTACGGGAAGTTCTCTTCTCATGCACCAGGGCAGCTACTCCTGACTCCAAGGCCAGGCAGCTGCAGGCATGGTCCTTTGTGGAGTGCTGGACTGAACAGTCTGTATTTGGGTAATAAATATTTTTCCCAGGACATTTTCAGTGCTGGATCTGTTTAGTTTTGACTAAAAATCTACGCGTTTCCTATTTTTGTTACTTCAAGTTCCCGAGAAAGGGTGATACATACCGCCAGAGTCCACAGGCCTTGGTTAAGAGTTGTTCAGGGACACGAAGGCCTTAATGCCTCCGGATGGGGAGTGCCTCACACAAAGTCTCCACTGTAGCCTTGAGCAAAATTCACATTGTTCTTTGTGGGCTGTTTGGGAGAAGGAGGCATTTTTCCTGAGGAGGCTAGAGAGCTAGTCAGTGTATATGACATCCTAGGAACAGAAAACAGTGAGCTTGGAAGCAAAAACCCGTGAGAGTATGGACAAGTGGGGGTGGGGGGCCTGAGTAGGAGTGAGCAGAAGATTCTCCTACTAAAGATATCCCCTAGCTAAATAAATGACTGACAAAGAGCAAAATATGACCATAGAGGTGTCCTGAAATCCCCACGCTTGTGAAACTCTGCTCCTTAGCAAATTAAATGCATGTATGTTTAAAAATATTCTCGCCTCACCCCACCCGCAAGGATAGAAAACAACTTTTATTAGGATGGAGGTCACAGCAATACTATCAGAGAGAAAAAATAAATTACCCATTTAGGGTAGGTCTGTTAAGTATTTCGAGCCAGTAGGGTACTATTTTATGAGCCAAAAGAACTAATTTACCAAATGGGTCCCCAGGGCCTGGACTAGCTAATGCACGGGCTACCAAGGGGCATCTCTGGCCCCCACCAACGCCTGCCTCTGCAGCAGATCAGTGACTTCTGCAGGGAATGAGGACCTGGGGTTAGAAGGGACACAGAAGTTTTCCTACACGGCAGCATGGGCAGGCACAAGATTGCATTCATGTATTAAAGGGGGAATAAAGAAAGAAACAGTGGGACCCTAGAATTGGGCACATCTGGGTTTGCATCTGGCCTGATACTTTTTTACTGGGTGTGAGCAAACCTCATACACCTCAGATTTCTCCTCCCTGACTCCAGTATTTGGAGGATTCAACCTGAATTGGTAGGAACCAGTGGATAAGCACAGTGGTGGGTCATAGGGGATGCCCAAAGTGTGGGAAAGCCCGTTGCAATTGTGTCACTGTTCTCATCCCAAGAACCATCACCTCCATCATCAACAGCTTCACTGCTGATAACATCTATTGCATTCTTCCTAGGCAGTAGGTACTCCACCAGTGCTTCACGGGCATTTTCTCGTTTAATTCCTCAACAAGGCCAGGAAGACGGTAATACTAATTTTACTAATGGGAGACTTGAGGCTCAGAGAACTTAAGACACTTGTTAAGTGTCACAGAGCTAGGAAGTAACAGGGTGAGACTTGAACCCATGTGTAATGAACTCCCATGCCTATGTGTGGAAGTGACATCTTCCCCAGAGGTGGAGTGACAAAACTGATGGTTACCTTATCATCATCCTTCCCATGGGCTGCACAGAGGGACCTTCACTAAGGTAGGAAGCTAGGGCTGCTTTAGAAAGAGTGACACTAGTTGGAAATCTTGGTCCTTGCCCTATGGCTTTACAGGGAGAACTTCTTGGAGACTGCTGTAGGGTGCTAAGAAACAATGGCACCTGCCATGGAGATGGTTACAGTAGAAGTGGGCAGGAAGGTGCCTGTGGGTTGGCCTTGCTCTTTAGGGGTGCAGCATTTTTTCTCGTCAAGTTGAAACACTTGCCCCAAGGTTTCTAATTTGCTTGGCTGCCGCTGGTTGTCCAGAGTCACTCCCAGATGGTGAGATAGAGCCAGGAGCCCAGGCCCAGTCTGTTTTACAGGCCTCTCCTATACCAAATAGGAAACATCAGAAAACTGAGGAACACCTGTAGGGAAAAATACATTTCTATCCAGGAAGATATTCTTCAAGTGGACATTCCTGTGTGTCCAAGGCCATGGTTAGTATGGCTATTTAATACCTACCTCTTTCATGCCTAGGAGCTTTGGAATTAGAGGTGGTTATCAAAGGACTGTTTGCAAGTGAAAAGCATGCGGAAGAGACTGAATTGGTAAAACACATACCCAGCAGGGTAGGGATGCACCTGACCAACATCCCCACGTTTGGATGGGAGATTGCTTGAATTCGGGTCACTCTTCATGCTAATGATTCTGCTTTGGGTCCACATGGGTTGTGTGTGTGTGTGTGTGTGTGTGTGTGTGTGTGTGTGTGTTACAGACACCTGTCCACCTGCATTCCCATCTTATAGCTGCAAGTGTATCCTCTCAAAAACAAAGGTTTGTAAATAAGGAGGGGAAGAAGGCTTGAAGAGAGGGCAGGGGAGTGGGAAAAAAGAGGAACTAAGATATATCATGCACAGATACAAATTCCCTACGATGAATGTGATTATTATGCATAACTAAATTGTACCAATAAACTCAATTATAAAAAAAGTATGTTCCCCAAAGTCCCATAATCCTCTCCACCATTGTTTCTTCCCTGTCTCTTTTTTTGGCCATCCCTTTGTTTCACCACTGGCTTTCAGAGTGAGCGATTGGGAAGATGGCACACAGCTGTTGGGGTTCCCTTGCTTGCGCACCCTTCTCCCTGCCTCTGTCCTCTGCCAGGTTCCTCACCCACAGCCCCACTGCCGGCTGCTCCAGCCATCGAGATGCATTGCCCTTTTCCCCAGAGCACATGTTAAAACCCACTCAGCCAAAGTAAACCGTGTAAATGAACAAGAGATACATCTCCTAGATTGGCCAGGATTCACATGTGACAATTTGAGTAAACACAGCCTCCATCTGCAGCGAGGCAGGGCGATTCCCTGCGGACTCCTGGGTGGAGGGGCAGGGGGAGACACGGGAGCAGACAGCTTCCCCGAGGGAGGCACTGCTTTCTCCCAGCTTGCAGGGATCCTGGCATTGACTTGCTTGGTGCTTGTGCTTCGTGACCTGTGAGTACCTGCCCTGGGTGCCCAGAGCACTGCATGTCAAAGGTCACTGCATCAAGAGCTCTTAGACAGCTGTTGCAGATGTGGATACCCAGGAGTTCTGGTTGGTCAAGAGTGCAGCCTGGGCCTCTGCACTTTAATGCACATTTCCTAGGGATTTCATATGTGGATGTCATTGTCCTCATTCTGAGAAACACTGGAATGAGACTGAAGCCCAGCGACATACCGTGCAGGGATACGGTTTGCAAGAAGTGGCCTTTAAAGTTGTAAGGCAGGACCATGTCCACAGGCATGGATATTTGCCCAGATGCAGAGGCAGTCACATGCTGACATCTGAGTTTCCCAGTCACTGTCTCCCAGACCAAGGAGTCCACCACGAGCTGGCTTTTCTTTCAGGACTCCTCTTCCTGCATGTCCCTTGGTGGGAAGTCTCTGGGACCAACGCTGTCACCCAACCTGGGGCCAGGCGAGCGTGTGAAGCCCGCCTCCACTTCCAGAACGAGGCTGAAACAATGTCCCAGATTGAGTCAGAGAGAAAACTGGGCCACATGTGGGTGGATCTGAGTCCTGGTCCCCAGCTCATCTTCTCACCAAAGATGCATTGCACAGTGTGGGGAAGAGGGGGATGATCATGCAGGCAGTCTATGACCCTCAGGGAAGGCCACCGTTACGATCTCCACGGCTTCATCTTCCAAATGCAGATTCCCATGCCCCCTTCACCCGATGGAGTTGCTGCCAGAATAGAAGAAGAGCACTGCGAAAGATCTGTGCAAAATTAAGGTGCAACAGGAATTCCTGGGGGTGGAAAAGACTGGATACAAGAAGGATTTTAACCAGAGAAGCAAGACTATTGGTGGAGATGGAGTTGTGGGAGATAAAGGAGTTCAACTTGCTCTGCAAACCCAAAACTCTTTACAGAAGCATCAGTAGAGCACCAGGAAGGGGAAGAGAAATAAGAACAGGCCCCAGACCCTGCTGTCCTCAGCCGTGTGGGGTGGGGACTAGTTCTGGTTCAGCCATTCTGCCACATGTAGTAGAAATAATCAAATTAGCTCAAGAAAAGGGCATTTATTCTCAGACATTCCATGAAATCCTGCACGAAGCAGAATAAGCAGGATTGCCCTGTGGGGCTCAGTAACAGGAGTTTACAGATCTTCACTCCAGCGAGCCAAATGCCTGTGACTCAGCTCTGAAATTCTCCCATGTGTACAGTATTTCAAATTAGCAAATAGATAAACACACAAAACTGTGATCAGTGGTGAGGTGTGCTAGGAAATAAGTTGATATTAAATGTTAAAATGACAGGATGAAAAGGAATCAAAAGCAGAGAGCCAGAGGAAGATAGTCCAGGCAGAGGCAAGAGAGAAGGCAAAGAAAGAGAAAGTCCCGGAGCTGGGAAAGAATTAAGTAGCAAGAGGGTGGTGAGCTATGGGCTGTAGTACAAGAACAGGCCACAGACCAGACTGTGCAAGGCTGCGGCTTCTTACTACTACACTTATAATTTAGGAAGAGTCATATGATATACAGCAGTAGAAAGATGGGTCAGTTTCTAAACACTACAGCTTTAATCACTCCTACCTCGATTACTAACATGACTGCATGGTCTATTTCTGAAATTATTCCTCCTTTGTTGTCTGTAAACACGGAAGGTGCAATGGTAGATGACGCACATTGTTTTCTAGGGCCAAGTGGCATAATCCAGTTGTACTGTCAGGCAGCTGTATCAACTAGGTTCCCGAGACAGTTCTGAACTTACAACTCTTCCTGGCTTCATTACCCATTGCATCTTCTTTCACTCTCAAAAGTGTTCCGGCTTGGATGGTAAACTGTAAGGTCCTTCTTCTTAGTGAGAGATGAGAGGTGCATGTGGCTATGTTGTCTGATGAGTTAGGTTCTTTGTCTTGAGTCCTGTTAGGAATTTCTTTTCTCTGCGATGAAAGGAGGTTGGTCTTGAACTTTCCAAAAGGCCCAGGCAAGCTTTGATGGGAGTCGAGTGTACCCAGCACGGTGGGCAGCTGCTGAGAAGGACCAGACACACAGCAAACCCTTACAGAGGCTGGTGATTGTGCATGGGGTGATGCCTGAGCCTTGGATGAGTTTGGCTGAGCAGGAGCAATGACAATAGGTGACAGTGAGTTAGTAGTGGTGGATGCCTGTGTAGTAGATACATTGCCTTTCTTGATTCTTGTCTTAGTCTGTTTTATGTTGCTATAACAGAGTATCACAGATGAGGTAATTTTTTTAAAGGGAAATTTATTTCTCATAGTTCTGAAGGAGAGGAAGTTCAGTACCACAGTGGCAGTTTCTGGTCAGGGTCTTCTTTCTTCGTGACATGCCAGAGGGTATCACCTAGCAAGACAGAGCAGATGCACTACTTCATGTCTCTCTCTCTGTCTTCTAATAAGGCCACTGATACTATCATGTGAGCCCCACTCATACAACTCACCTAGTCCTCCTTACTCCTCAAAGGCTTCACCTCCAGATAGGATCCACATGTGACTTTGAAGTTGTTTCCAGAACATCAACCTTGGGAGACACATTCACACCACACTAGTTCTTCTCAGCACCAACTTGCTGGGGTGGTGGTGGGACTACCTTAGGAATATGCAAAGGGGAAAACCCTGAAATAGAACCCACAGTTATGTCGAATTCTCATAGCTAGGTACAGAGAGAGAAAGGTGGGCGGTGGGGCAAATGGCAGACACCTATGGAATCCTCTCCTCCAAAATTTTATCTGTATCTCACAAGAAATGGCTGGCAAGTACATATCAGCCTCTCAGACAGGCGACCGGGAAGGGCACAAATCCTGCAACTATTTTGTTACTTGAGGTCACCTAGGGAGGGACTGTGTCTGAGGTCAGGGGTAAGAAAAGCATAGCAGTAACCTTTTCGTTTTAAATCAAGTCAATCCACAGAGTGTAATCGATCTCCAACTTCCCAAGGTCTGGCCCTTTTGTGTGGGAGTAAATATAAGGAGACACAGCTGGGGAAAAGTTCCACTTTTTTCATATTCAGGAAAACAAATCTCAAACATCAAATTCTGTACAACCCTCAGAGGCACCACAGCAGTTTTTAAAGCAAATTTCATGAAACCTCAAAGACAGAAAGAGAGATAAGGGGCCCGAGAAATGAGTCTTTCTTTGCTTGCTTCTCTCCTTGTTCGGTTTTTTCCGTTTGTTTATTTTGATTTGATTTGAAGATTCAAGTGTGTGGGAAGAATCTCATTGAAGAGGAGACTGAGTAACACTTGATCAGTGTGTTTACGGCACACACACACTCACACTCAGTCATGTATAGAGAGCCTGCTACGAGCTAGCGGACGAGGAGGCAAAGAGGAATGACGTAAAAGACCCAAGGACCTGTGTGTCTTGCTCAGAAGTTAGCAATGAGGCAGGAGAGACGTGTGAACAGATAAGATACTGTCCTTTCTGATGAATGCAAGCGTGTACACTCACACACACACACACACACACACGTGCACTCTATTTGAGCTGCTCTTGTTTCCCAGGACACTCCCACCCCCTTTATGAATTTCCATATAGGCTGACATTTTTCCTGAGCTGAAATGCACATCACATAAAATTACCCACCTGAGTGCGAACAACTGGATGGCTTTCAGTGCCTGTACATTCACAGCACTGCACAACCACAGCCTCTGTCTAGTTCCAAAACATTTCCATCTCCCCCCACAAATAAATTACTAAGTGGTTAATGATCTATTAATAATAACCTATTAAGCAGTTACTTCCCATCCTTCCCTCCCTGAGCTCCTGGCAAACACATGTTTGCTTTCTGTCTCCATGGATTTACCTAGTCTGGGTATTTTATTCAAGTGAAGTCATATACTATGTGACCTTCATAGTCTGGTTTCTTTCACCCAGCGTGCTTTTGAGTTTCATCCCTATCATAGTCTGTGTCCATACGTCAGGACTTTCCATGGCTGAGTAATATTCTGCTGTGTGTATTGCATATAATGCTTTTGTTGACCCATTCTTTTCTCGATGGACTTGGGTTCTTTTGCCAGCTGCTATTTTTGGTTCTTTTGCTGCTATGAACACTGAAATAGTGCTTGCCTAGCTAGTGCCCTCTTGCAAGCCTGCTTGCCTCTCTGGGGGTTCTGATATGCACTTCCCATATGCACTCCCAACCATTTTTGGGGAGATGCATGCAAACTGTTGGAGGAGAGGGTTACAGAGCTTTTTTCATAAATGGTGTCTGCCATTTGCCCCACCGCCCACCTTCTCTTACCTTCTCTCTCTCTCTTTCTGGAGACAATAGTTATGAGAATTTGCCAGAACTGTGTATTCGTGAAATTTTAGTTTGGATATCTGTTTTCAATTCTTTGGGGTATGTATACCTAGGAACGTATTTGCTGGGTTGTATGGCAATTCCAAGTTTAGCTTTTTGAGGAACTGTCAAACTGTTTCACAGTCCCACCCCCTTGGAAACAACCACCAAGTACTGTGGTTAGATGCTCTCCCACAAGTGACCAAAAGGCTGTGAAGAACTGAACCCTGGTTTACAAATACACCAAGCAGTGTGAGTGCCTCAGTTGCTCTGAACTTGCGCTAATGTGGCAAAGGTCATGGGTTCACTTCCCACACTGGCCAGTCAGTGAGCCGAGAGGAGTAGACAGTATGAAAGATTGTGCCAGATGCCCCGTCCTCCTCCGTCTGACACAGTCCTGCCCTCTTGCAAAAGCTCCTTAGTAGTCCCGAGCACAGGCTGGAGTTTGTCTTTATGGTTCTACATAGAGAGAAAAACAATCTGGGGTTCGACATCTACTGAAGGCCTGTGAGACTAACTGGAATCAGATACTTACTTCTAGACCTGGCTCCACCTGATTTGTGCGGTTTCTTGTGTAAATTGTTTAACCTTGCCCCCAGCTTCAGTTTCCTTAACTCCAAAGCTAGACTAACAATCCTTTCGCTGGCTTGGTTCTCAAGGGCTTTCAGCCTATGCTGTTTGGTCTGGAGGGTGAACACCTGCATCCTATGCATGAGCACCCCGTTGGCTCCTGCAAAACGCCTTTAACCACTCTCCCCAGGTTGACTGAGCTGGAATGGTGGCTTGCTGTTGTCCAGGAGGTTACACTGGCGTTTTAAATTGTCGTATTTGCATGGAAAGAAGCTTGCTATGGTAACAGGGTCTGGTGGCTGGAATCCAGGGCCCCAGTGGGGGGAAAAAAAAAATGCAAAGTCTATGCTCTGGGAGAGAAAAAGGAGCTAGCAGGAACTTAGCAACACTAAGGTTACTTCGGCTCTCTCCAGAAGAGGGAGTGGGTAAACCGAGGCAGCGGTCTCAGTACTACTTCTATCCCCTTAGGAAGAAAAGGGAAGCCACGCTGATGCCTTCCAGTCTTTTCTCCTGATCTCGTCTCTCCTTGTCAAGAGTCGGTCCAGCTAAGAAGCTTAGGACCCGGCTGAGGCTGCGCCCTACACCTGGGCTGCACAGGCCAGGGCTGAGGGCAGCAGGAAGGCCGTGCGCCTCCCTGGCCCAGGACTGGGAAGGGCAGCGCTCCTTCTAGGGTGGAGAGCTCAGGTCGGGGGGCCGGAGAGGGTGGAGGTGAAAGATGCGCGCGGTCCACCAGCTCAGCTCCCCGCGGGGCATTTCCTGCCTGCAGTTTAAGGACTTGCACAGCGAGAACTCCGCTCCTAAGCTCTCGCGAGCCGCCCCCTCCCTCGGAGCCCCATCGCGGCTCCACTCCGGACCCCTTCCCTAGAGCACCCCTTTTTCCTAAGCACCCACCGCCCGCTAGCCCAGCACAGCTCCGGGCAGAAGTCCTCTGGGGCGGGGATGCCCCACTGCGGCGAGGAGGGGACGGAGCTCTGGCCACTGCACCCGCGCCCCCCACCCCCAGCCAGGGGCGCCGCCTCCGCCCACGCGCCGGCGCCGCCTGCCGCCCCCGCCCCCTGGGGAGTGTCTCCGTGAGGTGGGGGGCGCAGGAGACCGAGGGTGACCCCGGGCCCCAGCCCGGGCCCCCTCCCGAGCGGGCGGCGAATGGTAGGCTCCGCTTAAAGAGTGCCCAGCGCGCGGTGTCCTCTGCGCGCAGCTCGCGGCGCCCGCCCGCCTGCCTGCCGGGGTCTCGGCGATCGCTGCTCCTCCTCCTCCTTCTCCTCCTCTTTCTCCTCCTCCTCCCCCAGCCGCCTCGCCACCGCCGCGGCTCAGGGCTGGAGGCGCCGCTGTCATTGCTGCGCCGGAGGAGCCCGGCGCTGCCGGTGTCTGGGGGTCTGGGCGCGGACGAGCCGGGCCGCGGGGGACCCAACAGGTAGAGCCGGGGGTGCCCGGCGGCGCGCACCCCCCGCGCATCATGCAGCTCTTTGTCACCTCTCTCGCCCCCAGGCCAAAATCCTGAGCATGATGGAAGACAATAAGCAGCTCGCGCTCCGCATCGATGGGGCGGTCCAGTCGGCCAGCCAGGAGGTGACCAACCTGCGAGCTGAACTCACGGCCACCAACCGGAGACTGGCGGAACTGAGCGGAGGCGGCCCCGGCCCGGGCCCGGGAGCCGCGGCCAGCGCCTCGGCGGCGGCGGAGAACATGGAGAACCACCAGCAGCCAGGCGCGCAAGGTAGGGATCGCCTGGCGCCCGGGGCGGAGGCGCGGCGAGCAAGCGAGCACGCCGGCCGGCGGTGGCCGGGACCCGGGGACTCGGCGCCCCCACGCCGGGGCGAGATCGCTTTGCATTGTGGCTTGTAACCCTTTCCGCCCGGCGGTGGCCACTGCTGCTGCCAGGCTGCTGTCATGAGCGAAAACCCGGGCGCAGTGTACACGGGGTCACACGGTCACACCGGCCCCGGGCGGAGAGAGCGAGGCGCAGCCGGCGGGACCCTTCCGGCCGGGCAGCAGAAAGTGCCCTTTGGATGGCACACAGCCCCCAGCTCCGTGGCAAACTTTTCATGCCCCCAGCCCCGGCAGGGGTGAATGCCACAGCTCCCAAGGCTCCTTTGGAATGATTCCCAGCTCTGGGCTGTGCTGCCATGCTAAAGGTGGGCGACTGGATCGTTGTGCACTTTTCTCCACCGATGCCAGATCCCTTGTCTCGTGCATCTGGACTTTATTTTCTCCCGGTTTGAGATCGCGCAGGCAGAGGGATACATGGGCAAGCAGTAAAGGCTGGCTCTGCAGGGAGTTTACATTTCCAGCAACTATAACCCTGGGAGCTCTTCCCGGGGAAAATGTAGACCTCAAAGACTGAGTGATGGACTCCTGAAGAAACAACGATGGTGTGGATGGTATACTGCGGGGAGCCCCGGGGGAGCTCGGTTTGAAGCAACTCTGCAGTTTGGGGGATGGGGGCTGGAAGACAGCTGGTCCGTGTTGACATAGACAGAGTTGAGGCTCTGAACGCCCTGCAGGGATTGAAGGTGGATGAGGCAACTCTAAAAGTTACCTTTAGGTGTCTGTTGAGTTGGAGGTGAAAGGCGAAGCAACCTTTCCAGAACTGTTCCCCTAGTTGGCTTTTAAGAAACGATATGACTGCTGTTAAGATTATTTGAATTGTGATCTAAACTGCTGAAATCTAGAACAGGACGGGGGAAAAAATCCCCAGTCCATGAGGGCCACTTGTATAAATGTGTCACTGGATGAAGTACAAGGTGTCAGTTGCTCAGTGGCTCAGAATGATTTTCCAGTTCTGTTATGTCAACAGCTACTTCTCCTAAGTGTGGAGAGTCTGTGTTCACGTGGGTGTCTTCTCCCCAGCCCTCCCTGTCCGCCTTACCTTCCGGGGATGGTATGCTTTTGTGAGGTGGGATGGGAAGCCCTTTGGGGTGGAATTCTAAGCCCGGTCTTAACTTGGCACTGTGGCATCTTGTTGGAAGTCCCAGGAATTGGGGAAGTACTTTGGTAGCGAAGTGGCCATGACGTAATGGTGGGAAGATGTTGTAGTCCTGTTGTTCCCTCTACCTGGTTGGCATCTCTGGTTATTCTTGTCCTTTATCCCTTTTTTGTGTCACTGTGTGTGACAGACAGTACATTCTCCGCTGGAACCTGGGCAAAAAAAAAAAAAAAGGCAGAAAGGCTGCCTGCAAGATAACGCTTTACTTTTTTATAAGCAGGGACTCTCCTAATGTTAAAGAAATTGGCAAGAACTGACATTTTGCTAAGAAGCAAAAGCCATAGTAAGAGACACTGGGCAGTGCTGGTTTATTTCCCTCTCTCTACCTTTTCTCAGCCCAAAGAAAAGTTAAGGAGCTTTTTTGGCCGAGGGCTGCACACTGGGTGTTCCAGGGAAGTTAGCGCAGGACCAATCTGCACACTCTACCTGGAAACTGAGATACAAGCTACCGGTTGAATTGCAGTGGAGCAGCGTAGGGCTGTTCCTTTTTCTTTTTTCCTATGGACATGCCCAAGACTGTGGACATGGAAATGGCTCTTTGGAGCTCTTGATATCTTTAAAAACACACAAACCTAGCAGCTTCCCTCTGTCCTTAGGAGCACACCTGCCCACATCAGGGCCTGCCAGTGAGAGAGAGGAGGAAGGAGGGACTTGCTTGTTCCTCCCTGCACCACTGGTATGTCTCAAAACCTTTACTAGAGCACTTAGTGATTTTATAATCAGAAAACATGACGGTAAAGGCTTTAGCTCAACTTAATTGTCGGCCACAAACCCACTTACATTGATATGTATTTATACTAATGTGATGGTTGAAAACAAGCATCCCCCAGTAGAGGTTGGAGGGGCATCATCTCCTTACTTGTAGCACTAGGACCTCAGTCCAGTGTGTTTTATATTATTTAGCCTCTTGAGGGGTTTACGGTTTTGTTTTAGTTCTGTTTGCTTTTTCAAATGGCCTCTGGCAGCGTTCTGCTAGCAGAGAAACCCTCAGCCGAGTGGCTCTGGTCATTGCTTTTGCGATGGGGTTTATTTTCCTAAGGAAAGCGTGGAGTTCTCACAAGTTGATTTTAAAATCTGCTTGATTGTCTTCCTCAGGCTTCTCCTCAATGTACCTCCAGGGAGGCTCACAGAAGCTTAGCTCTCCCAGCCCTCGGACTGCTCTTCGGAATTAGAATTAGTCTTGTGTTTCCATTTTGTCTGAGTTCATTCCAGTCATTGCGCCCAGACCTTAAGAGTATTTAGTACTATTGAGTTATCACTTTTCGAATCAAGGTGCTGAATGAAATGAGTATCTTTCAAACTGCAGCTGTATAACTCATCTTTTAACTAAAGGGCATTATGCACATTTTAAGTGCATGCTAATGTACCTTTAATAATATTAGCACAAACGGCTATGGGAAAGAGTCACCTTTCGCCTCCTCATCAGGGGACTGTTAGATCGACTTTCAAAATTTTTTTGGTTGTTTCCAAAAATTCCTTTTTTAAATGAATTAAGCAAACTCATCCCTCCATCACTGAATGTTCTGTTCCAGGGTAACAATGGGTATTGCCTTTCCCTAAAGCAAACTTGGGCTTTCCTTGAAGGGTTAATGCCGCATGCCATTTAAACAAAATATTAACTTGCTCGGTACCCTCGGTGAGCTGGCATGGTTGCTATGTAACAGAATCTAGAAAGTGAACTGCTGAAAATCTGGGCTTTCGGCACTTTGCAGGATCTTCTTTCGGAATCTGTGTTAAAAGAACACTTGGCCGCAAGCCCATCTCCCTCCCTGCTGCAAGCCAGTTGGATAATCCCTAATGAGGATGCTGGCATACAGCGCCGAGGGCATCCGTGCAGGGTGGCACATTTCACAGCTCCCGGGGCCACCTCTTGGGTTGGCGGGGTCACAACTGCCTTTGACAGGTAGACAGAAGGAGGCTTGGAAAAAAAAACAGAACTGAGCATTTGTTCCAGGATTCCTCTTGTTGGTGGGAGCCAGAGAAGGGATTTGTTTAAAGTAACATTTCTAAGCTGTTTTCCTCAGAGTAACGTCTCTAGGAAAGTGTGTTTAAAATGCTTGCTGTTCTTTGAGCGGGAAATATAGCAGTTGTTCCTCTGAAAATGTTTTGTCTGATGAATGACTAATATTAGATTCAATTGGTTGCTTTGCTATGCATAGAATAAATAATTAAGCACCATCGTACCTAATTCAAATAGGTGTTAACCCTATAGAGCATAAAACATGCACGCCCAATAGGATAGATGCCTACTGCCATTAGTTTATTGTTGCTGTTGTTTTTAAGGAAATAATCGAATTTATAAGCTATGCAAGGGGGAGGGCTGAGAGCATCTGTCTTTGGTGTTGAGTATTTCCTGTCTCTTGCATTTGTGGACACAGGGAGAAGGGAAAGGCTCCTTCTCATTTGTAAATTTCCAGAACTACATGCAAGTTTTATCCCCAGGCATTAAAATAGGCTGTTACTTAAAGTCTGGCGGCTCTTATCTCCCATTACTACAACACTGGATACTCTTCCGTGAAGTATGAATTACCTTTGGAGTGAATCGAATGTGTGAGTAGTCTATGGAGACCGCAGACACTGTTGCTTTGTAAAAGAAGTTCCGTCTTCTGACATCCTCTTCCCAATTCATTCTGCCTTCATGCTTGTTTTCCTAGGTAGACTTTGATCTTCCTTGAAAGGGAGAAGTTTCAAGTGGCAGGGAGAGTGGGAGAAAATGTAGTGGGATCTCTGAGGCTGTCTGAGTTTACCTCTGAGGGACAGATGGATGAGGTCACACAGGTTTTGGTTTTCTGGCCATGGCAATGGGCTGAATGACCATGTCTTTTCCTAAGCTGGTTAGGCTGCCCTGAGCTGGGACTCCAGGTTGCTCCTGAAAATCTCTGTGCATGGTCATAAAGAGATTACTTACAGATCAGTACAGCATGGTTGAAATTAGTTATTGATTGGCTATTATTTACTGTCTTTCCATTGTCTTTGGAAAATGCCTTCAGAGAATTCCTAAGTCAAGTGTCTGATCCTGGTTAATGTCATGCTTCCAATATTTATTTCACGACTTTCTGTGGTTTCCCAGAACTTCTTTGATGTTACCCAGAAGTCTTAGCCAATCTGGCTTTTATAAGATTCCGGTCACATATTGTCCCAATGTAAGGCAAGGCATTTTTCCATTCCTTCACCCCTTTTCTCCCCAAGACCACTGGCACTTTTTAGGTGTCCTATAGGGTTATAATTTGTGACTTCCTGGCTGCCACTGAGTTGGTAGCAGATGGGCTTGGCAGGTGGGGACTGCTCACTAGAGCTCCACCTGGCCACCCTGTAAGCCATATAGGGCCCAGAAGGCCAAGCTTGGGGTCTTGGCCACATTTGTTGCATATTGTGAGTGTGTGTGTGTGTGTGTGTGTGTGTGTCTGTGTCTGTCTGTCTAGATATTCATCCCCAGAATGAACACAAACGTACATTAGCCCATACTATGTGGGCTGCAGATCAGGACAGGTAACCCATGAAATGACAAGGGTGTCATCAACAGCAGGCCTGGCAATGCCTTAGTGCTCTGAAATGCAGCAAAGTGGGTTCACGGCAAGTCGTTTATGACGAGACAGATTTCCTGAAGCCAGCACAGTGAACTTCTACAGTGGCAAGTTGTACCTGGTGGGTGATTGATAGTGGCCGGGAGTCCTATAGACCCATGCTACCATCTTCAAGTTCCCAGCCAGGCCCATCTTTCCTGAAGAGAACCTGGCAGAAGACCAGGGACAGGAACACCGTCTTCCTCCCCAAGAGGCTGGATGACACCTCAACATTCTTGCCCATTTTCTGCCATCTCAAATCTTAAGTGCTGGCATCCTTGTTGAGCTCTGTGGGCATCCCTGCCTCCCCTTGGAATCCTAAGCTGCTGTGAACGTGAAACAAGCTGGACTTGGGCTCAGTGGGTTCAGCAAGAACAACTGTTGGAGCAGGTGGCTTCTGCGTGGTGGGAAGTCCCTGATTCTAGATTTATTCTGGTGTCTTTGTGGACAGGGCTGTGCCAGACCTTTGGGTCAGGCTTCTGAAAAGCTCCCAACCCCCTCGGCCTTGGATGAATGGGGATCCTCACACTGGGGCTTGTAACAAGCAGTCCTGCAAGCAGAGGGCCCCCGAGGCCTCTGTCCCCTTCTGTGACACGTGTGCAGGCTGGAGGACGGACAGGAGTGGGGCAAGGAGGTTGATGCTCAGCAGTCACCCCTGGCCCCTCCTGTCAGAGCAAGCACTAGACCTTTGTGGGATCTTCCATTTTCACTGTTGTCTCAGCTCTGCAGAGTGTTTGAAGTTCTACTAATCATTAAGAGCAAAGCGCCCTGGAAAAGGAATCGGGCTCGAGCTAATATTTCCCCTCACTTCATTGTGGTTCTCAGCGCACACCTCTTGGGTAGGTTGCGGGACCCTGGGTATCTGGCAGCACCCTGAAACAGGTAGTTTCTTCTTTTTGGTCCAGGTGAATTGTTTCCTGTAGCAATAAATGAGCGCTACGTTCCATGCTTTTGTCAAACTTTACCATGAATAATGACTAATAACAGGTTTACCGTATCAGGCATTGCAGCAAGGGGTTGAACAATATTATTGAGTCCTGGGCCCCGTGAAGGGCAACTCTTACACCCATTTTTCAAAAGAAGAAACTGAGTCTCAGAGAGGTTAAGTTCCCTGTCTGCAGCGAGATAGTAGCGACTACAATAGTGATGATAGCAGCGAGCTCTGACGTAGAATCTACTCTGAGCCGGGTGCTTCTCTATACTGATGCATTTCATAGGTGACATAGGTGCTCATAGTGACTTACCAGGCTGGTACCATTCTTGTGCCCATTCCACATGTGAGCAAATGGAGGCATGGAGGGAGATGACCCTTCCCTTGCCAAACAGCCTATGGCTGTAAAGTGACCGTGCACTCCCTCCTGCTACTTCACTGGGCCAGGAACTCAAGCCCACGGGTCTCTTTCCCATGTGAACCTGTGTGTGCTTCCCTGTCTGGTTCCTTAAGAAGCATCCTTGACTTGTTCCTTCAGGAGGCACAGGGAGTCTAGGCTGGTCCCCACTCCTGGTCATTGTTTCCGGACACAGGTGCTAGCTTCTGCAGCTGCGTGGTAAAATCTGATGATTGAGCCCCGGGAGCAGCCATACCTCTCCCTGGGGCATAGGATCAGCTGACCAGGAGGGTGGGTCCAAACCCATGGTCATTTGTTACCAAGGAAAAGAATCCTTTTGGTCCTGGGCTTGGGGCCTCTGGTTTCTTGAATGTTAATGCTTTTTCTCTCTTGGGAAGGAGGGGTCCAGGCAAAGTTGGAATCTTGTGGCTCCCTTATTTTCCTACCAGTGTCCCTCTGGTTTCCTACCTTGTCCCTCTCTTTCCACAGTCTGTCTGTCTGTCTGTCTCTCCCTCTCTCTCTTTGTTGCCTCAGGAGCTTCCAGTGGCCCCGAGACCATGCCCCACGGAGGACCTGTTAACCTCCTACAGATCCTTTTACTCTTGGGGTCCTCAGCCCCGCCGCTGCTGGCATGTGGACTGCGAGAGTTCTTGGTTGTGTGGGGCTGTCTTGAGTATCAAAGGATGTTTAGCAGCCTCCCTGGCCTCTACCCACTGGATGACACACTCCGGCTGTGACAACCAAAAATGTCTCCAGCATTTGCCAAATGCCCTCTTGGATCCAGAATTATCCCTGATTTTGAACAACTTTTGTATGGTCACATCTGGGGGCACCTTGGGTTGGTGCTCCTAGAGCAATAGCCCCATAAGGGAGCTTTGTTCCTAGAACAGTGCCTGATACACAGCAGGGCTCAGTAAAGACTTGCTGGGTGAATGAATGGATGGATGGACAAATACTGAATTATAGGGTGTGTGGAATTTGGTCTATTTCTACATTATATGTGGCTTCATGTCGACCACTGGCATAATGATAGGTGATTTTAATTGAGTGCTTGCGTATTATTCATTAAGCATTGTTTCAAATCCTTTATCTAGAATGCCTCCATCCCTCAAGCCCGCTTAGGAGGTAAATACTGTGCTCATCATTTTACAGATGAGAAAACTGAGGCACAGAAAGGTTCTGTGACTTGCTCAGAAGGACAGGTGGCAGAGCCAGGATGCCAGCACAGGTAAATTAGACTCCAGAGACTGCCTGCTGTTTCCCCCAGGAAGCTATGGAGCTTGGCTGAGTTCTCCCTGTTCCTAACCAAGAACCCATTATTGTCCTAATGCTGGCATTGTGGCAGCTGTAATTGGGATTTGCATGTCAGGCACCAACTCATTCATCATCAGTCCTCAGAGCTCTGCTGTACAAAACCCGCTTTGTAACCGCCAAAGGATCTGAAGCCAGGAGGACTTGTGCCTGGCCAGAGGCAAGAGGGCAACTTGGTGCTGACCCAGGTTCACGTGTGAGACTCACCTCTCTGCCTCTCTGCTGGTTCAACCCAATGAAGAGTCTCAGAGAAGATTTGACCTTTTTCCTTGCTGAGAAAAGGGACCAGTGGACCCCAGAGCTTCTTAGTGGGGAGTTGACTGATTTTTTTAGACACAGGGATATCCCAGGACCAGAACTAGGGAGCTGGAAAGACCTGGAGACAGTCTGAGATTCCAGTGACAACAATGGGCAGCATCTGTGAATCTTTCCCAGGCTGTCCCGGATACTGCAGTGTGCTTTATGCGTGTTGCCTCAACTTACCTTCGTGTCACAAAGCAGTATGTCTTGTTATCACCTCCATTCCACGAGTGAAGAAATTGATCTTTAGCAAGGTTAAGTTGCTTTTCCAAGCTTCTCAAGGCAGCCAGCTGATGAGTAAAACAGGGGATTGGAACATGGGTTCAACCAACCTTGGAGGCCACCCATTTCACAGTGATGAGAATATCCACCTGTCACAGCCAGGAAGCCCAAAGAAACGCCCTGGGGATGAGCTGCCTGCCTTTCCTCTCCGTGCCTTCCCCACCTCTTCTTTTCTCCTGTCTTCATCCTCCTTGAGAGACTGGCACATGGGTCCAGAGGCCACAGATTTAATAAGATACGGACTAAGTTATCTTGGAGCTCACTGTCTAGAAGGTGTGACTGACTTGAAAACAATTATTTTTTATAATAAAAGTCTAGACGAAGGAATGGGAACATAGACAAGGAAGTGACAAACCTAGGAGCCCTCACTGATGTGTTTGACAGTGACACTGTGTAATAAAGCATAGTGGAAAACATTAATTGCACCTCTATAGCTTAACGTTAGCTGCAGTAGGTTATGAAATCATAGAACGTTTTGGCTAGATTAGGATTGGACCCTGCAGAGAGTAATGTGATCCTTTGGACCTTGATCATCCCCCAGAAGATTGATATGTTACAGGGCTGTCCCCCAAGCAGCAGGGTTCAAAGGAGGGACTTTTAGAAAGTGATTAGATCACAAGGACTCTGACTTCTTTGGTAGATTAATCCATTGACTGAGTCACAACTTGATGGCATTATTGGAAGATGATGGAAACTGAGGAGGTGGGGTCTATTTGAAAGGACTAGAGCATGGGGCTGTGTCCTTGGGGACTGTATCTTGTCACCAGCCCCTTCTGTGGTCTCTCTCTCCCTCTCCCTCTTGTCTGCCATGAGAGGAGCAGCTTTTTTCTACCACATGCTCCCTACCATGATGTTCTAAGCAACAGAGTCAAGGGACCATGGACGGATGCCTCTGAAGCCATGAGCCAAAAATCAACCTTAGCTCATTCAAGTCATTCTCAAATGTGATGAAAGGCTGACTTACACATACAACCACTGGCTGGAACCTTCTTTTTTTTGCTGGGGGGTGGAGGGTGGGGGCAGGATTGCTGGGACCTTCTTGCCCAGAGAAGGAATATACTTTAAGGAAAAGAAAGATGGGGATGATACAGGACTTAGATCTGGAAGAATAGCCTTTTTAAACAATTCCCTCTCAAGAGAACAAAAGTTGTGGGTTGCAGAGCACATGGACCCTGCATCTTTTAAAATAAGTTTCCCCCTTATATTATCCTCTTGGTGGGGCTAGGCTTACTTGTCAGTTGCAGCAAATGAATTCATTCATTTTCCTTGATTAACTTGAACTTTTTTAAAACCGTTGAACATGGTGTATTTGCTTTAATTGAGTAAGTGCAATTAGAAATGCAGTGAGTTACGCCACTTTTTAAAATAAAAAAAATTTTTTTTTCCATTCTTGCCATTTGAAATTCTACATTCCCTCCCTGGTTCTGGATGGCAACAAGGTGAGATTTAGAAATCTGACACTGACCCCCTGGGCAGGGGGCAGTCATGGGTCCACAGTGTGATAAATGATGCCTGCAGAGAACAGACCTAGGATTATGTGTGTATCGATTTTCTTAACTAATGTGCTCATCAAATGGATTGCTTTTCCTATTCCTACAAGGTTTTACTATGTGAAAGCAAGAAGAAAATGGAAATATTTGACGCATCTTTAGATTTGGGAGTTAACGGAAAGGCAGGGCCTGCCTACCTTTTCTGGGGACCATCAGCCCCTCCTGGTGGCTCTCATCGCATTGCTCCTTTTGCAATTTGACCTGGTACCAGGCAGCCCTGCTGGAGGGGCTTAAGTTTTAATGACTTAAATAATACCAAGACAGATCATGATTCCACGGTCACCTTCCAGTATGGAAGTTGCCACCTTCAGCGGTAACAACCAATGCTCCCACTCCAAACCACCTGTTAAACTCAGCCAGCCAACGCATGGGAATGGGTCGGTTCCCACTTCTGCAGTGTGCTCAGGGCTAACATGGTATCTCCCCTTTCCTTTGCCCACAGGAGGACAGCAAAGAAGCTCCCTCCTCTCCCCATCAGCCAGCTTTCTGCAGTGTACAGTGACCTGCCCCAGCATCACCCCCAAGGGTCCTGTACCTGCCCTAGGAGTAGAATGGAGGTGAATTCTCTAGTGCATTTCTAGGCCAAGAAAACAGAGGAGCAGAGATTGAAGCTACTTTGTCCAAGATTGTTGAGCTGGTTGCCGAACCAAGTTCTCCTCCCTGTCTGCCACTTAAGGCGAGGCTCAGCTGCATGCTGAGGCCGAGGGCAGGAGGATTGCCCCATGGCTGTGGTGGGGCGAAGTCCCACCTTGCCCTGGCTCCTCCTTCTTGGCCACGGGCCACTGTATGTGTACGGCTAGGCTGGTACCACTATCACATCCAGACTGTGCCCCATCCTCTGATCCCCGTGTCCAGAGAGAGACCATGGCATAGGGGCTCCTTATTTCAAAATGAGGCCTGTTTTTTTTGCCCTCACTTCTTCCTTTATTTCAGTGGACTTTTAAAATCCCCTCGCTTCATTTCCAAGGACCTGTCTTCTTAACATGTCAACTCAAAATCTGTCATCTCTGGCTCCTTGTTGAGCTTTAGGGAACAAGGGCAGGGTGCATGGAGGAGCCTCTGTATTTCTGTGATTCAGTTCTAGCCATGAATCCCCTCTGGAGAACCTCTGTGTCCTGGGGATTTGGACTATGGGAGGAGCCCTGCCTGGAGCCCCTAGGCTCAGCCTGTGAAGGGGAGCTCTGTATCCTCCATGTGGAGGGGCAATGTGGCTATCCGTAAATCTACCTCATTTCTCTCTCCCTCCAGGGAGGCCCCACTTGACCATCAGAGTCTTTGGGTTAAGATGCTCCCTTCCCCACCATGTGGGCTTTGGTTGTTTAAGTTCACGCTCTCATTTCTGCTGTGGCTGCAACTGCCTGGACTGCAGATGGACCTCCTGCTGCCCCGAGTTCACACACACACACACACACCTTGGTCTTGGGTCAGTGGAATTCCATCCACACACCAAAGGCCAAGAGTACGGCAGAAAACTCAGGGAGATCAGAATGGGGCCTTTTGCTGTGCATCGCAGAGGCACGGGGGAGAGGGTCTGCTGGTGGCCTTGGCAGTGCAGCAGATGAAGAGATCTGGCCAGTAGATTCCAGGGCTGGAGAGACAACGCAGGGGGTCTCATTGCTGTGACCCGGAGCGCTTGCTTCTGGGTTCTTCAAAGGGCTACCAGCAAAACAGAAGCAAGATACCTTGACCCAGCACTGTGCGAGGCTGAAGCAGGAGGATCATAAGTTCAAGCAGAGCCAAGACAACTTAGTGCTTTAGCAAGACCCTGTCTCAAAATTCACAAAAAGGGCGGGGGATGTGGCTCAGTGTGAAGGCCCTGGGTTCAATCCCTAGTACAACCAGAAAAAAAAAACAGTAAATAAAAATCTACTTATAATGAGTTCTAAAACTAGAGGAAGTATTTTTAAGGAGCTAAATGCTCTGGTGCTTTGACTTCTAGATGTACAGTAGCATTAAAATGCTGAAGATCCCCACCTCTACCCTGCTAATCGTGCCTGGGGTCATGCAAACAGATGAAAGCGCTAAGTGCCAAAGTACTTCCTGATTTGGTTTGGAGTTCACTTTGGTGTTTTGTTTTTGCGGCTTGAATGGTGGAGCCGGTGGAGAAGTCCGCCAGCTGTTCCTCCAGAGGGCCAGGTGATAAATAGGGTAGGTACTGGGGGCAGTGGGAAATCTGGCACAACTGCTCGGGTCATCTGTTTGGTGCAAGAACTGCCATGCCCTATGGGTAAGTGCCCGGATGTGATTGTGTTCCCATAAAACTGGTGGCTGAACTCTGAGCTTATAGTTTTCTTCCATCTGCCTTCTGACCCAGCATGGCATATAGGAGGAGCGGATTGATTGAGTAAGCCGGTGAATTCGATGTGAACACACTGTATCACAGTGTTTAAAGGAGCAGAAACACTTACCTAGGCGGTAACTAGTGGGGAGATGGCTCAGGCAGAAGAGAAGGGGATATGGACTGGCTGCTCAGAGGTTGGGGGTGAGGTCACTGTGTTCAGTATTCACCACTGGCTCATGAGGACTGGGAAGGCACAGCGAGTCACTAGTTATGGGAAACGGTGGGTCGCACGAGTGTCTGAGCCTCAGTTTGCTTGTTATGAAATGTGGAGGCCACTTTAGGGTGTCTTCAAGATCACATAGCAGACATACATGGGTTGAGGGGAGCAAGAGGGACCCCACTGAGGTCCTGACTGTGTAGCATGGCCCTAGGGGGACTTTGCACCTTCCAGGTTCCTCCTGTGTGGCGGGAGACCGATGAGACCAGCATGGGTTTAAGGCAGGGCACCTCGACCTCAGCACTCATGACATTCTACCCAGGTAGTGCTTTGTTGTGGGCATTGCCCAGCACCTTGTAGGACATTTAGCAACATCCACGTCTTTACTCACTAGATGCCGGTAGCAGCCCCATGGTATGACAACCAAAAAGCTCTTCTGATGTTGACAGAATGTCCCCTGGGGACAAAAGCGCCCCTGGCCTGGGAACTCACGGTTCGATGGAATAACAACCAGTGTGCCTGGCGCAGAGTTGAGCCAACTTCTCAATTCATTCGTAGAACACTTCATTATTAATAGTGCACTGAATTATTGAACCATGAATTCTCTCCCTTCTGAGTGCAGTTCTCTTTATTTCTGTCTCCCCAAGGCGAGGTTGATTGTTTCTGTATCGGAGAGCAGGCTTTTGTCGTGACTTTGCTATGTGACGTAGAGGCCTTGCTCCTGGGAGGGGCTGAGGGTGCCTTCCTCCTAACACACCTGAACCCTGGACTCGTGTTTGAGGTTAGGGTCAGAATCCATAGATGGCTCCTATGAGAACTCACCTGAAACCTCCAGCTCACACCACTGGGAAAAGTGTAACTCACAGGGGCCAGTGGGCTGCAGAGAGACAGATTGTGATATCTTGTATCACAAGCCCGTACCAACAAAATATCACCTGCCTCGTGAGCAACCCACACTTTGGACCTTAGCTGGGGGGCAGCTTCCAATGGTTACGCCATAGCCAAAGTGGCCCTTTCAGACCGTCACTTTACAATTGGATTTAATGTTTATGCCATCCGTACTCGTAGTTGGAACGTGGTTCCCAGCTTTGAGAGAGAGAAAAGGAGAGGAGGAGGGAATAACAGAGAGAGTTATTCTGTCCCTTACATATGAGTAGTTGTATTTTTTTCAATCCGTGTGAGAAAACACATAAATGCAAAAGATTACAATGTGTTCAGAAGCATTGTCAAATGGATATTGCTTCTACATCTGCATACATTTGAAAAATAATGGCGTAGGCATACAAGAAAAAGGATTCATTCTGTCCAAAGGAGCATCTGGAGATGTGTAGGTTTCGACTTCCGGTCAGAGTCTGTGGCCCGCCACCTGGGCACGGCTGCTCGGAATGAATGCGGGTGTGCGGGCTCAGCCCTGTTCAGCTTGCTCAGTGGTGCCAGCTGTAGCTGGGTGCTTGGTGCATGCGTGGAAGCTGTGGCTTACTGCGCCGGGACTGAGACGCTTCTCCTGATTTTGCGGGATTCCTTGGTTCTTTGAACTCATCTCTGCCTGACTGTGACAATCAGATTCGTCTGCAGGCAGTGTGGGTCCTTGATTTTAAGAAAACTCTGCAAAAATTTCCACAGAGTGACTCCCTGGCGTGAATGCTGGAAAACAGTAGTTATAGTCAGAATAACAGAACTGGCCTCAAACTTGATTTCGGGCGATAAGATTTGATTGGCCAACTGCCATCCTTAACTAGCGTCATCCGGTCCCATCTTCAGCTATGCCCTAAAATCCCTCAAGCATGTGATCCATCATATCATTTTCTCATTTATGCCAGTGCTGGATAATGGCCTAATCTCTCCAGCAGCATTCAGATTTATTAGAGAAGATGGCATTTACAAAACCATTTTCCTGTTCCACCACAAACATCCAAACCTGGTGCTCACTTTCTTACCATAAACCTTCCTTTTAACAATGAATGCTTTATTACCTGCAGTTAAAATCACCTGGAAGAGCCTAGTAAATGGTTTTCACTTTTCTTCTTTTGTGTTTGGCTAAGCCACAGCTGGTGTGTTACCCAGCACTTCAGAGGGAGCATCTGAAAGGCAGGTTTTTGCTCTCAGGAACTACTTCTTGCAGAGGATGACTGTCTAGGAGGACATAGTCACCCTGAGGCACAACGTAGCCTGGATGACTATCTGCCAGGCATGTTGGCGACACAACTCCTACACTGGACTGACATATTTGGAGAGAAATATGTGCAAAATCAAATGTGATCTGCTTGGGAGGAACCTCCCTGGGTTGTGTTTTGAACATAGGATTAACCATCAGAGAAAATTAAAACTTTAGTGGCTGCCGCAGACAGTATACCTCCTCATTTATGGGCATCCTAGAGAAATATTGAGAGAGAGAGAGAAATTGTTAAGAAAGGGCCTCACTAATTCCTGAAGTAAGCACATCTCCAAACAAACTAACATGCAGAATCAGAGAAGCTCAACACCTGAAGCCTAGGACAGAACTCTCTGGAGCCCACCGTCTGGGTGGACGTCCTGTCTCTTACCCTTCTTAGCTGGTGAAGTAGGGAAGTTGCTTTGTCAGAATGGGTCTCAGTTTCCTCACAAGGGTAATGCCAGTCTGACCTCCTTGTCTGCTGTGAGACTGAGTTAAGAGGGTATACGAGGTACTGGGCACAGTCCCTGACACTTGCCAAGCCCCCTGTAAATGTCATTGATCAATGTTCCTAAGTGACCAACAGGGAGGAAAAGACCTGAAATCATTCCTTCGTTTATTCATTTGGTTATCACTCATGAAGCACATTCTGATTGACGAGGAACCATGGGGAGTGCTAGGGACAAAAAAGGTGCTGGCTACCAGCTGGAAGCCAGAGGGAGGAGGGCAGCTTGGTGAGCACACCAGCTGGGAATTACAGGGACCTGGATCCCCACCCTGGCTCTGGCCCTGAAAGACCAAAGAGGAGCAAAGGGAAGGCTTTTGCTTTTGAAGTTGGTTGTGATGCCACCAGTGGGACCAAGGTCTGGGGTGGGCCATCCCCCTGCACCCTGCAGCCTGTGGAAGCCTCCCAGACCCCTGCTTAGGACCTGGGACACTGGGTCAGCCCCAGTGAGCGTATTAGAGGAAAGCCCTCTGACAACTCTTCTGTTTCTGGATTTGTACAATTTCTGGCCATTAATGGCAGCACTAAATCATGGCCATTCATGGTAGCACTGAATCCGTCAGTCCCAACTTCAGCAATACCGTAAGAAGGATGGGAGTTTACGCAGGGGAAGATCATCCTCCCTGGCTTAAGTGGGAACGATACAAGATCATGAGCCCCACCAGGGACAGGCACAGGAGAGGGACTTGACAATCGGAGTGGCGAAGACCCAGGGGCACAGAAAGAGACCCCGCGTGCTGTGCTGAACCAGACAGTGTCCACGCAGGCACCTGAGTCAGGGACACAGGAGAGCGGCTCGTGCAGTCTTTACTTTGCCGTTGGAGAAACTGAGGCCGGAAAACACAAGGGAGCCGGCTGAGGCCGCAGGGTGCTTGCCGTGCAGCCAAAGCTAGAGCGGCACTGCTGGATCCTAGTCCTGCTCATGCCCCGCCGGACCCCACTTCCCCACACAGGATCCGCGGGAACTCACAGTCCCATGTGCGGATCCCGTTTGTGTAGACAAGCCTGTCTGTGTCCTCAAGGGGCTTACATGCTTAGACAGACACGGTGGGAGCAGAGGCGCCCTCTCATCTGGGGCTTATGCTTTGGTTTGGTTTTCAAGGAAGCAAAGGAGAGAATGATTTAGGTGCAAAAAAAAAAAAAAAACAACCCACAAGCCAGATGCCCAAATTAAAACACTAAATTTTCCTGGAGTTTATGTGCTCCGAGCAATGTAAATAAAGGCGGGAGGCTGGGCCCCTCTGCCTGTAAATCAGCTGGGCCCCAGCCTCGCTCTCCTGGCTTGTTTAGGTGTCTCAGCGCCCCACCCCACCCCCCCCGTGCCACTTGGCATTTCTGAGATCCAAGGGGGAGGGTTCCATTTGTCATCCTGAAGGTCCTCCCTAGGGTTTCCTGGAGCTGCCATCTCTGAGTTGCGTTCTGCATGAAATATGAAGCGCGAGGACAGAACCAGGACATTTCAGCGCAGGCAGGGTCCGCTGGGGAAGGCTGCTTCTCTGGCCTGCTGGCCTCATTTGCATTTATTTCACTCCCAACCATTTGTAATATAGTGGTGGGTGTCCATCAAATAGCTATTAGCTCTTCAGCCAGCTCCTGAGGGGCTGTCTGGCTGCCACTTCCAAGTCCAGGGGATAATGTGGCCCATACCTGTGGTCACTCAGCGAGCATCATGAGGCACGTGGAAGTGACATTTTCCCTCTTTGCTTTTGTTGAATGTCTCAAGGGCCCTGCAAGTCAGCAGCATTGGTTGTAGGGCTCTGTCCTGCTAGCTGTTTCTTGTTTTGTTTTGTTTTTGTTTTGTTTTTTTTTTCGGTACCGGGGATCGAACTCACAACCTTGCGCTTGCCAGGCAGGCGCTGTGCTGCTGAGCTAAATCCCCAGCCCCCCTGCTAGCTGGACTCTATACCTGTGTTCAAGCACCAGTTCGTCCACCTCCCGTCATGCCATTGTGCTGGACGCCAGCATAGATGTTTTCCTAGCCGGGTAGCACAGCCGGAACATAGCCCGTACCTGAGGTGAGGTAATACACATGAATCCCCCGTGCCAAGTGCATGGCACATGTATGTGAAGGATGCAGTAAATATCAGCTATGAGTATTCAAGCATGTGTGAAAGTGCGCCCCAGAAGACCTCTAGCCCCAAAGCGTGACTTATCTTGGGAGTGACGAACCCATTTAAGGAGACACTCGTTGAAGTCAGAATCTTGCTTGGTTTTTCTTTTTTCCGAATAAAAACCCCTGAGTGTAAGAAGCCTTGACATCCTCATTTATTTTGTGGTTTGATCTATGGGGTTGCCCATTTGGCGGTGGGGGAAGGGACACCCGGGTACCCACTGCTCTCTGTGCTCATCATAAATCTCCCAAGCACGGTCCTGTCTCCTCGAGAAGAGGGTGCCCCACTGACGCTCTGCCGTGGCCTCAGTTCACTTCTGGATCCTTTTTTCCTATGTTATCCGTGACTTGTCCACTGATATTTCAAGCCCTTGCACTTAAGCAAGGAAGGGCCCTGGGTGTGCAGAGGTGGCAATGGAAACCAGAGCTCGTGTCCCTCAGGTTGGTCAGTTGCATTCACGCTGCATCCTCTGGTTTTGTAAGATGTGTCTGTGTCCTTGCAAACACAGGTATGCCGTCCCAGAGTGTCCTGGTGACAGTGAAGAGCGACACAGCAACCCAGAGCTCCGGACTCTCCTGCTGCCTGCTGGCCACAGGCTGTGCACTGTCACTTTCCTCCTCCAGTGTCGCCTTTCCATCAGCAAGACGCGGAGGAGGAGGTGGGCTCTGCCTTCATCCCACAGGCATGGCTTGGGCACTGCTCTGGGGCAGTCCTGAGGCTGGGCCTGTGGATTTCTTGATGCCTCCAGGGCAGGGGATGGCGACAGCTGTGTAGATACTCAGGACACTGGCCTTAGTGCTTAGGAGGGACAAGCCACTGTCTAAAAGCAGTGGACGTCTCTCCACGTACAATACTCACCTCATTTTATTTGTACCCTGACTTTGACAAATGAGGCAACTGGAGCACAAGCGTGGTGGAGTCACCTGTTCACGGTCACACAGTGGTAGAGTTGGCATTGCAGTCCGGCCTACTGACCGGAAAGCCTTTATTTTTAACCAGCACGTGTGTCTGCCTCACAGGACAGCATGTAATGTCTGTCCGCTGAGAGGAGTCTATGTGGGTCCTATGGCTTGGCTTGAGTCATGTCTGGAAGGGCAGTGGGTCTACTCTAGGTTCAGAAGGGGTAGGAGAACCTCTGGACAGGATGTAGCATGCTGTCTGGAACTGTAGGCTGCACCCACAGGAATGGTTTATTGGGAGGACAGAGACAGAGACAGACAGAGACAGAGAGACAGGCAGAGAAAGAGAGATGAGAGACAGAGAGAGAGAAACAGAAAGAGAGACAGACAGAGAAAGACAGACAGACAGACAGGAGGGGTGGAGGTCTTACTTACAAGGTGCTGGTAAATCAAGAAGAGGAATCTGATTTCCCCCCACGCACAGTGAGAGGCATCAAATCATTCTTTTTTATTGTGGTTAAGTACACATAACACAAATTTTACCACTTCAGTCATTTTAAAGTGTATAATTGAGCGGTGTAAGTACATTTACAATGTTCTGTAATCATTACCACTCTCCCACTGCAGAACTTTTTAATCACCCCACATGGAAATCCTATAACCATTAAGCAATTGCTTCCCACCCTTCCTCCCCCCAGCTCCTGGCAACCACTAATATGCTTTCTGTATCTATGGATTTGCCTATACCAGGCATTTCATATAAATGGCATCATACAGCATGTGACGTTCTGGGGATTGTCTTCTTTGTGCAATATTTCCCAGTGTCATCCATGCTGTGGCATGGACCTTGTTCCTTTTTATGGGTGAGTAATATTCCACCACGGGGACAGATCACATTGTACTTACCCATTCATCTGAATAGGCGGGTTGCTTCTGCTGTTATGAACAGTGCACTGCAGAATCCTTTTAAGATCATTTTTAGCCTCATTTTAGCTCCTGAGGTCAATTGTCTGTCACCGTGAGCTTGCCAGACTTCAGCACACCTATCTATCTGTACAGTGGGGAGCTCTCTGTGAATACGAGTAGGTTCACATATATGTGTGTATATGCTGCCAAGGAGGTCATCCACTTTCTCCCCAAATTATAGGGTTAGAGAAAAATGAGATAAGTGAAATTCTTTCAAGCTCCGAAAATTCTGTGTAGAAGCAAAGCTAACTTTCCGTGGGTATAAAATGGGGCTGAGATGAGCCCCGCTTCTGAGAGTTATTGCAGATATTGAGCTCAGTAATTCAGGGCCAACACAGAGAGCAGTTCTCGGCACACGGGCAGCACCCAGTGGAGCTGGCCGTGATCACAGCAGGAGTGACCAGCGCGGTGCACCCCTACTTCACCCCATGTTTCCTGGCAGTGGGAAGCTGGGACAGGGGTGCAGGATCATGGGTCCCAGCCAATCCTCTTGGGAACCCGCTGGGTGGTCTCCAGGCACATGTTGCCCACAGGAACTTCGTGTCAGTGTAATTCAGAATCTTTCCTCTGCTTTCCTGAAAAATACTGAGTCCCTCTTTGGGTGCTGGGCAATGATTAAATGTGGATCCTACCCGGGGCACTTCTAATCTAGCACTGAGAGAACAAATGGGCAGATGACGCTGGAGTAAATAACCAGGCAGTGAGTTCCCTCCGCTGCTTGTTCAGTGCCTATGTGGGCACATTATTTACCCTCTCTGGGCCTCAGTTTCCCTCTAGCACAATACAGTGCTCACCAGCAGTGCATACACTAAACAGCACAGTACTGTAGAGTCCTGCTTACTTTGAGGTTCAAATAAGGTGGTGCTACCAAGGCAGTTCTGATAGGGTGCCTGCTTCCTGATAGGCATGCACTTGACTTTATTATTTCTTTTATAAGGGAAAGAAATATATGTATAGATTACATAATACAAGTTGGAAGGAGAATCTCTAAGAGAAATTTTCACATCCTTTAGGAGATCAAAGGCAAGGGAATATTTTAGGCTGAAATGGACTGTGGCGATTTCATTTGGAAACTTGTGAAGGAATCATAATACCGGAGCTGGCTTTTAGTACTTACTGTGTCCTGGGAATTGTGCTAAGCACCTGTCACTCTTGTTTTATTTGCCTGCCTGTCCATATACTGTGCCCTCGGTTAGGATGCATTATGTTTTAAACCCTCCCAGCAGTCCTACCAGGCACTGCTAGAATGCGTACAATCTGTAGGGTTTGGATGACAGCAAAGCCTTGCTGGATGTCGTTGTGTTCTTCGGCTTTGCAGTACCACGATAAAAGACCTAAAAAAACATTTAAAGGAGGATGGGTCCATTTGGGCTATCAGTTTCAGAGGTTTCCGTCTGTGCTAGGCCCTGCTGCTTTGGGTCTGTGGCAACACAGTGTATCAGGAGGGAGCCTGCTCACCTCATGATGGGCAGGAAGCACAGAGAGAGAGAGAGAGGAAGAGGAGGGACCCAAGTCCCAGTATCCCCTTCCAAGCCATGCCTCTGTGACCTAACTTTCTTCTATTAAGCCCCACCTCTTAAAGGGCTCACTGCTTCCCTATGGTACCATAGGTTGATGGCCAAGCTTTTAGCACATAGGCCTTTGGGGACCTTTAAGATCCAAATCATAAAAGTCAGCTAGTGTAAGTGGTGAAGATAGGAATTGAACTTGAGTTTGGCTGCTCCTAGGGACCTTGCTGGAAGGTCACTTGGAAGTAGACTTCAGTTCCAGGTGGGTAATCCGTTCGGACAGGAAGCCATTGGAGTGTTGATAGTCCACCCAGAAGTTCCCTTTCTAGGGGGAATTTCAACTGAAAGTAAGTTCTCATTCTTTGAGTCCTATGTAGCACAAATGAAAAAGAAACTGTCCAGGAAAGATGCAGGGTGGCAGAGACCAGCTGAAATATGAGGGCAAGAGGCTTTCCAACAGCAGTCATGGGTGTAAGTCCCACCCTGCCACTTACTAACTGTGTGTGTGTGACCTTAACCAGAGTCTTGCCTTCTTTAACACGATTGCACCAGCTTGAACCACCAGTGGCACCCCCTTGACTACCCCATCAGGCAGCTTGTACCAGTGGTAATATTAATGGGTCTAATCACTTTTATGGGTCTTTTACTACTAAAATTAAAGAAAAGTCTCCTGATGGGACAGTCATACATGTTACCACTGGCAGATCAAGCCTCCAGGCAGCAGGACATACAAATCACAGCCCCGTCGTGAACGTGTTAAAGTGGAAATAAACAAGTGCCAGCGTTTTAGGGTCACTGTAAGCATCCTGGGAGAAGATGCCTGTGGAAGTCCCTTGGCAGAGCTCCTTGCACACACTGAGCTTCAGTGAAAGTCTCTTCATCGTTGTCATCAATGTGTCAGGCTGCCAACGTCAGCAGTCTTCATTATCCCTGCTTCTTCTGGAACTGGAACCACCAGGTCAGCTTCTCTGGGCAGGAACTTCCGTGCTGGCCTCAAAGATCACAGGGAAGCTCCCAGGGGGACATTGTCCTGGAGCCTCTACCTCCCAGGGGAGCTGCTGAGTGAAAAGACAGTCACTGGAGGTGGAGGCTGATTCCTTTATGTGCCAGACCTCTGCCCCTGGATCACGGCCACCTAAGTCATCTGTCACCTGCTAATGCCACTAATCAATGGCCGGAGGGTAGAAAGAGGGAGGCTCATAGCCTGCAGCAGGCACAGCCAGGCCAGGCTCTTCCGGATGACTGTGCCGCAGATATACTTTTCTTTAAGAGTGGGTATTGTATCTTACAAGTCTGTGGCTTCTGAATGCAGGGAATGTGTGTGTTCAATCTAGACCTGTATATAAGAAGATATCCGACTCCTGCTGCTTTGCTCTGACCCCTAGGGCCCAGGCTCTGACTTCCGCTTCGCACACCTGCAGGACACAGCATGCACCCCAAGACTGGCTGTGGCACAGGCCACTTCCCAGGCTTGCTTTCTGCTGGCCTTCGTCATCACGTGACTCTGTTGTACTCTGGGAGAGCAGACCAAAGACTACTGTAAGTCCAGGAAAGTTGCAAACCTGGAGGAACCTTACAAAGCCAGCCCTTCCTTCTGGGGCAGGGCACAAATGTAGGAGTAAAGGGACCTAAGGCTTGTGGGGTCCTCTTGTAGACAGTCAGCTACTTCATCAGCACCTCCCTGCCCACCCACCCAGCATTGGCTGAAGGGGCAATTTTAGAAGGAAAATGCAGAGGTCTATTTTGTCCTTTACCTTTTGAGCTGCTTAAAGTTAGTTGTGCTTCTGACCTTTGAAACCCTACAGGTATTTAATAAATGTCAGTGGTCAGAAGCCCCTGATGGAAGCCCCTCAAGACTCTATCATGGAAGGGGAGACTGTCTGTATACATTTTGATCGGAAAAAGTGGGTTTGCTTAATGTGAGGCTTCTGCAGGATCGGAGGAACCATGCAGCTGACAGTGATGAATGGTATTATGCTTAATAAAATAAGGTACCTTTGCGATTTCTGGCTTTTTTTGCAAAGTATTAATTAATACCTGTCACATTCTCCACTTCACCTCTAAGCCTTGCCTGCAATGAAATTTGATCATGCGTTCATCCCCAATCACTCCTTGAGTTCTGAGAACCAGGGCGTGGGTTGTGTTTGTTGTATGAATACCAGAGCACTGCTCACCCAAACTCCACAATGCGGGCATTCACATGGTGTAGACTCGATGCAATCACTCAGTAAACAGAAGACGCACAAGGCTGCTGCCGGCAGCCTCGAAGGAGTAAGAGCACATGGTAAAAGAACAGTAAAGGTATGCTGTGGCAAGTACAGGAACCAGTGATAGAATTGCTATGGTCATCAGGTACCATGTACGGTACACACCCGTCTATGCTGTAGGTGCATCCACGCCAGCATCACCACATACGCAAGGAGAGTGGTGCCCTCTGATTCTACAATGGCTGCGAGGTCACTAGGTGGAAAATGCTTTTCACATTATAAAATGATGGGCCATACAGTCCACTGTTGACCAAAATATCTTTATGTCATTTGTGACTATGTTATTAAGGAGGTGTGAGAATTGGTGTCTTTGGGGCTGGGGATATAACTCAGTGGCACAGGGCCTGCCTGGCAAGCATGAGGTGGTGAGTTCAATTCCTGCTACCAAAAAAAATAAATAAACAAAATAAAATCGGTGTCTTTAGAATCCAGCAAACCTGATTCAGACCCTGACTCTGTTGCTTACACAGCCGTACAACCTTGGAAAATTATTTCTTTTTTTTAGTACTAGGGATTGAACCCAGGGCCTTCACACTGAGACATCCCCAGTCTCTTTTATTATTTATTTTGAGAGTGGGTCTTACTAAATTCCTAAGGCGAGGCTCAAACTTGCAATCCTCCTGCCTCGGCCTCCCAGAGAGCTGGAATTACAGGCATGGGCCACTACACCCAGCTGATTTAACTTCTCTGGATGTTAATGCTGTCAGTCTTTAGTTATTATTATTTAAATGAAAGGAGATGTGAAGTTTCTATGAAATCTCCAAGGACCAGGCATGACCCAAGCACTGTATCTTTGACAGCTAGGGCCTCACGAGGAGACATCCTCCCATGTGTCAGGTGCACATTTCCTGAGCTCTCGCATGTGGCCAGTCGTGGCCGAGCATGGCGTGGTCTCTCTAGAGTTCGTACCGAGTGGTGGACTGTACAGCTTCGGGGCAGCCTCCCACAGTCACCTTATTCTTGGAGGTGGTTTCATGACCCAGGAGTAAATGACCCTCCCCTTCTTCCCCCACCGAGCCCACCCCATCTTGCCAGACGTTACCCCAAACCTCACCTGAACAAACAGGAACAACGCTTTTTGTGTTTGATGAGGTGATGTCTGGTTTCTTAAATTAGATCTCTCAGGTAAATTGCTAGTCTGTGTGAGAAACCAGAACACAGACAACATCACCCGCATTTCGAAGGGAACTCAGGTCACCTGGAGGGTGTCCCCGCCCCAGGTGGTGATCGCGGGGGAAACCGGAAGTGGTACCCAGGGCATGAGGAGCAGGGCTGTTCCGTGCATCCCGTGCTTTCCTCTCCGGTGGGTTCTGTGTGCTGAATTTCCTCCAGCTTGTGCATGTAGTTCAGAGGGTAAAATCGTTGAGACCAACAAGGTAAAGTAACGAAGGGTCTGAGCCTCCACGGTGCTCTAGATTCATCCCTGATTAACAGTGGACCCCCGCCTCAAGGAGCCTCACTCTTTACTATCTGAGGATAGCGCCCAGACTGTAATTAAAACCGGGAAGAAATTTCACTCTTCCCCACATGTGGAAAATGAACCTTTTAAAATCAGGAACCAAATGAACCACTTAGAGAAGTCGAAGAGAAATCCTCCCCACGAAAAGCCCCAAAGAGGCTTCACTCATAATTAGCAGCTAAGATTTCCAGTGAAATCTCATCAACCTCTGTTTAAGGGGAGGGGGATGCTTTCGGAGTATTTTGACAAGACTGAGTTTTGACTGAGGTTGGGGGAAAGCTAAAAGCGTTACTTTAAAATGTAATTATGTGAAATTTCAATTATCAGCCTTCCTTTTAAAAGTCTCTCCGTTCAGCAGGCAATTCAGAAGACATGAAAGAGGGCCCAGGCTTGTGCGGTATATGTGTGACTCTTCCTGGGGACGCACATGCGTGCCGTATACATGTGATTTTGGCTGCTCCATCCCCGGAGAGTGAGAGGATGCCGGAAGTGGGGACAGTGGTCATTTGGGCAAAGGAGTGTAGTGCTTCTGTCCCTGTCTGTTCTCCCCAGTCCCAACTTTTTGCCTACCCAGTACCTTCTTGGATTTCACTTTTCAGTTGATGTAAGGGATTCCGGGGGAGATTTAAAATGTCAGAGAGATTCTGAGCCAGACAGTATTCTCCTGTGACCATAGACTGAGCAGGCAGCACTGGGCCAGCACACTTTTCACCATCTTACCTGGCAGAGCAGAGGAATTCTGGCTCTGGGAAGCAGCACTAAGCCCTGCTCAGAGTTTGCAGGTCTCAGCAGAGGCCATTTCTTCCGCCCTGTGCCTCTTCCGCCGCCTGCACACGTGTTACACTGCGTTAATGACTTGGGGCTGTCAATCAGACGGCACCATGATTTAAATTCATCAGCGTTTAGATTCTGACATAGCCACTAAGTGCTAAGCACGGATGAGAATGAGAGGCGTCAGCCATCAGCTGCAGAAGTGGCGTCCTGCACACGGCTTTACGCAGGAGCCTATGGCACTACTTTGGAGCCCCCTGGAAGATGGGAAGGTGCAGGTCCAGATGCGGCAAGGTCAAGGGACCTGCATGGGGATACCAAGGTCCCTGGGTCAGAGGTGGACAGAGCATCCAGCTGTGCCCTCTACAGCTGAGCCAGGGCACTTGGCGTCACTACTCAGGCCCTGCAGCAGCCCCTTCTGGCCTCTGGTCCTGTCCTCTGCTCCCCAGCTGCAGCCCAAGAGACTTTCTGACAAGCACACCCTGCCCTGGAGATGCTCTGATTGGCTCAAGCCCACACTCCTCCTACTTAGGGACTGTCTCCTCCTCTCTCTTCAGTCTCATTTCTTGCCATGACTGCTGTATGGCTTGTGTTTCAAGCACACTAAGATTCTGGAAGCTTCTTAACTTCTCAGAGTTGTTCTTGTCTGCAGCCCCGTTCCCTCCTCTTGATGCAAAGGGAGGGGGACCAGAAAGCACCGGCCCCTTAAGGGCTGATTGAAGGAAGCCTGCAGGACCCTCCCAGAGACTCCACTCCTGCGGCGAGCTCGCCTCCCCAGCACACTGACTGTGGCTCTCAGTGATGGTTCCTGAGCACCTGCTGTGCTCCAGGTGCTGCTGGAGGCCCCGAGGTTAAAGCAGGGGTCAGGCAAGGAGGGGAAAGATGCAGGAAACCGGTGCCACCTCCGAAGACTGTCAAGTGAGGCAAAGGGAAATAAGCAGGTGGAGAGAGACTGACGGGTCAGAGCTCTGCCGGGCCTGAGGTCAGAGAAGGTCTCTTGGGGAGGTTGGAAAGGGGACGCAGGCGTGAGCCATGGGGGGGTCTGGGGACCAGGCATCAAAGCGGAAGGAAGAGCGTGTGCAAAGGCCCGTGGGACTGCAGTGCGCTTGTGTGTTTGAGGACTGCCAGGAGGTCCGTGGAGCTGGGGCTTAGTGAGTAGGGGTGGGGCGTGAGTGAGAGATGAAGTCAAGATCACAGGGGCAGCTGGGGCAGAGCGCGCAGCGCAGGCGAGAAGGTGGAGCTCGGAGCTGGGAAGCTCAGGGAGACCTATCTGCAGAGGCCTCAGCGATCCTCACCCCTCTGTGTTGCTCTTGATCTAATCTGCTCTCTCCTACTGCAGCGGGAGCTCCACAAAGGCTGGGGCCGCATCCGTGCCCATCACCCCCGCATCTCTAGGCTGAGCCTGGCGTCTGCCTCCCGACAGAACCAAATAAAGAGGTGTTCCGTGAACTCTGCCCAACGCGCTTCCCCTTTGACTCCATAGCCGTGGGCGAGGCAGAGGGGCAGGGTGCGTGTGTCCTGTGACCTGACCCCGGATAAGCAGTGAAACGTGCCCCCGGGCATGCACCAAGCATGCACAGAGCAGGGTGCACCCGAGGGCTGACGCGGGGGAGGAGGCCGTTTTCTCGGGGTACAGGTTTGTTCTGTGCCATCTGGACCCTACTCCTGGTTATCTGTGAGTCACACGTGTGTGTCTCCAACAGCTGATGACAGCGTGGCCAGGTGAACGCGGAGCCCTCACTCCCTGGTCTGTGTGAACTTCTCGGCTGTCCTTCCCAGGGGCCGGGCAGCATCGTCCACTCGGCACCAAGCTGGTGGCTGCTCTGGGCTCTTTCTTCCCCTCAGGGTGGGGCATCCCAGGCCTCTGCCCTAGACGGTGCAGAGATCGCAGCTGGCCTGCTCTTGGGGGATCGGGTTTGGGGGCAGCTCTGTGGACCGTGTGCACGCAGGGATTCTGCGGGTTTGTTTGAAAGGACGACCTTTTGTCGGCGAAGTAATTTTGGTTTGAGTTGGCACCCGAGACAAAGCGGTCTTTCAACACACCCGCAGCACATAGGCAGCCGGGACCTTTTCAGTGAGATGGTGGGAAATTTGCCAAGTCGTTTGGGGCCTGTAAATTAGGCCTTGTTTAAAAATTTAGATAAAGCCTGATGTGAGAGAGAAATGCTTTCATAACATTAAATGTGAATTACATTGAAAACCCCTTTCAAGTTAAATGGAACCGTTCCCTGGAAGCACGGAGACATGAAATGCTTCAAATGTCAAAAGAGTTTTCATTTATTGTCCCAAGTGAAACGAAGGCATTTTATGTGGCTTAATAGTTCAGATGCACATGTAAATGGAATTCACTTGGAGAATGCCCGGCCTGTTTGGGATCCACTCTAACAAACCTGCCTATTTTCATCTCATCTCTGCAGTAACCCTACAGGCGGCGGGCACCGCTGTCCCCGCTTCAAGATGCCAAGGCTTTGCCTGAAAGCTTAGCTCAGGCTGCACGGAGACATGGGTGTCCGCGGCAGTCTTGTCACCAACACGATGTGCCTCCATTGCTGACCTGCAACAAAACCAAGAGCTTTGTGCCATCTGAAACATTAGTTCTAAAGAAACCCATGCTTGATAATCTGGGAGGGTGGGGGTGTCTCAGGGATAACCTGTGGCCCTGGGGAAAGGCATCCGGCTGCCTTCTGACTGTTAGTGTCTGATGCTGTGAGAAGCATCTTACTGACTACTGCCCTCCACTGACAGCTCCCTTCTCTGAAGGCTGATCCTGTCCCTCTCTGTGTGTCAGTTAGCATGTGATTAGCTGCATGGAAGAGAAACCCAAGTTGCACTGGCTGAAATAGTGGGGAGCTGTTGTGATTGAGGATCACTTCCTGCGTTGGACAGGGCCAGGCAACAGCGGTCAGGGTTTGTGGTGGCCGAGCCCTGCCCTGCCTTTAGGTCCTCCTGCTAGCTCCACCCACTGCAGCTTCTCTCTTCCTGTCTGAAGATGACTGTCACATGCCCCAAGAGACCTTGCTTCCTTGTTCCCAGACACCGGAGAAGAGCTGTCTTTGAACAGTCTTCGAGAAAAAAAAGAAAAACAAAAAAACTGGGGATGCCTGCATGTAGGTCTGAAAGGATGGGTCATTTCGGTCACAGGCCCACCTCTGAGTGTCAGTGAGGCAGAGGTGGGAGAGGAAGGGAGGGGTGTGGATTGCGTGATGCTCTTTCTTAGACTTCAGTGAGCTGCGTGTCCCGGGCCCCAACCCAGTAGCTTACTGGCCCGTTCTCTGCTGTTGCCTCCTCACCCACCCCACCAAAAGCACAAAGCATGTCTGCTAATTCCCGTGGTGTAAACCCTGCTGCTGTGGCTGCATGTGGGGCTCAGAAGAGAAGCACGTCATTGGATGTCAGGCCCGGGCTCCCCTGTCCCGCTGCCCCTAGAGTCCATGTGCTTCTTAGAGGGGAGACAGGGTCCTCCCCGGACAACCAGAGGAGGGGGAAGGTCCTGGGGTCACTGTGTGGGGAACCTCCGAGTCCAGCTACCAGCAGGTCCTTCCTGCCTCTTCCATGACAGTGTGGGTAGCAGTGGAGAGCGTTTCACGGGGACTACAAAGTACAGGCTCAGCTAGGCCCTCGGGCAGCCCCTCAGCCTAGCTCATTATACACTGTGAAAAGATGATAGTAATGCCCGCTCCTTCCACAGGCCCATTGTGAGGATTTGATGAGATGTCAGTACTGCCCATGCTCTGTAAACCGTAAAATGTGTCCATTATCCCTCCCTCCTGGGTCCCCTACCCTGAGTGGACCATGATTCAGTAGCAGCCTGAGAAAGATAAACTTGAAATTCAGAAGTCAGATAGGACCGGGTTCAAACTCAGGCTCTGCTGTGTTTCGGCTGAGCAGCAGTTAACCTCTCTGAAACTTTCTTTCATCGTCAAATTAAGAGGGAGGGTAATAGTAGACCTTGTCTCAAGGTTGTTGCAAGAACAGAATAAGGTCACACATATAAGGCACAATAAATATAAAAGTTATTCTATTTTACAGCATGATTTCATACCTGGTACATATTGGTGAGGTATAAAATGTGGCTGCTTCTACCCAAATCCCTTATTGTTCTGACCATAGCCCTGATTTCAGTTGAGAGAGAGCTATCTTTCCTCTATTCTCAGGCTATGAGGTTACTGGAACATATGCTATCCTCCCTTCCTGATCTCACATCCTGTGGTTTAAGCCAAATAGCATAATTATATCTTCTAACCCCTGTAATTAGTTCAGAGATGGGCCCATCATCAGCCAATCAGAGTGAATCCACAAGCTTCAGTAAAAGCTACTAGGAAGTGATTCCTTCAGTACTGGAGCCTGGGAGACTGAGGGTGGAGCAGCTGCATCTATGTTGGTACCATGAGGTAAAAGCCACATGGAGTAGAAGTGGACAGACGGAGGGGGCTCGCATAGCTGGAACCTGAATCCAGCCCTCACTCTTAGACACTTCAGTTGCATATGCCCATGCAGTCTTCATTTTTCCCCCCTCCAGAATTTCCACCAGTTCTAAAAGAGTCCTCCTTACAACACTACACCTGGAGAATCACCTTAGGCAGGGTCCCTGGGCAGGAGGAGACATGGTAGGAAGGGCCAAGCAGGGCTGCCCTCTGGCTCCAGGTCCTGCTTTCTCACACCCCACGTCTCTGTGCTGCCACAGGAGCCTTCAGCTGGTAGCCCAGCATGCACGGCCGAGATGAAGGGACGTGTGATCACAGATTGTGCATATCAGAACATCATGCATCACACTGTGTACGAGACAGCATGAGAGTGCGGAGCCCGCGTCCTCAGCCCGCTGGATCTGTCCCCTATATTTGCTCCCCTCTGTTCCCGAGGAAGCCCGGGACTGAGATGTACCCTGATCTCCATTGTTTTTATACAGCACGAAGGGAACAGAGGGGCGAGAGGCCCGGGGTTGGGCCTTTGCAGATTACATGGAAGATGCTGGCACGCACCCTGGGTTTTTAATCCTCGTTATTTTGATTGGGTTTAGAAGTTTGGAGGAGACAGAGTGACACATTTTCACAGTTCCCTGTCAAACGAAAGAGTGATTGCCAAACTGTGAAGTTTTACAGAAGCAGCAAAGAAACTGCTGCTGCGATCCTGGGGATTGCAATTGCAAGCTTCTGGGGGGCTCTGCCACCGTGCGCGGCCCCCCATTCCTGCCTCCAGCTGTACCAAGCCAACAGCAGCTAAGGCTTCAGGGAGAGGTGGGCAGGGGCGGTGGAAGGCAGCGCGGGTACTTGCTTTGCTTGTAAACCAAACTTTGTGTGAAGCCTGCCTTCCGTTGGTAGTTGATTTTTAGGAGCGTTGGAGGAGAAACCTTTTACATATGGAAGAATCCTTCGGGGGAAGACTTTCTGATGCCAGCTCGTCTATATCCAGAAATGCTGCTATGGTGAAAGTTAATTAGCAACATGTAAATAATGCAGAATTATCCTTGTCAGGGAAATTAGTGGACAAACTTTTTGTATGTGCGTGTGGTACGAGGAACTAAACCCAGAGTTTTTTGCACTGAGCTACATCTTTAGCCCTTTAAAAAATTTATTTCTTAGTTTTCAGACAAGGTCTTCCTAAGTTGCCCGGGCTGGGCTCAAACTTGCAATCCTCTTGCCTCAGCCTCTCAGAATGCTGGGATTACAAGTGTGCGCCACCACACCCAGCATGGGCTGAAGATTTATGATGATGAACTTTTCTGAGAATATGGAACAAGCCCCTAGCAGGTCAGTCCTTTATTTTGGACTGTCTCTCGTGGTTTTGATTTGCTTGTTTCAATTTCCACTCATTTTTCTGCCCACCCTCCAGACAGTAATAACTTCCTCCCTTCCAGATGAATTTGCGTTGTTCTCACTGGGCTGACAGACAAATCCAGGACTCCAGGCGCCAGTCTTGCAGAAGGCCGCAGGTTCACTTAATCCGTGGGCATTGTTGCCTCCTCACCCTTGACCACCCCTCTCTGTGGGTGCTGAGCCAGGCGTGGGCTGGCTGGACCTGGTGCAGCGATCACCAGCCATGGACAGGAAAGACAATGAGGACATTCAGTCTTTGGAATAGCACTGCTTGGGAGAAAGACAAAAAGCACCTGATGTTGTCAGAGCTTCTGGTTCCAGTCACCCCTCAGTAGCCATGGAGGATGGGTCCCAGGGGCCCCCCACAGATAGCAAAATTTGAGGGTGTTCAAATAGCATCTCATTAGTTTATAACCTGCCATCTCTCATATGTTTCAAATCGTCTCAAGATGATTTATACCTAATACAGTACAATCCAATCACCCTGGAAATTGTTGTTTCGCTGTATTTTCCAGGGGAAAATGGCAAGAAAAAAGCCCGTCGGAATGGGTGTGCAGTTGGTGGTGACAGCATGCTTAGCGCGACTGAGGCCCTGGATTGCATCCCCAGCACCAAAAAAATCAAAAAGTCTCTCTACACTCAGTACAGACACAACCATTACAGCACCACAGTGCACGACCTAGACACACACGGTCAACAGTGCTCCGGCCCCGAGTGTGGAGAGAGAGGACAGGGGGCAGCGACAGGACAGGACGGGGGCGGCAGGTACCTAGGCATGTGTTCTGTATTGGGCTTAGAGTGAGGCTGGTTACACTTTTACAGTTTGGAACTTCCTGGAATTTTGGAACTTTCTAGAACCTCTATCCTCATGGAGGAGGGTTGACTGTATGTTTGACATGGAGGGTTGACTGTGTATTTCACACTATGCTAGGCAGAATGATGCCACCCCACTGCGGATGTCTGTGTCTTAATCCCCAAAACAATGCATGACAACAAGACCTTTGCAGGTGTGATAATGTTAGGACCGTAAGGTGCAGACATGACCTGGACTGGCTGTAAGAGGACCAAAAGAGAGTCCCAATCAGAGAAGGACTTACGATGACGTAACAGAAGTCAAAGGGATGACATTGTTGGAAGGGGCCATGGGCCATGAAATGAGTATAGTAGCCTCTAGGAGCTGGAAGGGACCAGCTCCTCCCCCAGAGCTTCCGGAAGGAATGCACATCTGCCTGCACCTTGATTTTAGCCTTTCAGGCCCATTTCCGGCTTCTGACCTCCAGAGCAGCACAGTGAGAAATGTGTGCTCCTCGAAGCCACTCCATCCGTGGTTGTTACAGCAGCCACAGGTGACGCATACAGACCTCCCTGGTGCTGAGTGAGAGGTAACCCAGGCCTCCACCCTTAGGCTCGCAGACAGAATCGGTTCTTCCTTTGATGACCCAGGACATACACCAGGTTCCCGAAGTGCCGTGGGGACATAGTCACAAAAATAAGTTCTCATTATATTGGCACTGGTTGAGAGGGAGCTTAGGTTGACAGGACATGGAATCAGTCAGGTTTTCTATGCTCTTATAAAAAACGAAAGCCAAAAAAAAGAGCAAAATCCTGACCCTTTGGAGTGGGAAGGAAAATGCCATAATTGCTTATTGTAGAACCTAACAAAAGCACAGGTCGCTCGGTCCTGATCTCCAGGCCACCGTTCTGACCCTGCTTGCTCTGCAAAGCTCCTCTCCACAGTGGAGCTGGGCATCCTGTTAAATATGGGGCTGGCGGAGAGGGAGCTATTCTTCTCCATCTGTTTGCATGCCTAGGTCCTATTAATGTCGCGAGGAGTTATGAGTGTGTATCTAGAAGACAATGCGTGCCATTTATTGTAATACTATACAACCAGTGCCTCCAACCCCACACTTACCCCACGCATGCTTGTGCTATTTTTTACACGTGACCCTCGTTCCCAGGGGATGTAGACAATGCCCCCCCCCCAACTCCATAGTTTGTCAAACCCGCTGGTAAAAGATGAAAGACACCAATGGGCCCTTTTTTTCTTCTTCTTTTGTCTTTAAATAAATTTCCATTTCACAGCCATACATGGAGAATCTGTCTTCAAAAAATTGATTATCTGTTACCAGAAGGTTGGGTAAATATCCAATGATTGCTAGAAGCCCGAAGCATGGCAAATAAGGTACATTATTGCCTCCCGTCCCTGATCACTCAATAGAGGAGCCCTGTGACAGCGCAGAGGAGCAGGATCTTGTCACCCCCGGGCGTGTGTCAGAGTCCCCTCAGCTCCTATCCTCCTGCCAGTCGGCTACATCTCGCTTATGCAATAGGACAGACTGGCTTTGTTACAAAGTGGCAGGTTATGAAGGTTGGTCGGCAGGGCAGTTTGGGCTTCTCAGAGCTAATGGAGCCTCCTAAAGGTTGGGAGGTAGGGACAAGCCAAGGGAGGGGAGGTCCCATGGCAGGATGCAAAGGATGCTGTCAGCTCCTCCCTTGTGGTCTGCTTTTGCCTTCTCCTCTGCAGGAATCCACGGGTGGGTGGGCTGGAGTCTGCCTTTGTTTATTATGCATAGGTGGAAAAAAAAGATTAGGAAATAAATAGCTCGGAGACAGGCTGTGGTGTCTCTCCACTTAGGGTGGAACTTGGCTTTTCTTTGTACTTCTGAAGGAACTGGCTAAGTTCCCCAAACCACAAATACCAGTTTCCTCAGGGGTGGGGGTGGGCATGGTGCCCACCTCCTAGGCATGAGAGGGAGGGGACTAGATGAGGAGGATGTGAGGTCAAATGCCAGACATCAGTACCGTCAGACTGAGCACCTGTACGTTTTCGCCTTTTCTTGTTAATTGGGTGGCATGACATAATAGGTTAGTTGCACAGCTCTGAAACTCAGATGGCTACTCAGCTGTGTCCCAGCCCCGGGACCTCTGGCCACTCCCTTAAGTGCTCTGGATGGTGTTGCCTCACAGCCCTGTGCAGGGCCGGGTCTGTGCCCCATGGACTGTGTGGTGGGCGTGGCCTTCTGCTACTCCTCTCCCTCTTCTCACCCTGCCCTGCTGCTGCTCTCACTGCTGGTACTAGGAGTGGGCACATCTTTTGTGGCTCCCTGAACAGCCCTGTCCCTTTTGGAGCATCCCAGGAGATGCCTTTCTATCTGCACGGAAGGGCTGGGCATGCTTCAGGGACACCTACGTATCTACCGTTGCTCATGGAAAATCATTACAACAAGGGTCTGCAACTGGGGCGGTTTGGCAACATCAGAAGGCATTTTTGGATGTCACACCTGGGGAGGTGCTACTGGCCTCTCGTGGGTGGACAACAGGGTGCTGGTGGACATCGGGCATCACGGGTGCCAACGCTGTGACACCCTGAGCTAGGTGGTATCTCACCATGGTTGTGTTTCTTGACATGCTGGTTGTTTTAGTCCGCCGATGGTGGACCTTCCAGCACTGACAGGGATTCAGTGACTTTTTCCTGCACAGTGGCTCTACTGGATACTGAGTAAAGTCCTTTGCTTACATTAACTCTTTTTAATGCCCTGTGAGGTCAGGAAGGTTCATTTCACTAGTCCACAGATGAGGAAAACAAAGGCTCAAAAATGCCAGGGTCACATAAAGGGTAGTGGTGGCCATGCAGGTGGCCTGGCTACAGGACCTGTCCTTTGAATCCCCGTATGGTCTCTTCCAGTGCAGCCCGTCAAGGCTGGCCGTGGAGTCACCCACAGAGCTTTTCTAAGAGATCACACCCCAGTTCCATGCTGCAAAGAGTCTGGTTTGATTGACCTTGGGTTTGAGGTTTTATTTTTGTTTTTTTTTTTCCAGTTTCCTCAGGTGATTGTACAGGGAACCAGAGTAAGAACCACAATCATATATCTGTGTGTGTGTGTGTGTGTGTGTGTGTGTGTGTGTGTACACTCATCCAAGCTCTGCTGCAATCACGTAGTTCCAGCTGTGTAGTTTAAAGTCAGTGAAACGTACTCTCTCACAGTTCAGGAAGCTGGAAGCCCAAAGTCTAGGTGCCCGCAAGCTCGGCTCCTTCTGGAAGAACTTCTAGGAGCACCATCCCATGCCCATCCCCTAGGTTCTGGAGGCTGCCGGCCACCCTGCCTGCTCCTGGTTTGTAGACTCATCTGTGTCACCACGCTCCCGTGACACTGTCCTTGTGTGTCTCTGTGTGTCCCCATCCCACCTATGAGGATACCAGTCGTTAGGGCCCCCTCTAATTCGCTGTGCCCTCACCTTAACGGATTACATCCACAGAGAACCTATTTCCAAACACGGTCGCTTCCTGAGAGTCCAGTAGCCGTGAAATTGCTGGGGGGCACTGTTCTACCGCTCCATGTAAGTGTGTGTATAAATAGCTGGTTTGTGTTCGCACGTGGCTGTCTGTGGAGACCCTGCCCAGAGTGGACCTAACTGTCTCCTTGTGCTGGGGGGTGACGGGGAACAGGTCTTCTGAAGGGTGCGGTTGAGTGTACCTCTTGAGCCAGTCTCGGTCATCCCACTTCCTGGTCTCCGCCCTCACTCACTCAATCCAGACTCCAGCACCTGTCACTGGGTGGACAGCGACCCTCCCCGCTGGTCTCCCCGCCTTTTACCTTCTGCACTCTACAGTCCTTGTCCCACGCACCCCCACCAGCTGCGCCTCAGCTGTGGCCAGGCGTCTGCGTGACCATAGCGCACCGTGAGCCATCAGTGGGGCCCTGCTGTCCTCCAGACCCTCATCACTTTCCCACTTCTTCCTATCCGACACCACTGCTCACCACACACACTGGCTACAGCCGTCCTGAGACGGCTCCTGTCCTGGATGCGTCAGATGCCCGCGCCCCAGGCAGCCTGAGTGAGGCCCCTTGCCTAGGTGTCTGCATAGACAAACCCAACCCTGGTGCCAGGGCCCCGGGCGGATGCACCTGTGCGGGGCTCAGGCCTCACAAGGGACCAGCCGCAGAAGCTGGAGTGAGAGGAGGGGGCCTCTCCTTTCATCCTTGAAAGGGCATAGAAATCAGGACGCCTCCCCCTGCACCTTCCTCAGCCGCTTTCCAAGCTGCAATGAAATGACCAGCTGTAAAACTGGGATGCATAATACACGCCCGCTTAATGGTTTTCTGAAACATTAAAAATTAATGTGGAGCATCAACACTTTTAGTGGTCAAATGTCCCCTTGGAGCTCAGTGTCTGGAAATTGTCCCCGTAGGGGATATTGGGGACCATGGCCATGGCCTGTTGGGAGTGGTATAAATGCCAGAGGCCGTCCAGGGGCTGAGCAGGGTGGAGGTGGCTCAGGCATGAGGCCAGCCTCATCCCCTGCCCTGGCCCCTTCTTGCTGTTTGTGAATTTCACATAATCTACAGTTTCTCCTCTCCTAATTCTTCGGGCAGCACAAAGGTTCAAGCTGCAGGTGAGCTTGAGTTCACCAATCTGCATGGCCCCTGGGCACTGAAACCTGTCTCTTTTTTATTTCCTTGATACACCCCAGCCTAGAGGTGAGGCTCACCTTCCCCAAAGCTGCCTGCTGCTGCCCACAGGGCTGCCTGGCTGCAGCCATCAGCCTTGATATCCCAGACTCCCAGGATCAGGAATCTATTGTCCTCCACTACTCCGTCCCTGTGAGGTCAGAGAGAAGTGGGGTGTAGCCACAGCCTGGACTCCTCTCTGTGATGTACTGGTTGCTCGGTACCCCTAGGTCAAGGTCAGAGGGACCTCTAACCCCACCCAGGCACAGAGTGGCATCTGGAAGTCCACTAGATGCTGATGCCCTTGGTTTGTTGGGCTGGAATGAGCAAAATATTTTTTAAAAATCCAATCTGCTGCCCAACTAAGTTTTAAAACACCCCTTTAGGTTTTAGATAATAAAGCTTAAAATTATCCAATATATGAAAGGCTGCTTAATAAAATTACAGCCTAATGAGCTGCCTGATTTGTGTTTGTCAGGTTTCAGCACCTGGGGTGGGCTCTGGTGCCCTTGCGTCTTCTGCAGGTGGGCTGGGCCTGCCTTCAGGTGCCAGCGGGAGAAGGAAGGAGAGCGTGTGTCCTCCGGTAACCACTAAGCTGTTGTCATCAACTAGATATCGGTTAGTGGTTACCGGAGCGTGTGTCCCTCCGTTAAATGCCTCTTCCGCACCTGCACCTCTTCCCGAGTGCACCTGTGCTTGTCCAGGGGACCAGAGCTGCCTGCGAGGCCAGGGATGTTCAGGTTTCTGATTGTAGCCATCTGCACGGGACAGCGTGCAAGAGGTCTGCTGTGCTTGGATTCACCTGGGTTCCCCGGGTCACCTCCATCAGTAATTAATAACTTCTGGTCCTAGTCCTTTGCAGAAGTGGCCATCTAGTGTTTTGCAGATTTCTTAGCAAGAGCTTGAGGGCTTGGGAAGGATCGGGCTCTTTCCTTGCAAAGATCCGCCCAAACAGGAAGTTTTCAGCTTGTGCCCCTGACTACTCCTGCTTGGCCCTCAGCCTGCTGTGGGCCTTTGCACATGCTATTTGCACTTGGTTCCCATTCTGCATCCTTTCTCCCCTCCATCTCATTATCATATTCACGCCTGTGTTTGCCTCAGGTCTCAGATTAAATGTTTCTCTGTTTGGAAAGGCTTACGAGACTCCCAGGCCCCTGCGCGAAGTCTCTTGTGCTCCTACAGCACATTTCTGTCCATCTTCGCCCCACTTTCCTCTGGCTGTGCTCTCAGGGAGGCCCTCGCTTTTTTGGCCACTGGTAACTGTGAGCTCATATCCTGGACCACAGGACATCACTGCAGATGCTTCCAGCACAAGCCCTGGATTATTTTGCCCATCCCTGCAGCAGTTTCACTAGGAATCTGATTGGTCAGGCAGGGCTGTGGACTAAGAAATAGAGTTGGCCCCCACAGACCGTGTGACTTTATCCCAGTGGCACAGCAACATGGTAACTCCATAATCAGGAGAAGCACTTAGATTGTTATTTTCAGAATAAAGAGGTATAGTGGGCAGACAGAAACTCAGATGACCAACCTAGCTGTCAGTAGCCACATGATATGGTGAGTGTTATGAAATAGCGCTGCCTCAGATTGGTCTAGATTTAGCAATAGATGACAGAAAATCAAAAATAATGAGAGTCTAAGTAAAACAGATTTTTATTATTCTTCTCACAAGAGCCAGTTGTAGACATTCTAGGATCGGCACGAGGTCTTCCTTTGCAGTTCTCAGTGTACAGTGTCTTCTGGCTTCCCACCTCCCCACGCCCACAATGTGACCTGCCGCTGTGTCCAAGGTGGTGCCCCAGCTGTCACTTATGCACTCTAAACCATAAGGTGGAAGGGCTGGGCATCTGGCTCAGTGAGTGCTTGCCTAGCCTGTGCAAGGCCCAGGGCTCAGTTCCCAGCACCACACACACACACACACACACACACACACACACACACACACAAATGTGTCGGGTGGAAGATGGTAGGGAGACAGCAGCCAACATGTAAGGAGGATTTTGGAACACAATACCCTCTTCATATCCTGTGGCCACAAACTTAGTCACACACCACCCTCAGCTACAACAAAGGCTAACTGCCTACGAGCCACATAAAGATTGTGTTGCCCTTGGACGTGACACCAAAAGTACCATCCGTGAATGATAAAATCAATCAACTAGACTTGATCAAAATTAAAAACGTCTCCTTTGTAAGAGATGCTGGTAAGTTAATGAAATACTAAGTTACAAACTGGTGGGGGAAGTATTTGCAAGACGTGTATCTGGAGTATTCTCTAACTCAAAAACTAAGACCAACAAATGACCCTATTTCAAAAATTGGAAAAAGACTCAGATATTGTACTAAAGAGGATATCCAACTGGTAAATAAACATATATATATAAATAAACATATGAAAAAGTATCCAACATCATTAGCTGTGAAAGAAATGCAAATTAATACCATAGTGAGCTGCAACTAGACATCTATTAGAATGGCTAAAATTAAAAAGTTGGACAATCCCAAGTGTAGACAAGGAAACAGAGCAAAAAAGTCTTTTATAGGAACATAATGTGATACAGCCACCAGGGAAAATGGGTTGGCACCTTCTTATGACCTGAAACACCTATCTACCATATGACCCAGCTGTCACAGTCTGAGATGTTTCCCCTAGAGAAATACTCTGTTCACACAGAAACATGTACTTGAAGGTTTATAGCAGTTATAGCCATACTAGCCTCAAACTGGAACCACCCAAATGTCCATGAGCAGATAAGTGGATAAACTGTGGTATATCCATACAGTGAATGGCTGTTACTCAGCAGTAACAAGGAGTGGGTTGCTGATACATGAAACATGCAGACAAACCTTCATGGTAGATACTGTGTGAAAGAAACAGTCCTGAAAGGTCACATACCCTGTGATTCCATTTATAAGACAGCCTTGAGAAGATAAAGCTCTAGTTGATGACAACAGCTTAGTGGTTACCGGAGGACAGCAGTGGGGAAGGATATGACTTTAAAGGAGCAGCACTTTGCAGTGTTTTGGATGATAGCTCTGTGTCCTGTTGTGGTACACATCACAGGAGTGAAGACAGGTGTTAAAATTCATGGATTTGACCTCAGAAAGTCAACATGACTGTAAAAATGTCTGTCACTAGGGTAGGACATTGGTATGGATGTGGTGGGGAGGGAGGGTAATGAGTTGATCGTCAACACCTCCCTGTGCTGGTCCAGGGCAGTTTTCTCACACGGTAGCACCATTGGCCCTGGGGCAAGATGAGTCTGCACTGGGGAGGAGCTCACACACCCTGTGCACTGTAGGGCATTTAGTATCTCTGGTCTCCACCCGCTAGATGCCAGTCATGTTCCTCACTCCAGTTGTGACAACCAAAAGGATCTCCAGGCATTGCCATGTGGCATAGGAGACAAGACACCACTGGTTGAGAACCACTGGCTATGCTAGTGTGGTTCAATGACAGTTACATAACCACCAATGGGTTGTGTCCATTCTTAGAGACCCCATTACTTCCTTTGTGTCCCCAGTACCCCTGTGACAACTGTTGAAGAGCTTGCAAGGTATGAGAAGAAGAAAGCTGAAAACAGGGTGCCCGGTGTGCTTGAGGCTGCTCACTGAGCTTCCACTCCACATTGTCCCCACCTTCTTGGTATCCCCTCGCCCCACCCATGCCACCCCGTCTGGCTCCAGTGTCCCTGACTTGTCAGGGAAAGCTGAGTCCTGGGCTGTTACTGGGTCCAAGAGATCAGGTGTGGCGTCTCTACCTGACTTAACATTATAAGCTATGAGTATTTCCTTTGGCTTCTTTTAAAGCTCAGAAATGCCTTTCCACTATTTAAACGTGGACAAGTAACATATTTTAATAATCAGACCCTGGGGCATAGTTTTTCCTGTTGCATGAAAAAATAATGGTCTAAACAGTCCACAGCCAATTGCAAAATTATGTAAAAGCAATGCAAAGAAATCCAAACCCTCTTGCCTTCCGTCACCTTTGCCGGAGCGCTAAATTGCCTATTCCTACACTCCCCAGCCCTCCTGGAGATTGCAGAGTCCAGAACACCTTGGTGTCATTCAAGACTGTTTCAGAAGGCCTTGACCTGTTCTGAAGGTTGCCTAAGTGGCCAGGTTAGGGAAGGAACAGTCTGTTCTTTTCAGTGTTGAGCTTCCCTGTCAATGGAGTTTATAGAATCCTCTTAAAATCAGGGCACCGCTGCCTGGCAAGCGGAAGGTCGTGAGTTCAGTTCCCGGTACTGGAGAAAAACCAAAAAAAAAAAAAAATCAGGGCACCGTAGGACTCCGGATCACAAGCTCCAGTGCTTGCTGACCCAGGGCTGCTGAATAAGTGATTGTCTCAGGGGCCCAGGGGAAGCTGCAGGCAGCCGGGCAGGGGTGTGTGTCCAGCCTACAGACCACAATGCCTTCCCGTCTACGTAATTGTTCCCGTGTGGGGACCAGAGCCCAGCATCCTCATCAGACCTTACGTGTTTGCAGAAGCTATAAACCTGACCCTGCTCCACCCAGCCTGATTTGTAAAAGCTGCAGTAAATTCAGACTGAGAAAAGCCAGTGACTTCTACCCCAGCCCCAGCCCCATGAGGGTCAGCCCTGCAGGCCTTGAAGGTTGAACCCAGAAGAACCCTGGCAGGAAGTGGTCACTCCTCCCCTACTAGCAGTCCATGGCTCCCCGGTGCCCTCTCCCATGCCCATGGGCATCATTCTCTCCTCTCCTTCATCAGTCAAATGAAGGTGGCACGTCTCTGTGGGGACTTCAGTGTATTTCTCATCACAGCGGCTCAGAAAACCCACCTGAAGGATGCAGGAAGTGAAGTCATGGGGATAGGATGGTCACATTTATACAAAGCCACCACTAAGAAATAACACATAGAAAGGAGCAGATGGAGCAATACAGACCATAGCTGCATGGGAACAGTGGCTCTGGGCTTGGGGAAAGAGGATATTTTTTCCTATCAACTTTCTTATATTTTTTAAGTTTTTCATGCTGGGAATGTGCTGCTATTACTATACAATAGAATTTCCTTTTTTTCTTTTTCAAGGAAATCTTACTTGGAAACAAAGTAAGAAATATAAAAGAGCGAGTGTCAGTAGTGATACTTGCTGGGCTTGAGGTGCACGCCTATTATCCCAACACTTGGGAGGCTGAGGCTGGAGGATCGCTGTGAGTTTGCGGCCAGCATGGGTTGCATAGTGAGTTCAAGGCCAGCCTGAACTACACAGCGAGATCTTGTCTCAAAACAAACAAGAAACAGTGATACTTTGTAAGTATAAATTATTTGGAGGGTCTGCACACGTTTATCTATTTTGTCCAATGGGAGAGTAGCTGATCTTAGCTGACCTAAAGAAGAAACAGACCCCCGCCATCCACACATAGCCCTACCGAGAGCCTATGGGGCAGAAGACAGTGTCTGATGCTTCCCCTCTGAGGGCTAGGAAGTGGAGCTCCCTGCAACTTCCGTGGCAGCTAAAAGACCCGGGGTGGGGTCCTTCTCTTCTCCTGGGTTCGGAGGGGGCTGGAGAACAGCGAGCTCCATTATAAATGGGAAGATGCCACAGGGGTACCTAGGCTCTGGCCCACTGGGAGCCACCTGTCCCCTGGGTGAATAGGATATGGCTAGAGGTACTTAGGTCTCTGTGCATGAAGCCACTATGCCCTGGAGAGACAACTCTATTCTCATCTCACCTTAAAAATAGGCAGCTTTGCACACCTGTTGTAAATAAGTTAGTAACGAACGAATTGGCTGAAATGATCTGCGCCATCCACGGTGCAGGGTCCCAGAGCGGTTCCCCAAATTCCTTGGAACAACAAGGTGGGCCCTCCTGGGTTTGCTCCTGGACCCCAGTGCAGAAAAGCAGAGTTCGGTCACCCGGTGCAGACCCCACGTCATTGCTGCCATGGTGGCCAGGCCCTGAGCTCGTCAGGCTGCTGACGGTTTGTCCTCGTCCTCTTCCCAAGGGCTGAGGGAAAGAATTCCCACAGCTCCTTGCGGAGGGTTCACACCTTCCAGAAGTGAAGCCCAATCTTCGCAGCACTGCTAGGCACTTCCTGGATGCCAGGTTTATTTGTTCATTTATTTTAGGAGCGAGGAAGGCATTGTTGTTAGTTGTATTATGCAGATGGGGAACTTAAACGCAGGGAGCCGAGGTCACTAGCCCAGCAGGTAACTGGAAGAGCTGAGATTTACCGCTTGATCTTGGTTTACATTACACCCCAAAGCCTGGTTGATCCATCACCATAAGCCAAGTTCATACACCATTTACACTGACCAAGGCTATTTGTAAACCTATGCGGCCCAAGGATGGTCTTAGGATTTTCTTCCCGGCACATGACAGAAACATTTCTATGAATGTCTCCTTCAGGGAAGACCAAACCCAACCCAACCCAAACCCAACGCCCATCAAGGAAGACTGTCCATGAGGAATGTCTCTCTCTAAACAAGTGGTTTTTAGCTCAGCATTAAGAGGGAAAACACAGCATGAACTATGATAAGCTGAGATGGAGACGGAAGCTAGAACCACTTCAGCACCATCGTCTTTTTAATAGTCATCAGGGTTGCATAAAGCCCAAGAGAATTTGGTGGCTGAGCATTGTCCATCTGCACTTTATGGTGCAGTGTGATCTGGTGGGTCTTCCCCCCAGGGAAGAAGGAAAGGCTGGGGAGGAAAGGGCACAGAGCCTGGCACCTAAATGCCGTCTCATTTCATCTTCTCAACTCTCCACGAGAGTGGGTAACATTATCATTGCCCCTTTTTTACTGATAAGGAAACTGAAACACAGAGAGGTTTAGTAACTTTCCCTGAGTCACAAAGCAAGTGACAGAACGTACTGTGCATATTTGGGAGTGCGAGTATATTCAGGGGTGAGGAAGACTAGGCCATCATGTTTTGTGGGCTATCCACTGTCACATCACGTCATTGCAACTATTAAAAATCAAGAAAACCAAATACACATTAAAGAATTATTATGAGACCAGAAGTCAACAGAAGTGCTAACCATTGTCATGAGAATGTTGCTTCAATTTTTTTTTTCCCAAGAGAATAATTGCAGGATCTGAAATGAACCCTTTGAACTCCAGCATTAGAAGAAAAGACAAATCATAATGTTGCTCACAATCTTCAGGGCTGATGTGGCTGAATCAGAGTCCTCTACTCACTTTTCAACTTCTTCCCATGAAAGAAGGGTGGTGTCCTTTGAATGGCCCCCATGACCACCCATGATGCTTTGGAATGGATATTGCCCTCCCACTCCAAGGACAGACTCATCCAGCACTCTCAAACTTTGCCTTCTTTTGCTTTAAATTAATTCCCACAGGACATTTGGGGACTGAGATGAGGGCTGTGTGCAGGATGGACCACCAGGCCACCGAGCTTGGCAGCCAAAGAGGAGATCTGTTTAGGAAGCTGCACCCTCAAGGTTGTGAGGCCTTACCCCAGCCCTGCACCTCGGACTCTGTTAGAGATCTGGGACATGCTCTTCACTTTCAACAACTGAGGCAGCCCTGGAAAGTGTGTGGGATTTTAACCCAGTGTGCTTTCACTTCAAATTGCCATTTCAAAATTATAGTGTCTTCAGCTTTCACTACTCAGTTGGCTGCAGCTTGGGCTTTTTTTTTCACCTTCTTCCTCCTCCTGCTCCCCACTCTCAGCCCCGTGTATTTGTTGGCTCATTCACCCACCCACGTGCCCACCACCCATCCATCCACCCACCACACACCAATGCACCCATCCATCCACCCACCCATCCATACTCTTATCTATCCATCCACCCACCCATCCACTCATCCACCCATCCATCCACCCACCCATCCATACTCTTATCTATCCATCCACCCACCCATCCACTCATCCACCCATCCATCCACCCACCCATCCACTCATCCATCCATCCGCCCACAGACCCACCCATCCGTCTATCCATCCACCCACCAACCCACCCATCCACCCATCCATCCACCCTTCTACCTATCCATCCACCCACCCACCCATCCATCCATCCATCCTCTCATCTATCCATCCACCCACCCATCTACCCATCCATCCATCCATCCACCCACCAATCCACTCATCCACCCATCCATCCATCCACCAACCCATCCATCCATCCACCCACCCACC
>NW_004955527.1:3203158-3307677 GCF_000276665.1 Chinchilla lanigera | reverse complement strand
TCCATCCATTCACACATCCACCCATTCATCCATCCATTCACTGACCCATCCACCCACCCACCCATTCATCCATCCATCCATCCTCATCTATCCATCCACCCACCCATCCACCTATCCATCCACCCACCAACCCACCCACCCATTCATCCATCCACCCAGCAGCCCATCCATCCATCCATCCACCCATCCATCTATCCATCCACCCACCCACCCATCCATCCATCCATCCACCTACCCACCCACCCATCCATCCACACTTCTACCTATCCCTCCACCCACCCATCCATCCATCCATCCATCCACCCATCCACCCACTCACTCACCCATCCATCCACCAACCCCTCATCTACCTCCCCACACACTCACCTTCCACCCTGAAAGCATTTGATTGCTATGTGTGTGCCAGGCCATTTACCACGCTAGTGATTTTCAGGTAGGGGTGATTTTTCTCCCCCTTGGGTAACATCTGGAGACATTCTAGTTGTCACAACTAGAAGCGAGGGGCCTCTGAGCTCCATTCTCAAGGTACAGGAGGGATTTGTGTACCAGCTGAGTGCCTGGTAAACAGTAGCTGCTGAATAAATGCAGGCTAAGAGTGAGTAAAGGCACACACCAAATCTGCCCATGAGCACTGACCATACCCGAGAGCTCTCTCAAGTGGAGACTTTGCTTACATCAGCCCTCAAAGCATGGGGCTGCATACTTCTGTGGGGTGGGACCATCCCGTGCCCTGTAGGACCCTGACCAGCATCCTTGCCCTCTGTCCACCGGTGCCTGTAGTGCCCTCCTCACCCCCAATCACAGAACCCAAAATGCCTCCAGACGTGGCCGGCACGGTGCATGCATGGCAAGTCTCAGTGTAACTCAGTGCCCTGGGGACACCGCTGTGTCTGTTGGTGGACATCAGCCCAGGAGAGAATCTAGCCAGAGCTGGGGGAGGGGTCCCTGCACCCCTCCCGGCCTCCTGGGTCTGCTGTCTGCCTTTGAGGGAGCCAGCTGGAGAAAGGGCATTGTAGGCAGCATCTCCCTGTTGCGGAATCAATCACCTTAAGTTACCCGTGCACCCCCCAACGCCACTCCCCACTTCTGCAGCTTTTGCCCATGGTTTGTAAGAGACCCCAGTGCTCGGTCAGGCTCAGTGAGCCCCAGGACAGATGTAGAGGCCCCGCCCCCCGGCAGAGGTCACTTTGCACCCCTCCTTCTTCTTTCTGAGGCTAGAGTTCAGCCTTTCCCATCAGCGACACTTGATTAGTGTTTACAGACAACTGCTCACACCTGTGCCGTGACCCTTGCCTGCCTGCCTGCTCCCCAGAGTGGCACACGGCTGGAGGAAGAGCTGTCCCTTTCCATGGGGGACAAGCTCCCGGGGGATACCATCTCACTCTGAGTCTGGCTGGAATCTACCATGAAAGCAGGCAGGGCACCCAGAAGTAGTCCTTGGCTTTGGTAAGCAGAAGCCAGGGCAGGTGAACAGAACAGGGCAGGTGGTTCTCCAGGTGGAGCCAGCAGTAGCCACCTGGTGGAGCTATCACAACAGCTGCTGGGCCTACCCACCCCAGTTTCTGTCTCAACAGGGACCCTGGGAGAGTCCAAGAATTTCCTCCATGTTCTTAGGTGCCACGGCTGCTACCCCAGGGCCCACACTTTGAGAATGCTCAGCAGGCCTCAGCAGGCTGGGAGGGGAGGGGACATCGGGACCCCACCCTGGCCTCCTGCTAGATTCCCTCCCTGAGGGCACTGTCTACACCATAGCCAAGTCCTTGTGGCATTGAGTTAAAGCGTAAGTTGCTGGGTAGAGTACTTCAGCGGTTCAATAAAATGAATTTATATGTCTACCACCGCCTTCATTTTTTTAATTATTTTTCTCATCCTTGTGATAATGTAGCGAATTTGACGGGTCTCCCAGTCATTAGAGTGAATTAGTGAAATCCCTCTTTATAGGTTTTTGTTTGTTTGAGCTTAGGAGAGGTAGTTTAAATCACCGGACGTCAGAAATGCCTTCTGCGGCGAGGGCTTGGATAATGCTTCATTATAAGTGGGCTTAGCTGCAGCGACAGATACAGATTAGAACAATTTACTTCTCTGCTGATGGGGAAATGGTGACATTTGGGTGGCTGTGGCGGAGAGCTATTTTCCAGCAGAGAGCTGTTTTCCAGTAGCTCTTATGCTACTGCATTTACCAAAGAATTCAGCTTTGTTTGCTGCCTGCAACCAAGGGCTGGGGGCAGGAAGGGGGGGACACTTGCCCCCAGTAATGTGACCAGCTCCTTCCGAGTTGCCTGGGACCTTCCTGATTCCAGAAGTGAAAGTCACCTAGCTGGGACCTCGGTCCCTGGTTGCCCTGAGGGTTGGCCAGCTTGGCCCAGAGAAAGACAGTGGCTGGAAATTGCAGACAGCCAAGCTTGGAAATCTCAAGATACCAAATTGGCCCTCAGTATTGAGAACTTGCATGCCAAATTGATGCTCTGCGTGTCTCGATTTATCCTCTAAACAGTGCAAAAGGGCGCTATGATTTTGTTTGTTTGGTTTTGGCTTTTTGAGACAAGGTGTCATTATGAAGTTCAGGCTGGCCTTGAATTCACTATGAAACCCAGGCTGGCCTCAGACTCACGGTGATCCTTCTGCCTCAGCCTCCCGAGTGCTGGGATTGCAGGTATGTGCCACTATGCCCTGCTGGTGCTGTTGAATTTTGCTGGTGAGGAAACTGAGGCTGGGAGAGATTCCTTGAGGAAGCAGAATGATCTGGTGGTGGAAAGAGAAGGAAGTCATAGGCTCAGTTCTGCCTCAAAACCCAGGGTCCTAGGCTGCTCTGTTCAAATGCAGATTACCGGGTCCTACCCTACAACTTCCCACTCAGTGGGCCTGGGGCAGGGCCTGAAAACTTGCATTTCCCCCCTTGTCCCAGCTAATGCTCTCGGCCCAGGCCCACACTTTGGGAACAGTACTGTCCCACTTTGTCCCTCTGAGAGAGGTGTGAATTGTCACCTTTGCTGCTATGAAGACCTATAGTATACCCACCACCACATGCACTCCAAAGGGGGGACTAGTGGGTCCCCATGTGAGGACTGGGAGTTTTTGGCCATGTCGTAGGCTCAGGACTGGGCCTGAGGTAAGCCTCTTGTGGCGGGGGCTGGGTCTCTCTTGGTCCCCAGGCGGACATCCCCATCCCCCACGGCAGAGCACAGCCTGGCACCTGCTCGGCCCCAGGTAGAAATCTGTCCAATGAACGAGCCTCCCCCTGCTCCTCCTGGCTCTCCTTGGCAAAATCAACTCGAGTCAAAGCTGGATTGTTGGCCTGGTGACAGTCGGGTGATCTCGAGTGGTCCATCTTGGAGAGCGAGGCAGGAGTTTGAGGGCAGGGGACAGAGTGTCCTCACCTGGTGCCGGTGTCCTCAGCCCTGGGTGGAGCCTGTTCCATGCTGCGGCAGCCACAGGCCAGTGTGTCGGGGGGAGGGACAGTTGTCACCGGGTCCAGGATGTGCTTTCCTTCTCTCTACCCGGGGTTGTGAGGAAGAAACAAGCCAATGGGCAGAGCAGCCTCATGTGGAAGACCACGGGCCCTGAGAGTTGGGGATGTAGCTCAGCAGTAGAGCATTTGGCTGGGATGCATGAGGCCCTGGGTTCAATCCCCAGTACAGGAAGAAAAAAAAAAAGACTGTGGGTCTCTGTGTGCAGAGCATGTGGGGAGCCCTCTGGGGTGGGAAGGTGGGGTTTTAAGAGCAGCTGTCAGGGTATAAAGACCCAGCAGGGCTACAGTGGGTCCTGCCACTTAGCTCTGCACCCTTAGGTGGCTTTTTAAATTCTCTGTGCCTCATTGAAGGTCATGACTATGAAGATCTGAGATGGTACAGTGCCTGGAACACAATAAGCATCAGTTCTTCTGCTCCCAGAAGGGGAGCAGGATTACCTCTTTGCGGGAAAGGAGAATCATGGGAAATGGGCATACGAGTCTGCACCCTGTGCCAGGATCCTAGAGAGGCCCACTAAATGTCAGCGGCCCAGGTGCTTATAACCAGTCTAGGACAGAGTTGTTTGACAATCTGATGAAAATTGTGCTCTCAGAAAAAATACATGTATGGCACATAACATGTACATGGAGGCAGTGATTCTCCCTCTAAGCCATGTCCTGAGCAAGGTTAGAATCTCTGCATTAGAAGGGCACTCAGAGGATGGGGTATAATTCACTGGTAGGGCAGTGGCCCAGCAAATGTAAGACCATGGTTTCCCTCCCCAGCACTGCAGATAAATATTCACTCAGGCCGCTGTCCACAGGTGAGTTCTCTGTGTCCTCACATTCCCTGCCCTGCCGGCCCATACTCCTCTATAGGAAACTCCACTCCCATCACAACCAGATGTGCACACTGCTTGCTATTTCAACACACTCTGGGCAAGAGGAAGTTATCCTGGTTCCTATGGGAATGTTCAAGAGACTGTCAAGAGCTCCTGTTTTTACCTGCTCTGGTGTGGAGTTTTGAGAGGCTGACAGGATATAGCAGAACCTAGCCAAAGGAATGTATTGCTAATGGTTGAATTCAAGGTAGTAGCTCTGCAGGTCACCAGGGAGAGATGCCTTGGTGAAACCCAGACATCTGGGGTTTGTAGGGGAGCACTGTGAGGGAGAGGATGGAGATCAGCAGTTACCTGGCCTCTCTGCTCCCCTTTGGGTCCAGTGTGTTCCTTTTCAGCTCCTACCCCCACAGGTCCAACTTTATGTTGTGTGCTTTACAATCAGCGGAAACTAAAGGCGTGGTAAACTTCTAGAAAGCCAACCACCGTCTTGCTTCTGCCTGGGAAAGTAAAATTTTATGTTTCCATAAACACAAGATGAAAAAAGCATTGCAGCGTCTATGCCCAAATTGGACATATCTTGCTGCCTTTAGATAGCATGATCCCGATGCACTGTACAGCCGGACAGCTTTTGAACAAGGCAGGTCCTGGCACTGGGGAGACGGGCTGTTTCCTTTGTTGCCAGGGAAATCCTACCAAATGGAAAACCCCTGACTCCCCAACAGTCTTCAAAACAAAGCAGTCTTTACAGAAAAAAAGGAAAAAAAAAAAAAAGAGCAGAAAATCCAACCCACAGAACAATAGACAAGACAAAGCCCAGCACATTACTATACATTAGGTGTTTTTCTTCTTCCCCCAACTGAAAGGATAAAAGGGCATCATAATTTTGTTTTCAAATGTGTTTAAGAACCTGTTATTAAAATGGAATTAAACCCAAGTCCCAGGGCAGCGGCTCCCAACTACTGGGAGATAATCTTGATAATGCGATTAGCAGCTGCCTGAACGAGGAGAAGGAGAAGGAGAGAAGGCTACAGGCAAAGCTCTGGCTCCGGGAATCACCGCTGCCACAACCTGAACACAGATCCTGGTCCTCCCCGGGCAGTGCAACTGACTGACTGCTCCAGGGGGTGCTGGGGCGCTACTGGGCCGACAAATAACCACAGGTGTGGACTGCTCTCGGTGTGGGGGGTGCTCAACGTGCATGTGTTTGCTTCTTCTACCCTGCAAGGCAGATGCCGCTAAGACACACCCCTGCACGCACACACACAGGCGTGCACGCGTGTACAGTTTCAGGTGCACACAGGAACCTCCGTGGCGTCACACAGCAAAGAAGCAGCAACCGGGGTTCAAACCCAGGCATGGTGTCTGCGGGGCAGGGTTGAGTGGTTGGGAACTGAAGTGCAGAAACCCAATCAGCTGGAGAACTGTGACCTGGCAGGCCTGCCCCACCTCGCAGCAGGCAGCCAGACAGGGGTGACTGCGCTTTACTGGGGGCCATTGAGGGGTGGGGAGTGGCCAGGCCAGTGAGGTCCTTGTCGGTGCAGTTTTACAAATGCAGAAAGCAGTGCGTAGTGACGGCCACATCCTCCACACTACCGCAGGTAAGTCTGAAGCCCTGGGATACCCTCGTGAGTGACAAGGATGGAAGGAAGGAAGGGAGGGGAGAAGGAAGGGGGATCCTGGAGCACGGAGCCTTTTACTTAACAGGTCTCATTTGAACGTTACAGATCAAATGAGGTTGTTGTCCCCATTTGTAGATGGCAAAACTGAGCGCTTCTGAGTGCAGAAGCACTTCCTTTCTTCCATCCTTGTCACCTACTGTGGCATTCCAGGGCTTCAGAGGCACCCGCGTTGGCGCGGAGGATGCGGCTGTCCGCACCCACTGCTTTTTGCATCTGTAAAACTGCCCTCAGCAGCTGAGTGCTTCTCAGAAGGGAGGACGCCGAGTGCTGGAGGCCAAAAGCAGTGGACAGAGGTGGTGAGGACAGGGCAGCTCCCCGATGACCCCCTCTGAAAGGACTCTGTAACTCTCCCAGGCTGGCTCAGGCACCCATTTTGTCATGGTCACCCCCTGGGGTCCCAATTAAACGTTTGGTGGCTAAGAGCAGGGCAGGCAGGCTCTCCCTTTACAGGACCACAAAGACAATAGCGGCTCCTCAGCTCTTCCCTTATGACAGGAAAGCTATATGAATCAACTTGGCAGTGTTCCAATAAAACTTTATTTACAAAAACAGGTGATGGAGCAGAGGTTGCTAATCATGCTTCCCTGGCTAAGAATGTGGCTGCTGGGCGTGGTGGCCCATGCCTGTAATACCAGCACTCTGGCAGGCTGAGGCAGGAGGATTGTAAGTTCAAGTCCAGCCGGGCAACTTAGCAAAATCCTGTCTCAGCAAATTTAAAAGGGCTGGAGACATAGCTTAGTGCAAAGGCTCTGGGTTTAATCCCCAATACAAAAAAATAAAAGAGTGTGGCTGCTAAAAGTACTGGGCCTCGGGAGAACCATGACCTCACCACCTACTAGCTGTACTGTAGCACAGGCTGTGTGAGTCTGAGGAAGACTCCTTACCTCCGTGAGCCTTAGTTTCTCCATCTACAAAGTGGGTCTGCAACCTTACCTACCTCTTACAGTTGCATATGGGTCCCTGAGGTTGAGAAGGAGAGAGAGGAGGCTCCCAGGTGAGGAGACAGCTCCATCAATGTCACTGTCCCCTCTCTCCCAGGAGCAGGCCTTAGCTGGACGGCAGAAACATCCTTTGAGTGATGGCCCTGTTACTCAGGTCCACACGAGGCATCTGGGACTGAGTATCAGGTTGAGTTTGTGGGCTGCTGACACCACTGGGGCTTTTACTCTTTGGACATTGTATTGGTTTGGGGTTTATTTTAAAGGGAACAATATAATACAGGCCACATATTTTATAAAATTATTTATAATAGTCTCCCAAAGGATGATATACAAGAGAGTGCAGAAAGTCGGTCTACAAACTAAGACCAAGGAATCCAGCCAAGGGCCTGGATCCCACGGAAATGTCCTGCATGAGTCCAGCTGAAGACCTGGAGCTCATAACAATGCCTCCCACAAATCCAACTGGAGGCCCAGAGCCCATAGCAATATCTCACACAGGCCTGTTTCACTTGTCTGCACTGGGAAGGCCCAAAGGTCAGTGGTGGAATCTAAGAAGTCTGTGCCAGTGGGATAAAGGATCTGTGCTAGCAGGATGAGGGATCTACACTGGAGCCAGGAAGTGATGCACAAAGTAAGAACCAGAGCACCCCCAAAAAAGTACCACAGCCATCCTCAGTAACATTGAGATCCTGAGCTCCTCCAGTGGTGAAGACAGTTGAGTTCCCATCAGGAAAGCCAACACAGCAAGCTTTCCTAGGAGACTGGCAGGGCACATCTTCCCCTCCAGAGCCAGGAAGCGATGCTCAGAGTGAGGACCAGAGCTCCCCCAAAGTGAACTGAAGCTATCCTCAGTACCAACAAGGTCCCGAGCTCCTCAGAGGATGAAAACAGCCAAGTTCTTCAGGAAAGCCAGCATGACAAGGTCTTCCAAAAGATCCAACAGCTCCTTACAACTTCTGTCAGCTCCAACAGCCTCTCTCAGTTCCCAACAGCCTCTCTTCTTCTCAAGTTCTGCCTCTTGTGCTGCTGGCAACAGTCCTCAGGTGGGCCTTACGCACCCAGCACCATGCTTATTCAGTTCAGCTGGGGGTTATAAATTGACCACCAGTTGTCAGTCCACCACAGACATCACCTGGGAACTTGGCATCCAGGGCATATTTGGATGATCACGTAGCTGTTGTCCTCAGGGCTGGACAAGAGGTGGCACACCAGGTGCCGGCCCTGTTCATGGCAGCTCTTCCCTCAATGCCATGGGCATCTCAGTTCTTACATGGCCCTGTGAGAATGTTTCTGATTCTCAGCATGCGTTACATTTACCCGTCTGACCAATACTGGTTCCCATGGCTTTCTTTTCCTGGCGTGTGCATATGTGCATGTGAGAATGACAGTGCTGGGGAAAGGGAGTGGGCCTTTCACAAGCGGTACCTTTCCCTCACTCTTACACGCTTCCTGACTCTATGGATGATGCTATTCGCTGAGCACCTACCAAGTACCAGGCACTAGGCCGGTGCTTTCCACCCATCATTGCCAACGCTTACAGAGACATCTAAAGGCACGCATGCGCCCTTACTCTTCCTGTTTGCATGTGACAAACTGGCCAGTGAGGAAGACAGTTATGTTGCCTGAGGCCACACAGCTCAGAGATGGGGCAGTCCACTGAGCGCAGAAGCGCTCTTTCTCATTTGCAACTTGTCCCCTCCCCCTTGAACGGTCCTCTGCAGGACCAGTGGTCAGATTGTTTTCCCAAAATCTTTCTGAGTAGAGTTTGATATTCCTTGTCAATGTCAAAGGAGACCAACAGATTTCATGTTCTGTTCTTATGAGAAAATGAGTCACACTACCAGGTTACCTGCTAACCGAAAACCAGAAGGCGACAGGTGTGGATGGGGCTGGGGCAGAGGGACTGGAATCCTTGTGTGTTCTTGGTGGGAACTAGGAAAGGTGCAGCCATAATCAAACAGGGTCTGGTGGGTGCCCAAAACAGTCAGCTTGGAGTTGCCCATAGCATCTAGCACTTCCGCATCCAGGTTTGTTTGTTTGTTTATTGTCTTTTTGAGACAGGGTCTCGCTATGCAGTTCAGGCTGGCCTTGAGCTCACTTTGTAGCCTAGGCTGGCCTCGAACTCCCAATTATCCTCATGCCTCAGCCTCCCGAGTGCTGGGATTACAGGCATGTGCCACCACTCCCGGCTTCATCCAGGTTTACACAATACTCAAAAGTCTTAAAGGGAAGATCTTTAAGAGAAATTTACATATCTTTGTTCACATCAGCATATTTTAATAGCACAAGGAAAGAGGGAAGGAAGTCAAGTGTCCACGAATGAATGGACAACAAAAGGCAACCTGTACAGACCCTGGAATATCACTCAGCCTCGAAGAGGAAGGAATTCTGACATATGCTACAACACGGATGAGTCTTAGAGACATTAAGTGAAATGAGCTGGTCACCAGAAAGGCAAGTACTGTGATTCCACTTACCTGAGGTACCCACAGTAGTCAGATTCCTGGAGCTAGAAAGTCGGGTACTGGTTGCCAGGGGCAACTGTCTTGCTATCAGTTTGATCAGCCCTTTGCTTAAAAAAAAAGAAAAGAAATCAATGACTCCTGCCCTGGTATGTGTGAGAGAATTCTCTGTTAAGCGTGTTAAAAGCCAGCTGCTGAGTTCTGAGTCAGTAAGTACAAGGCAACTTCCTGACCACAGCCCAGATCTGCCCTGCTGGGGGCCCAGGAACCTGCATTTTTACCAGGCGCCACAGTTGATTCAGATGCAACCAACCAGCGTTGACAGTCTCCAGCCCGAACTGTCCTAATGGGCAGGCACAGGACTGGCTCCGTATCCTTTGCAAAGCTTTAAGGCTTGCCCGCTGCCCCGGTTTCCTCCCCTGGGCTGGCAAAGGGGTGCTGGGTACACAGGTACTGTGCCCGGAGCTGTGACAGACACCATCCACATCGCGCCACCAGCATCCCAGCAACGGCGCCCGTGGGCAACAGGGTGTTCAAATGAGTGGGGACCCCAGCGGACCAAATTGACCTCTCTCTTTGTCATCTCCTAGAGATCTCTAAATCTGGCCAGCGGCTGCCTTTTTAAATTATTGTGATTGTATGGAGAATGCGTTACCATTATTTGCTCGGCATCCTTTTCATCCCGCAGAATCGTTCGGCATCAAAGGGATGACATTTATTGACTCTGCCGATAGAGCGATTGATGAATAAGTTATGTAACAGTTTCATTCCCCCATCACAATCAATTATTTAAGTGCTGTACATTTATATTTGCTGTCCAGAAGCCCGGTGTCCCCGGAGTCAACCTTCAGGTGCCAGTTAGGGTTGGGTCGGGCCAGGGAACAGGAGGTTGGTGGCGGGAGGGTAGTAGCCGACTCTGGCCACAGCATCTCTGTGCATCCTGGTTGTGTGAAAGCTAGTGCCACCTTCCGTGAGTGAAAGCCCGCCTCTTGCTACCAAAGAGTGAAGCCACCGCTGAGGTCCGGAAGTTGCATTTCTCCATTAGCAGTTTGGGGACCACAGTAGGAAAGGTTTGTGCAAAGAGAAACCTACAGATTCAGGGTTTGGGGAGTGGCGTACAATTGGTCCTATTTCTGCTTATGTAATCTCTCTCCATTTTCCCGGGGCCACCGTAACAAATTACACCACCATCTGAATGGCTTCAGACAACAGAAGTTTATTTGCTCTCGGTTCCAGAAGGTGGAAGGACAGGGTCAGGGTGTCAGTGAGGCCAGGGGCCTCCAAGGCTCTGGGGTAGAATCTTCTTCCAGCTTTGGCCTCATCCACCCTCTGAACCACCAGCTGCTCCCTGGTCCTGTCCCCTCTCTGCCTCTGCCTCAGTTGGCATCTTTACATGGTCTTTTCCCTGTGTCTCTCTGCACCCACTAGGCCATTGGACTTAAGGCCCACCCTAAATCCAGGAAGGTTTCACCTCAAGATTCCTAACTAACTACATCTACCAAAGCCCTGCTCCCAAATAAGGTCCCATTCTGAGATGCCAGAGGGACGTGAATTTTGGAGAGACACTGCCCAACCCACCACGGACGTTTACTGTCTCCATCAGCTGTGACACCTCTGTGACAGGAGGGAAAGGAAGCTTGCAGAGGCGTCCGTCAGATCCTCGGAGGGCTTAGTCCTGGTGCCCCTCAAAGGGCTGGCCTTTCCCAAAGCTCAGAGTCACCCCTTTGAGACTGGAGGGTGGACAAGCACGCGTGGGTTCCCTTCCCACTCACAACCACTTTGCCCCTCTCCCCAGGCACACAGAAGTTGAGGAAATTGCCGTTCTAGCAGGAACATTAGAGACTGGTGCCATTGCCTTAACCACACTCCTCTGATTACGCCTTTGAGGGGCTGAGCTAATCCCCCATGCGGGGACACTGGATGAATTGCACGTCCCCAATCAGTCTGGCTGTGTTTTATCTGAACAAAACATCTGACTTTAACCTCAGGCAGATTTCTCTTCAGGTTGTAATTATTCCGGAACAAACAGAGAAAATAGGAAGGGGCGTCCCACTGGGAATGGTGCCTCCTGTATGGAAAGATTCCCACTGGAAATCTTCAAAACACAGTGTTCTTATATTGATCCAGAAAAATGCTTGCTGCAGTCCAGCTCCTCCTGTTATATGTGGATGAATTCTCTAAACAAAAAAAAGGACTAAATGAATGAAAATAGATTTCGCTTCCAGATTAGAAGCCATTCTATGCAACTCTTAGTGATCAAATTGCTCCGTGAAGCCGGACCAGAACAAAATCCGAACTCTCCACACTCAACACCTTAAATGCATCCTCTCCATCTTCCTTTTGAAAATGAAAATCCCTTAAGCTGCAGTTGCAGGAATGAACTTTGATGTGACTGATGCTCAGGTGAGAAGATGAGGCGGCGGGCAGGTACACAGATACTGATGATGGTTCCAAATGCTTTTGTGGTCCCAGAGAGACTTGTCTGCACCTTGGGATAAATCCCTTAGTCAACAAAAAGGAAAAATGGTGGAGAGGGGAGTGTGAGGGAGAGAGGATCAAAGTCTCCAGGAAACTCAGTGACCTCACATGTCATTTCCTTTCTTGTAAATAGAACAGTACTGAATACAAATGTCCACATGTGGCGCATTCACTCTGGCCTACCCGTGAGAACCCAACACTGTCTCTCAGAAGCTTCTCTACATCCCTGGGTGAGTCCACTAGTGGCTCGGTGGCCGTCCTCTGTCCTGAGACTGTCAGCTCTTCCCAGCTGTCTTGACATGTGACAGGTACCTCTGCCAGCTTATTAGCTCAGTGCCTTTGCTTTGGGGGTCCAACTCCTTTCCTCCCATGCTTGAAAGTGAAATGAAGCAGACTCTATCCTTCTAATTCCTTCTGTGAAATCGCTGGGGCCCTGGATACCTGTGTGCTCACTTGGAGGGCATCTTGTCAGTCCTTCCAGGCATCCAGCACAGTCCTGTGAGACGCCATTTTGTTTCCCTTTCCTGAGGTAGAAGGAGAGGACCCCAGACATACTGGAGCTATGGTGGTGGGCACCAAGGCCCTGAGCTACTCATGGGTTAGACTTGGGTTAACTAGTTACGTCTACAAAGACACTGTTTCTCAGCAAGGGGACTTTCCAAGACTCTCAGCCACCCTCTACTGAAGCCCACGTGGGGCTGGAGCACCATTCCTTGTTCCCTTCATGCTACATGGTGTTGTCACCACGTGGACACCCTAATGGTGGGGACCCCGTGAGATTCTCACAGGAACTAGTGTGAGGTGAGCAGAGGAGTAATTGTGGCCCCATAGATGAGAGAAAAAACTGAGGCCTAAAGTCACAAAATGACCTCCAAAGTTGCTTCATCCCAGTGCTCTTCCTCTGGACAATCTTGAGAAAGGCCTGGCCGCTGTCCCTCCAGAGAGCACCCCTGGGTAAAGGGTCAGATCCTTCCTTCCTTCATGTCTCCCGTTCTTCCTCCTTGGTCCCTGCCTGCTTCTCTCACTTCCGGTCTCATCTTTATAAAACAGGAAGAATGGCCCCCCTTCCTTCTCCCCGATGCCTGTGATGCTTCTTTAAAAATCTGTCTGTAGCTACTCACCCCAGTGAGGTGAAGGTGACAGTTGTTTGTCACAGGAATTCAGACTGCAAGCATCATCTCCGCTTCTGTGACATGAGTTGTAGAGCTCTTATTTTTGAAAAACCAAATCACAGAATAAGTGCGTTCCAACGGCATGAAGCTGGCTGCCGTGCAGGCCGTCTGACATCAGTTTGTAACTGTAATCTGTTATGTATTTAAAAGGAGTTTGTGCCTTAAATTCTCTTCTCTGGAGCGATATACAGAGCAGAAGGCATATGGAGACCCAGGAGACCCTCTCAGACAGAGAACATTTATCATAGACTTGGACAAAGGGGGATTTTTCAAAGATTTATGTTCTCAGTAAACATCTTTTAGCAAGGCATTTCTTCTGTTGCTTGGGAATGCTGGGAAATTGTGAAGGCAGAGTGGGGACCTGTCTTCAGGGTGAGGAACCCTGCCTGGGCTGTATCCACTGTTCACCTCTGCCACTAACCTGAGAAGCTCTCCCCCTTCCAGGTGATTTGGTGAGAATCTTCCTTCCGGTTAGGATCACTCAGTGGGTCTTGGTTGCATGGTGCCTTCGTCATTTTCCTCATTGCTGGGACATAATGCCCGATGTCTACAGCTTAAAGGATGGGAAGGTTTATTTTGACTCACAGTTTACAAGTCTCAGTGCTTGCACGGTCAGCCAGCTCCAGGCAGAAGCAGATGGTGGAAGGGTCTGGTGGAGGAAATCTGCTCACCTCATGGCATCCAGGAAGCAGAGAGATCAATGGAGGCTCCAGAAAGGGAAAGATACCTCTCTCAGTCACACCTATGGTGACCTACTTCTTCCTACCAGACCCGACTTCCTAACAGCAAGTCAGCTGTACCACCTCCATAATGGAGTCACCTTCCAAGCTTGTGAAGCTTTGGGGGCCATTTTAGATATAAATCATAATGTGTGGCCATTTTGAACAGACCCAAAAGACTGCAGATGACATGGAGAACATCAGCGGCTGTTGTCTCTGGGTTACTGACTCCCTCGTCTTGGAAGCACACAGGGGCCTGGACTTCGGAGAGCAGTAGGTTTATTGGAAGCAACACAGGTGGAAGAAAAGGTGGGGGAAGTGGGAATACTCATATCACCAGGAGACCTGAGAAAGTGCAGCCAGACCCAGGGAAGGGGTTCCAGAGCACAGACTCCCCATGAGAGGAAAAGCAGATTGAGGTAGACCTTCTCAGTGTTGATTTTCCTCTTTCCTACCTTGAATCCAATGGTTCTCAACAGGAGGCCCCCTGAGGGACTTTGGCGAAATCTGGAATCATTTCCGATTGTCCTAGCTGGTCAGGATGCTATTAGCTTGTAGTAGGTAGAGGTCAGGGGTGTCGCTAAGCATTCTACAACAGACAAGATGATCCCCTCAGGGCAAACATCTGGCCCTCAACATCCCTGCAGTGTTGAGGCTGAGAAATCCTGCTCTAACCCAGCCTTTCCACATTCAGGTAATAGACCCGAGGCCCTGAAAACGTTGTCTTCAGCATTCCCACCTCTCCTGGCTGAGACCCTCCACGGGGCATTTGTGTGTGTGTTTGAAAATAGTTTAGTGCAGTGGTGGCAAACTATGGCACGCATGCCACAGCCTGCTATTTGTTATCATTGAAAACTCTGAAAGGTTCGCCATCACTGGTTTAGTGCAATAAGAAATAATGAAAAGCCAACCAACTTTTCCTGGGTACCACCAGTCTGATAGAAGCTATGCGGAAGTACACACCTGGCCTTAGAAAGATTACTGTTGACTTGAGGATTCATCCAGGTATTCTTAAAAAGATAATGGTCATATGAGACGGCATCTCTTGCAAGGTGATGGTAGACCAGAGGCCCCCAGTGGATCCAGTCTACATAGCTGTGTATCTGGCTGCTGCCAATTTTTCTCCGTCCGTCCCTTCCTCCCTTCCTCTCTTCTAATTCCTTTAGGCAAGAACTTAGACGCTGCCATATACTACAAGCCACCCCCTCTCCCCAAGATGAATTTCATCTGTACCAGCCCCAGCTGGCCAGCCCAGCCTGACCAGCTCCTGAATGCATTTATGTCTCTTGTCCCTCATAGAAAGCCATGGAGTCTCAAACCTCAGAGAGTCTCTGAAGCATCTGAAACCTTCGTGAATACTGATCACTGGGCCCCACCATCTAGTTTCAGCTTAAGGAAGTATGGGGTGGGGGCACTGGTAATTTGCATTTCTAACAGGTGTCAGAAGATACTGCTGAATCCACCCCAGAAACCACACTTTGAGAACCACTGGCCTGAAGCAATGGTTCTCAAATGTTCCTGCACATCAGACTCACATAGGAATCTGGCTTAAAAATCAAGGTGCTGTGACTTCACCCCCTCACAGCCTGCTTCAGGGAATGTGGAGAGGTCCCGCACATTGCTGAATAAGCCCTGCAGGTGCTTCTGATCCAGGAGTCAAGCATGGCACAGAACAGCTCCTTCCAAGTATGGCTGGTGCATGCGAACCACTCGCAGCTCTTGGGCTGGACAGAGGGCCTGGGACCCTGCATTTCTAACAAGTTCCCAGGTGATACGGGGCTTCCTGTTCACTAGCCACACCTTGAGCAGCCAGGGATGGGTCAGTGTGGTTGTCATCCTAGGGGTGATTTTGCCCCTTTGGGGGATATTCAGCAAAGCCTGAGCACATACTTAGTTGTCACAAGTGGGTGTAGGGGGCAATTCTACTAGCACCTACTGTGTGGAGGCCAGAGATGCTGCCAGCGTCCCAGGGCACACAAGAAAAATAAAGAATCCTCTACTCCCAAGTTATACTAGTGCTGCGGGAGAAACCCTGGGGATAGGCAAAGACCCTGAGAAGCAGCCGACACTGAGAAGGAGTCGGTGAGGTCGGCCAAGGCTTCCTGGAGGAGGGGACATTGGAACTTGGCCAATTGCCCAATGTTAACTTCTTCCAGGAAACAAGGCTGATGTATAATTTGAGGCTTCAGACCTCTTCTGATGCCTCCTGCCCCTTGTTCCTGCTTTATTCTTTCTCCAAAGCCCATGCTGCTGTGTGATATGTATTTTACTTGTGTTTCTTATCTACAGTCTGTTTTCTGCACTAGAATGGAAACCCCATAACGGCATGGACTTCTGAATCAGAGGTCTCCTCCATCTATGCAGTACTGGAGACAATGCTTGTGATATCATAGGTGCTCAGTTAATAGTTGTTAAGTGAATGAGTGGGCCTCGAGGTCTATGGAGAGAGAGGAGGCTGGTGTTGAATGAAGCCTGGAGGATGGCAGTGCCATTTATGTGATCATTCTTTCACTTGCCCATTCATAAAACATACATTAGACTTGCTTGGCACCGGCTCCCTGGACATAAACCTTGGCTCTGGCTGGGAGTTGTGGCCGCTACTTATTTTTTTTTCCTCTCCAATATTCAGAGAGTGCAATATGAATGGTTTTCCCTGATGGGCAAAGAGATCCTATTCTTTTTCCTTTTTTTCTTTTTTTCTTTTTCTTGACGGTTTGAAGCATCCTAATTTCATGATGCTAGGGAAGAAATCTCCATATCACAAAGAGAAGTGAAAATGACAACAAATGTCTGTATCTCTTCATAATTCACTGCTTTTGTTGTCCTTTTTTTTTCTTACCTCATTTCCATGCAGAAAGTTCTTGCCCTGTATTTCCTGAAAATTAGAAAATGAGACCCTTTATTTGTGTGTCTGCGGTTGCCAGCGAGGGAGCTTGGATTTAAAGATGCTCATGCAGGGTCCATCGCCCCATTAGCCCATCTCCGGGCACCTCTGAGTCACCCTCTTCCGAGAGGACAACAATGGAGGACATTTTCTAATTATTGTTGGCTTTTCATTCCCACAGAGCTCGGCCCAGCCTAGAAATGAACATCCCTGCCTGAGAATTTTGTCCTGGTTTTCTCTAGGGAGACACATTGTCCCCACGGGGTTATTTACGAAGCCGGAGCTGGCTGAATCCGTCTAATGTGTGTGATGTCAGAGAGGTCAGGGCCCCAGGGACCAGCGCAGCTAGGGGTTCATTTGCATCCCCTCTGCTGGTGGGGAACAAAAGGCCACCCGTGCTACCACCTTCTCTTCATGGTTCACTTATTTGGTTCATTTCCTCCAAATGGAGTGGTGGATTAAAGAGACAGAGAGGACAAAGTCAAATTTCCTCTCCACTGTCCCTTGCCCAGGATTCCCAGCTGGGTTGAGATGTGGTCAGGTCATTGTCACATCGGGACAAGGAGAAGCCTTTGAACGTGGGGTGGTCCCAGCCCTCTCTTGGCACAGGTCGACCCCATAGCTGTCTGGCTTTTTCTCAGAGTCCCGGGCCGAGGATCTTTGAAAGCTCAGTCATTTTAGATCCTGCCAAAGAGTTGGTCCTCCACTGTCTGTCTGTGTCCAGGGAATCATTTGTCTGTATCCAGGTGCCTTGGTGCAGAGGGCGGTGTGGCTCTCTCACAAGTTTAAGCAACAAAGAATTGATTAAAAGCTGCCCGCAGGCTCACAGAATGTTCAGACAGAACACGGAACAGAATGGAGCAACTACACCTGAGCCAAGGATATGCCTGCTGCCTGCCTCTTCCAGCCACAAGCTTCTGCCTCAGAGACCAGCTTCAGGTCAGTCCGGCTGTGGGAGAAAACCAGGCCACCTGCGAAAAGAGGCTGAGAAGGAAGTTTCCAGCTTCTGCTTTGGAAAGATGTGAGCTGATAAGATTACGAATGCCGGAAACACAGAAAAAAACACTCAATGCTCAGCATGGCCCAAAAGAATGAGGGCTGCCCGACTGCATAGGCAAGGACTTCCTTCAAATCTCTACCTTCCAGGACACAGCAGCTTACAGGGCAGTGAGCTCTTAGATGGAGGAGACCCATCAGAGGATTCTCCCAGTGACTTGCTTCCCAGCATGGGCACTTATGACCTAAGCTGCCCTGAGTTTTCCCAGCCCTACTTGCAGTCCTTGGCTGAAGGTGCATTCTGCAGGCACTGACCAGAGCAGACCCAGGGTGGGCTCATGCCCTTGCCTCCAACTACCAGCAGTGCTCCCTAAATCCCCCATGGTGCCCCCAAGGGGTGGTTTCAAAGTGGCAGGTGATCTCATCCTGGGTTTCCTTCCTGGAGGAAACCTGCAATTGGAGGCTTTAGTAATGATTTGATTATTTGGGAATAGGACCCAACAATGGACTGAAAAAAGTTATGCATGGTATGAAAGCAGTTTGTTTAGGGAGTCCCTAAATCCAGAAGGTCAGGGAGAAGGGCCCTTCGAGAGCATTAGGACCAGTCCCTGCATTTCCCAGCAGGAGAAGCAGCTGGAGAAGGCAGCAGGTCGGCTACTGTTGGATCCGTTGTGCTGGCTCAAGGATGTGAGCAGCTGACGTGGAGCCAAGGAGATGCTGAGTGCTGAGTGGACTCTCACCAGGAAGAGAGATCGTTCAATATCTTCATTGTAGTACAAAGTCCTGTGTGAATTTTTGGCATCGCTGAAAACTTTCTGAGGTCTTCCTTGGGCTTTCTTTTCCCCTGCTGAGGAATTTTGTTGCCTTTAATATTCAGAATTGTAAAGACGGTTCTTGTGGGCCCTTGAGCCCAAGGCTTCTCAAAGTGTGGTCCTCGGTCTTCCTGTCTCAGATCCACCTCTGGACATTGGTTAGAGGGACATTTCCTGGCCTCATCTCCATCCCTCTGGGGCAGTGCTCATGGATGGGAACTTCAGCTGGCTTCTTGGGAAATTTGCATGCACACTGAAGTCAGAGAACCACTGATCTCGTCCAGTCTCCCTGTCGTGTATGTGGGGAGCTGCAGACCAGGCAAGCCAGGAGCTTGCTCACAGGCGAATTATGTCACTAGCAGAGCTGAGCCTGGACTTCTCAGATCTACATCTCCAGCCCTCGGTCCCTGACCCTGACCTTAGGAGGTGCTGGAGGTAACAGAAGGAAAAGTGCGCCCTGTTCTATGCTATGGGGGTCTTTCCCATGAAACTGTGAACTGCATTCTCTCTTCAGGGGCGCTGTGGCCACAGCCAGGCCTGCAGGAGGTTGCTGTGCAGTGGATGAGCTCAGGGGACGCAGCACTGCAAATGAAGCTCCCTGCACTGCAGCAGGAAGGGGCACCTGCCAGGCACCAGGCTGGTGCTGTGCAGCTTCCAGGCCCTTCTGCTTGCCCAGTAGGTTTGATTCACACATGCTGAACCTGGCTGCTCACTAGGGTGAGCTAGGCACTTCTGAGCTGAGCACGGGGGATCGAGTTCATGGTCTTGGCCACTGGATCTCCACCCACTTTGGATGCTGCTGTTGATGTCTCCGTAAGCGGGTCTCATTAGCTGGAGATGCGTGGAGGTTAACTCCAAAGCAAAATCACTTAGCTAAGTACCTTATCTGCAGATGTATTCCATGTGACCTGGTCCTCCATGCTCCTGTACACCCTTATGCCAAGGTGCCTCGCATTGGCATTGAGGCCGATTCACTTGAAGTCAGCTGTGTCTCCCCTGCTGGGCTCACAAAGCAAGATGAACTTTATTTATGCTCATTTCGCTCCTCCACAGGCAAGCTGAGACAATCTGTACAGTCCCTCGAGATTCCCCCTGCAAATGCCAAATGCTGGTCCTTTTCGCCTCACCCTGACACTGAGCTTGAGGTTAGGAGGGTCAACCTTGACTCCCAGATGTCTTCAGCCAGCTAAGGTCACTTGGTGGGGAGACCCTTCCCCTCCCTGTGCCTCAGTTTCCATCTCCATGATGGAAGAGATTATGCCTATAGTGAGGTCTGCGAGCATTGAATAAAATAATGGATTGGAATTAAAAAGTGAGAGAACCCAAAAGTCCATCAGCTGACGAATGGATAAAGGCAATGTGGTGCAGCCGTAGGATGAAAGAGTATTTGACAATAAAGAGGAGCGAAGCGCTGGTGCATGCTCCAACACATATGAACCTTGAAAACCTTACCCTAAGTGCAAGAAGCCAGACACAAAAGGCCACGGATTGTGTGAGGCCATTCATACCAAACGCCCAGAATAGGCAAATCCGTAGAGACAGAGAGATTAGTGGTTGCCAGGGAGTGGATGGAGGGAAGAATGAATGGGGAGAGACTGCTAATTGGCACTGGGTTTCTGGGGTGTGGGGGAGGCTGCTGGGAATGTTCTGGAATTCTGTAGCGGTGGTGATTGTACAATATACTAAGAGCCAATGAATTGTATGCTTTGAAAGGGAGAATTTTATGATATGAGCACTGCATCGGCATAACAACATAAACACACACACATAATGTATGTTAAAAGGCCAGCTTGGCGGAGGGGATGCATACAGCTGGAGTGTTAGCAATGCCAACAGCATTCTCTTCATATTTTAGTGTTTATTTAGGGCCTGCTGGGTGCTCAGCATTGTGGCAAAGCTCTGCATGACTTACGTTGCATCATACATCGATCTTATCATCTTTGTTGTCTAAGAAAGGCTGAGGACCAGCCTCGTATTGTTACCTGATCAAGGTCATAGGTCATAGGCTGGTCAGACCAGACTGTGGGTGTGTCTGACCCAAAGCCTAGACTCTCGCCTTGCTGGGGTGGGGGTGGGGGTAGGCTGATGGAAATGTTCAAGGGCTCAGTTCAAGGGCTTCTAAATGATGAAATTATTTTGGGGAGACCTGGCCATTGCCCAGCTTAGAGTTCTTAGCTGGCGATACCCAAGACTCCCATTGGAAAGGCATGGTCCGCCTGGGCGGACCTTCCAGCTGCAGACTTGCAAATGACACTCTCAGGAGACTCATCTCCGTCTCTTTGGCCTGTGGAATAAGAGTAGAGTCCAAGACTTCAGAGAGCTGCTGACAGACTGTAAGACACCCCAGGGGCCCATGCACAGGCTTTGCTGATGACAGCACCTACCCCCACGCTTAGGGAAGGCCCCTAAGGGTTCCCTGCAGAAAAGGTTAGAGACAGCTTTGCAATTACATCATGCAGAGAGGAAGACACTTGCGGGCCCCTGTACATACAGAGAGGGTCCCAGGAGCCTGCTCCCATCTGGGAAGAGAGACGAGGCTGTGGCCAGCCAAATCCAAAGTGGTTTCAGGGTCTGTTCCAGTCTATCAAAAGGCTGCTGAGTGGTGACAGAAACTCTCTAATTACTACAAATCAAACGTCAGTGGCGTGAGCAAAGAAACGCAGCCCGGCAGGGAAAGCCCAGAGTCCCCGCAGCCCTTACACTGCATAGATGGTTACACATGCAGAAATGCACTCTTCAGGGAACCTGGGCTGCTCCCCTCAGCCCGTGAAGTCTGGCTCCAGACGTGAGGGTCACTGCTAGGGGAGAAAGAGCCTTGACACCTTAGCTGTGACTCACACAGGCTGTGTGACTCTGGGGCTGGTCACGTCCCCTCCCTCATGTAGGTTCGATTATCCACAAAAGAAGGGGTTTAACTGCAAAATGGGGAGGTCGCCCGTGTAGTCACCAGAACTTTGCTAAAGCCGCCTCTTTGCCTGGCCCCCAGCACAGTGCCAAGGCCATCATACGAGCAAAGCATGGGCGTTAGCCTTGCCCTTTGGAGCTTAGTAGGCAGATGACCTTCCATGGACAAGCAGGAGAGGATTCTGCAGTCATGGAGACTTGGCCTTTCCAAACCTACTGTGTGCCAAATGCTCCTCCCATACTATCATTAAACTGCCTGTGTAATTCTGGCTTTATTCAGGTATGGGGAAGCCAAAAACAGATCAGAAGATGATTGCCACTGAAAAAATAGTTACTTACAGATCTCAAGAGGAGGAGCTGCATGCCACGTAGGGAACGTGCTGGGGTTGGTCCACAGGCAGAAGGAGAGGTGCACAGGTAGACCAGAGCCTTCGCTGAAGTATTGATAGGAAGAGGCCAGGTAGGGTACATATACAGAATAAGCTTGTATATTTTTAAAAGAGTGGTCAAATTCACATAGGTGAATGGAGGGATCTGAAGTAAGCAGGTGGGTGGATTTTGGCAAATGCATATGCACGTGGGTATCATTCACATCCACATCAAGACACAGAACGTCTCCGTCACTTTAGAGATTCCATTGTGTCTTCCCCACTCGCCCACGCTGTCCACAACCCCGCAATCACTACTCTGTCGGGGTGGATTCCTTTTGCCCCACCTAGAATTTCATACAGATGCATCCTACAGTATGTACGCTTTTATTTCTGGCTGCTTTGGCTCAGCAAAGTATTTCTGAGATTCGTCCAAGTTGTATATTTCTGCAGTTCATTCGTTTTATAGCTGAGGAGTTTTAAACTGCATGGATTCACCACACTTTGTTTATTCGTTCTCTGGGTGATGGGCATTTGGATTATTTTCAGTTAGGAGTTCTGCTGAGTAAAGCTGCTGTGGACATTTGTGTACACATCTCTTTGTGGACCCACACTGTCATTTTTCGTGGTAGATACCTAGGTGACCCATTCCGGCCAGCCCAGCACTATGCCATTAGAAACCCTGGACTGTCATCCTTTCCAGCTCCTGTGATCCTATTTAGGCTTGCAATTGGCATTTCATGTTGTTTTACTTTTTTAATTATGGAAAAAAAACCCGTAGCATAAAATATCCCATTTTAACCCTCTTCAAGTGTAGAGTCACTAGTGTCAGGCTACAATCACACTTCTGTGCAGCTATGACTGCTGTCCAGCACCAGGACTCTGTCCATCTTCCCAAACTGAAGCCCTGCCCCCAAGACACACTTGCTCCCCATTCTGCTCTTTCCCTCTGTAAGTCTTACAACTCTCAGGTCCTCACATAAGTGGGACCACAGACCATACAGCATTTGTTCTTTTGTGTCTGCCTTACTTAGCCTGATAGCTACCAGATTCATCCATGTAACAGAATTCTCTTTCTCCGTAGGCTGAATATATTCCACTGAATGTATAGATCACAGTTGGTTATTGTTTTTAGGAATGGAGAAGTATATCATTTGTTGTGGTTTGTGTCTAGGTGTCCCCCCAAAACCTCATGCATTCATAGGTGGCTGGATCTAGGGTGTGTGATACTGGGATTAAGGATGTGTGGTACTAAATTAGTCCACTGATTGGAATTAGTACAGTTCTGGGTGTGGAGAATAGTAAGCCTCACCCTGGGCGTGGATGGCACCAACCAGTAGGCTTGTAGCCTGGATAGGATAAAAGGGAAAGGGAGCCTTGCAGCTTGCTGCCTTCTGCCTGCCCTGCCACACAATGATCTGTTTCTTCTCTGCCATGCCACCCTGCCTTAGAGCCAGCTGACTATAGACTGAAACCACTACAAACTGTGAGCCAAAATAAACCTTTCATCATTTCGTCTCAGCAATGAGAAAACTAACTGAGGTGTATATTTTTATTTTTAACACATTTTTTAACAAGTTAAAAAAAAAAAAAAACCATACAGTTACCTGCTCCTGCAACTCTACAGAGCCTTCCCTAACTCACTCAGAACGCATATGGCTGTGTTCATGCTGTGACACTCCAGACCCAGTAGATCTGAAAATGTAGACAAATTGATAGCAGGCAGATTGCAGGCAGATTTCACCATCTTTTCATTATAAAAGGTGCATCGCATAAGGACTGTCGGCAGCGCCTCAGCCCCTACTCTCTCACTTGAACTGATTTCCCGGTAAGTCTGTTAAAAACCTGTCTCCATTCCTTTCTCCAGAACTGCTCTTACTAGAGTCTGAGAGGCAGAATTTTTTGTTTATATTTCCCTTGGCTGTTTTAAAGCCCCGTTTGTCATACCTGACACACAGCGAGTTTCCTATCAGATATGAAAGGCAGTGCCCCGGCAGAATGCAAGATGAGATGGGAAATATGAGCTGAAAACCATTTAGACACAGACCCCAGCACCTTCCCAGGCACTGGGAGCTTCCCAGCATCTTAGAAGTAGGGACAGACCTAAGAAAAACAGGCAGAGTTAATTGCCTGGGTGCCAGGTTGCTCCAGAAGTGCAAGGAAACAATAAAGGCAGTAATTAAAACTTTATTGCTCAGATTTGACAGTCGTGGGCTGTCTCATGGAAGACGAGTAGGTCAAAGGCACAAGTTACATTAATGAGCTTTGAAGACTGCAACCTAGAGCACAGATCCTCCTGAGTCTCCACCTGGGAGCGCCACTCAGCCTTTAGCCCTCAGCCCTGGATGCCACGGGGCTGGTTCTTGCATCTTTTCTCAGCTGTAGTATCTGTTTGCGGCATTGACACATAGCATGCGCTCAGCAAATATTTGTGGAATAAATGCAGGAAGGATAAATGCTACATGTTCACGAGCTTATTGATCTCACTAGACCATCGGCTCTTTTATAGCAGGAAGTGCTCCTAGCACAGCGTTTGGTCCAGGAGAGGACTTCAGGAAAGGTTCCCAAGCTTAGAAAGATAACCCACATCCTGTGGGACACAACAGGTGCCCTGTATCCTTGGCATCCCTGAAGCAGCTGTTGAGTTTTATCACTTAGTCTTTGGATCCCTAGAATGCAGCACATGCCTAGCACATACTAGGAGCTCAATAAAGTACTTTCTCATTGTTGACTAACATCCAGACACCAATACCATTTTTCCTACCCGCTGAGGGATTTCTTCTGAACTACAGTAAGAGTTGTACTTCAAAACCTTGTCTATCCAGCTTCATTCTAGGGTAGAATTAATGAGCTTCTCCTGGGCCTTGTCTAAGCAGATTTATTACTCATGTACCAAGGCAGCTGCTAGCCCTGACTCAAGCTCCTATGAGCTTCTCTTACCATCTTTTCAAGGCTTCATTCATATGCCTGATTTGGTGATGAGACTTCAAATGGACCTTGGAAAACCAACCTCAGGTTGGTGGCTTTGCAGTTTTGCCTCTTGGGATCAGCAGCGGGGTCATGGGTGGAGAAGACCTGGGAATCTCCAGGGTTGGACAAATTAGGTTTGATCCCAGCTGTGGCTCTCACCACCTCTTTCCTTGAGGTAAGATGTTCCACCCTTATATCTGCTACAAACTGATGCCAAGATTGATGGGTGAGTTCATTTCTGTGTTGTGTCACTGGAGTACCTGAGATGAACAATTTCTCAGGAGGAACGGTTGGTTTGAGCCCACGGTTTCCGACTCTGGTCGGCTGTGGTGAGGTGGAACTCCTCAGTGGAGTCTGTTCACCTATGGCAGCCGAGAAGCAAAGAGAAAGAGAGGACAGGGTGGAGTTCCATTTTCCCCTTCCGGGTCACGCCCCCAGTGACCTCACTTCCACCCACTAGACCCCACCTCCTAATGGGTCCACCTTCCCCAATAGTGCCACAGGCTGAGACCCTACCCTTAGTGCGTGGGCCTTGGGGGACACCTGGGTCCATATATGGCAGTTTCCTGTGGCCACTGTAGCAAATGACCACACACTAGTTCTTGAAACCCCACATTCATTCAGCCACACTTGTGGGAGCTAGAAGTCTGCGATGCCCTCTGCAGTGGCCATGCTGAAATGAGAGTGGTGGGAGAGCTGGCTCTTTCTGGGGGCTGTGGGGGCAAAGCTGGTTCTTCACCTTTCCTGGCTTCAAGAGGCTGCCTAATGCCTTGGCTTGTGTCCCCTTCCTCTGCATCTAAAGCCAATGCTGCATTGCATTGTGTCTTTTGTCTCTGACTCTGCTTCTGTTGTCATCTAGTCATCTCTCACACCAGCCTCCTCTGTGTCGCTCACTGTTACCAAGACTCTCGTGATGACACCAGAGCCACCTGCTGATCCAGGATGATCTCCCCATCTCCAGATCCTTAGCCTGATCTCCCCACACAGCTCCATTTACCATGCAAGGTTCCAGATTCATGGGTTCTGAGGATCAGCATGAGACCATCTTTGGGGACCACTGTTCTGCCTTCCACAGATGAGATTACAACTGTGATGACCTCCATACTACTACAGTACCATATTGTCCTGTGTCCTCCATTCCCAGGGTGGAACTTCCATGTGAGCTCTCTTGGTTTGGGTCCCCCCACTCACATCCACACCCCCACACACCAAAGCAAACCCTGCGTCAAGATTCCAGAGCATATGGGTTATGTGAGACACCAGAACATCAGCAGAGGTTTGAGGAGGAGAGATAGGGAAGGCTGCTAAATGGGGAATTTCCAGGCCGGGAACCACCGTGGGGAAATGGAACTGAATCCTGTCGAGGAAACTGGGCATCAGTACAGAGCATGCCAGAGTTACCGTGCCTGGAGCAGAGGAACCAGGGGATTTAGATGCCAGTGACTGGTGCAAGGATTTCCACGGTGCCTGTGGCACTCTGGGCCTGATGTGCTGAAGCAGGAGGGGACACAAGCAGAGGGCCAGGGCCTCAGAATCCTCCTGACAAGCAGTCAGTGGGCACCAACAGTTCCTGTTTGCTTTCTAAGAATCACTCAAGGTCATGCCCAGCCAGGCTTCGGCCAGCTCTCCGATTATTTAATGAAATTAAGGTGAATGGATCGTTCTTTAATGAAACGCAAATGAAGACTTACTGGGCATAAACTGCTTTGAAAAAATGCTGTTCAATTAGACATTGTTAAGACAAGTACAAAAGATGATGGTGGGGCCGCAGAGCCACTCCATTCTAGAAGGAGCAGCTAGTTCTGATTCCCTTTGAGGGCACCCAAGCGGGAAGTCCTAGGAGATGCATTGTGAGTGTAGCTTATGCACCCGTGTGCACAAATACTCAATTCCTATGATTCCATGGGAAAGGTATTTTCCCATTTTATTGATTACTGGTGAAGAAACTGAGCCCCATGGAGGTTAATTCCCCAAGGTCTTGCAGCTAGGAAATGCCAGAGCTCAAATGTCTCTCCTCTCTATCCCTGGCCACCACCCATGGACTTCACCCTGGAACCGCTGCAGCCAGAATGTCCACACCTTGCTGATCTGGATCCTGGGCTGAAGGACATGGTCTCTTCTGCCCAACTTAGAAGAACTCCTTCATGTAAAGAAGGAGATGATCTCTCTGTTCCAGTTTTTCTTAACTGCTTTAGACATGGATGGACTTCCGCTGCTTCTTCATAGAAGGAACCTCTTTCTCAATTTAGAAACACCTGAACACTCACAGCAAAGTCAGACCCGGCACCTTCTGGCGAAGAAGACCCAGTAGACCTTCTAAGGCAGCCTCCCTCCACTTTGCCCAATGTTAGTGTGTGTGGCAGGGGCAGGGGAAACCCTGGCCTTGGCCTTGATCTTTCAGAGACTGAACAACAGGAAGCAGATGTCCACCCAGAGCCTCAGCCCCAGGGGCTACAAGGCAGAGGCTTCCTTCCATGTTAGTCCTCCAAGCTGAAAGAGGCTCCTTCTGGAATCCTGTTGCCAGGGAGAGGGAAATGCATTTGCTGATGCAGAGATGTGTAACTAAGCTGTTAACAGCCCCAAAAGGTGGTTTCCTTCATTCATTTTATGTGGGACTCCCTGTAGATGTGGCCAGGGGACCTGGAGACCTGTCAGGGGACACAGATAGGAGTGGCCAGCACACTGTTCTCATGAGGCCATCTTTGATCCCACCTGAATAGAAGAAGACTGCTGCACTTATGAGATATGGTCCAACGATATACTCAATGTTAATACTTTTTTAAAAAGTATCACAGTAGAAGACATGTTGAGATTAATTATCCTCAGAATACTCCCCCTCACTTTGAACACACTTATCCCATCATTCTTGCTACTTTCTGAAGCAGTTCTGGACCTCCTCTCTCACGAGTGTCTTTAGTTGCCCTGGCATGACTACCCTAATGGCCTGAGGCAGTTCAGAACATTTATCTCCCATGGTCATTTTGACTTTAGGAGAGAGCCGGAAGCTGCATGATGCCAGAGTCAGTGAAGAAGATAGGTGAGGACACAGCATAATGGTTGGTCAACAGGGCATGATCAAAAATTACAGTGAATATTTAAATTTAAAAGTGTATTACTATAGAAGACACTGCTGTCAATCCTCAAAATACTCAAAATGCCCCCTCTCTTTGAACACACTTAGCTTGTTGTTATTGGCAATATGTGTTTTACTATAATAAAAGTTTTAATGTAAACATCATATCTTTCAGTCACCCCTTGTACACTGTATTTGCCAGCATTCAATATAACCTTCCCTATTTTTGTGGAGATTTTTAAAGGGAATAGCAGTTGGGTGGTTGGTTGGTCGGTTGGTAATTAATGCCAGTTCCTTCAGCACCACAATGGCAGCCCTTGACAGTGCTGGACTGAGGAGGCCATGGACCATGATCACAGCACATGTGTGAGTGTTTGCTGTGTTCTGTGCATAGAGCCATAGATCTAAGAAGCCTTTGCTGGGCAGAGATGAATCAACAGGCATATGGTAAATGCAAGGAGGGAGGTGACGCCCAGAGAGAGGTGTAGGACCCCAGAGGGTAGGGCTTCTCTGGGTGTGTGTGGGGCTGAGATGTAGCAAAACGGGAATGCCTAGAAGGTAACAGCTGAGTGAAGAAAGGTGGGTTTGGACTTGCCAAGGGGAGAAGATGGAAAAGGGTCTTCCAGGCCAGCTGGGCAATAGAAGAGAGGTAGGAACCAAAAGAGCACGTTGGAAGAACTTCCGGTTGTTGGCCATGGTCAAAGTGCAGGACAGAAGCAGAAGAGGTTAATTCTGGTGGTATGGACAAATCCCAGTCAAGGGAGCCTTTGAATCTCTCCAAGAAGCTGGGACTTGACCCTGGAAGTGAATAGTCACTGGCTACACCTGGTTTTTTTACAGCATGAACTTCAGCAGCAAGTAGGAAGCAAGAGAGTTGATTTATCTGTGTAATAATAAGTCATACTTCAAGAGATTGCAATGCATTTGCATGAGGCTTAAATTGATAGGCAAATTCTGCTTGTCAGTGGTAATTAAGTGAACCCAAGATGCAAGAATTACTCTTCATTTGCAACACAGAGACCGATGTCTGAATATTGACCCTGCACCAACAAGTCAGGCTGGGGCTCTGTAGCGCTCCCTGTATGGGCTGATCTGGGCCTGAACGTCCAGCCACTGGACTGGAAGAAGTCAGAAATTCCCAGCATGCACTTCAGCTACTACTCCAGCTATTGATGCTGCAAAATACCAGCCTGGTTCTCCCCCTACCCACAACCAAGATGTCTCTTACACTAGAATCTCCTGCTACGATTGGGTCCCTCCTCTCTGCCTTGACTGGGCTTTCTACCTGGCTTGTGGGCACACAAAAAAAATAGGTTCACAGACATGGTGGCATTCACCTAACCCTGTTCTAGTTAGCCAGACAAGACTCCAAACTGGCTCCACACAGCCTCGCACAGACTCCCACAGCTCCAGCTGTGTGACCAGGGGTACTTTTCCTCCCTGAACCCACTTTTCCATTCATTAAAAGCAGACCTTGAACTAGGTGGACTCTCAGGGTGTTTCAGAAGCTGCACCTGCCCTGCTTACTGCTGTATTCCCATGGCCAGGCACAGATTAGGTGCTCCGTGTGGAGTATAGCATGAACCCCTGAGCATCCATCCCATGCCAGGAATCATTTGCCCTGGGGCAGACACCTTGGAGAATAAAGCAAGGCCCTTGCCCTCAACCACCTGGTGAAAGAAATGGATATAGTGGTAAATAGTGAGAATATAGTATGAGCCCATATAAAACCAAATAAGTAAAGAATTACGAGCTGGCATCTGGGTAGAAATTTCTATTTCTTCTCTCTGGAGGAATTTTAGTGCAAGAAGGAAGCCCCACAAAATTGCTGCAGTTGTCAGCTCATGCATGGGAGATACCAAATGTTCCAGTGTCTTGTCTTCCAAGGCGCCACGAGTTACCTGTTATTTTGCTTGCAAGGAAAAGTGCAAGTAATGCACATTGTCCCTTCTAGAACTAAGAATATGTATTTGAGCGAGATCAATTTTTTCTTTAAAAAAGACCGGTAAGAATTGATCAGTGAAACCACGCTGGTATAATAATTTGCGGAGGTTACAGAGAGCTGCTCAGACCTCCCCCACAGCTGGCAGTGGCTCCCACCTCTGCTCTGGCCACCAAGTGAGTGAGAGTGTTTTTCCCACTGGCTTCTGACTGCAGATGTGGAAGCCCATAAAACACAGCTATGTGCTAAACACACGTACTGGACGATATCAGTGGTTTGGACACACTCTGACCCCAGGGCATGTACACATAGGTGGCTGGGGTTTCATGAGACAGCTAAAGATGCACTGTATGTCAGAGCATAGATCTCCTAAATTACTCCTCGACCAGACAGTGCTGACCGTATGGCAAGATGCAGGAGTGACTTCCCCAGAGGATATCCGAGTGGCCAAGAGGAAAAGGAACAGGTGCAGGTCTCCTGGCTCCCGGGAACCTGGAGCCAACCAAGCCCCACCTCACCAGATGGCCAATGGCTTTGCAGATGGAGAAGTCCCTTCCTCAGGGGCTGCGTAGGCCCCAGCAGGGTTGCTGTAAGCTTCCATTCACAATGCTCAACCTGTCCCGGGGCAGGCGGCGTAGTGAGACCCTCAGAAGAAACAGATGCTACATGCACAGCTAGGTGTCGGTGTCACTGTGCAGAACATCACCCCACGGGGTTGTTCTCTTTCATTTCAGTGACGGGAAACGGGCATGCGAGTGCCTGCAGGGCTTCCCACTCCACCAGGTTGCCGGGCTGCTCCTTCTAAGCTGGGTGGGATTCCCGGGCCCAGCCATCCATCTGCAGAAATCTCCTTTATGACCGGAGAGCAACCAGCCACATCAACACCATCACTTCTTTCAATCAGGTAGATGGCCGTCCTCCATGCACAAACAAAAGTGGCTGCACATGGCATCCAGCGGGCTTATCACACTGTCACTTCAGCCCCATCATTTATACACCCGCAGGTCCACCACCTTCTTCCTTGTCTCGTCTTTCTAAGCGCTTGTAATGTACGAGGCCCTGTAAACACCTAGACTTGGTGCAATCCCCATAACCTTGAACCTGAGATGGCCCACCTGATGTCTTTCCTTGGGAGTCCTGGATTTAAGGAGGCCCCCAAGCTGAAGGAGATGTGGGAGAGTGAGTGGTTCCACCACATTTGTGTATTCACCTCCAAGACAGGGCTGGGAATTCTCCTCGGCCAGTTTGCAATGGCAGGTAATGACAGGCCCCTCCCTGTCACCAGAATAATAATTGGCTCCAGTGACCAAGCTGGGATCACAGGAGCTCCTGCATACAGACAGGGGGAGGAGGAGTTTGCTTCACATTTTTCCTCCTTTTCCAGTTCTCTTAGGTCAGAGAGGAAGACCGCATTTTGGCTGTGGCCAAAACTGTTTGCCATAAAGGAATACGCGCTGGTTCTGAAATAAAGCAAATGCTCTTTCTTAGCAGGACGGGATGCTTTGATTCAGACCACCATTGTCCACCGGCCATAAAACCTTCTGAGTCACTTTCTCTCCGTTAGAGCTCTCATATCCATAATTCATTCAGGAAGGCTGACTTCCGAGGCCTCGCTGTGGTTTATCTCTGTTTTGTATAATTACACTCCTCCCCTCCCCCACACATGGCACGCTTTGAGATTTATGGAGACGTCAGGATACCTGGTTTCCCCCGCCCCTCGCTCCTGATCCGTTATTATTTTTTCTAATTTTGCAGAGTCACCGGCTGGATAAGGCCACTGCAAAAACAAATGCGTATTTTAATAGCTAATATTGAATTTACACTTACCTCTCAGGTGTACAGGGATAATGATGTGGCAATTAAAAGCAAATATATAATTTTTAGTCATGACTGAGGATTACTTTGCTAAGTGAGCAGGCGCTGGCTTGGATACTTCACTGAATGTTAAATTTTTTAAAGCCTCAGGGATTTTTGACTACGGATAGATGGCTCACCACTTTGAAATTTCAAGTGAGGCAGGGGGAGAAATCCCCTGATTTTGCAGTTTTTGTAGATGGTTATTGTGTACTCAATTCATTGACTATGACCATGATGTATTGCTAAGTAAAACAAGCACCATACAAGCAGTCCGTGCACTACAATCCCGTAGAACCCATGTTCACGAACTATACAAATATATACATCCACACCGTGTCTATTTATTTACCAAGACATCTTTTGATGCATATATGGGGGAATAAACAAAGTTGAACTTCAGGCTTATATAGGTTCTTGCTGTCTCCTTTTTTTTTTTTTTTTTTTTTTGAGATGGGCTTGTTGTCCATGCTGATCTCAAACTCTTGATCCTATTTTCATTTTTACACATGATCATTTCTTGTCTTTACAAAGAGCTCACCTGCCTCCCGAGCCAGCAAGCACCTGATACCCAGACCACCTGAGCAGGTAGTAGAGCTCGTCACTGGCCAGTCCCCTGGGCAGGTCTTGCTGGTCTCCTCAAGGCTCCCTTTTTTTTGTCTTTTTGAGACAGAGTCTCCCTATGCAGCTCAGGCTGGCCTTGAGCTCACTTTGTAGCCCAGGCTGACCTCGAACTCTCAACGATCCTCCTGCCTCAGCCTCCCAAGTGCTGGGATTATAGGCCTGTGCCACCATGCCTGGCTCAAGGCTGCTTTTTAAAAGGGACAGAGATGCCCTGGCTTAGATCACTAAGCAGCCACCCTGGACTTGGATTTGGGTTCCACAGCTCCGTGCTGATTTGCACAAGAAGAGTTGATCATTATTTGCCTCCCACAATGACAGTGGTCTCCAAACTCTTGGCCTTTGGACCTGTTGGACTGTACAAAAAACTGCCTCCCTCCCTATCACTTCCTTCTTATTTGCCATTCCTAATTCAACCCCTTCTGAGTTGGGAGGGCAGCTGCTTCTCCTAGTGAAGGGATGCTAAGCAAAGCGTAGCAGAAAGAATCGTCTCTTCCCACCAGGAAGTAAGGAAGCTACATTGCCATCATTCTGCCAGTTGATACTGCATGCAAGCTGCCTTTGCGTAGACCTCCCGGAGCCCCATCCATTCTGGGTGTCTTCTCTAGGTTAAGAACTACCACCACTGGGAAGAGAAGAAGCGGTCCCACATCTAGAGACCTCTAACTCTGTTGGTGCTGGACTTGGTGCCCTAACTTGAAGATAGAAAGAAGAACAGATTCGTGAGTTGGTACCTGTCTGCACCTGGAGTGCAACCACTGCCACTGGAGAAGCCTAGATCTTTATTTACACACTATCCATCACTCTATCCTTGACCGTCCCTCATCGCCCATAATCTAGTCTGGGAGGAGCTGAGTGGGGGAGACTCTTGTGTGTGACTCTGTTTCTGCTGAACCTTCACTTGGCATTCAATGGAGTCCATCATCGATCGCCACCTTACTTTCAGGGCACCCTGGTTTGCTTGGGGGATCAGCTTCTAGTCCAGAAGTACATTCTCAGCAAGGCACTGATGTTTATTTCCGCCTCTTCCTACTGACGTGGGCTTGCCCTCTGGGCACTTAACTTCATTCCCGCTAAAGAGGCCGGGCTGGAGGGTTATCCTGACTACACGGCATCCCAGGAGCCTGTCCACAGGACAGCCGCGACCATCCACACCGACTGGAGAAACTTAAAAGTGCGACGTGCAGGCTGAGTGGGTTTGAACACAACGCTGCAGTGTGGTTTTAGCAGCAGGCTGGGAGGAGAGGGGCTATTAATCCTTGTGACGTGACCCTTGAATAGCATCATATTTCAATCCTGTTAGCTGAGGGGCCAGTGTTTCTGGGTCTCTCTGCAAACGCAGGGCCTCGAGGGGTGGAAGCCCGGAACCCTGCCCAGTTCTGTGTCTTTAGGACAACAGTTGGCCACAGCTTGGTGGGCTGACCTCGTGTACCTCATCACTCCAGATGAACTCCGGCAGTTCCCAGCTGCCTCAGTGCCCATCTGTCACCCACCGAGCAAGGGTCAGGGGGCTGGAAAGTTTTCACTGGAATGTTGAGAAAAAGAAGAACAAGAACGCATCAGGAAAATAGAAAAGAAAAGGGCAAGAAGTCAGGCATGCCGAAGAATCCAGAATTCCCGATAGGACTGAATCCACACCTTCCTCCAAATCTCCCCAGCTAAACTGCTTGCTTACTCATTCATTTAGTCATTCATCCAGTCATTCATCAAACACCCACTGAGGTCCTCCCAGGTACACTATGGTAGATGCCACAGATAAAAATGTGGACACAACAGATGAGACTTTGTCCTTACCACCCCTTCATGGGAGCATGGTAGCCTGGGCCACAGGGCAGGTGGGAAGTGTTGACGTACAGGAGATGGCAGTGGGTGGTCTGTACTTTGAAGCCTGACCCTTCTACTTCCAGGCTCTGTGGCTTAAGAGATGCTTCTCCTCCTTGAACCTCAGTTTTGCCATCTGTAAAATGGGGGTAATATCAGAGGTCATTGAAGGCGTTCCTGATGATGACACATTTAAGCTAACCCCCTACGCTCACCACTAAGGGCTGACCACTCCCCTGAGCGTGCATACTCTCTGAGACTAAGTTTAAAGGGATCTTTGTCTTTTCTTGGCTTGGGTGAGCAGTCCCTTTGGGGCAAGGAGTGCCCTTTGAACATCTTTTGAGAGTTTTCTACTGCAGGGATCACATCCTATTGCTTTGTCCCTCACTGAATAACCAGGTAGGTGAGTGATGATCTGTTCCCCTTGCAGAGACCGGGGCATGGCTCAAAGATCTGAGGCTGCTGTGACCTGACTCTGGGCAGCTCTGGCTGGCCTCTGGATCTGATAAAACCTGACCCTGGGGTCCCACCTGGCTGAGCCCAGCACCCTGGACTGTTGTCAGGGACTGTCCCCATCCAGGAGCTAGGAGAAATACAGCGGAAGATACAGGGAACAGGGATCTGGCAGCTTCTGTCCCCAGCTTTGGTCCACTCCTCTGCACCACTGTCCCTTACAACCTGAAGCTTTTAGGGGTGCTGTGTCCCCCAGGACAGCTGGCATATGGAGGCCTTGATGTATACAAAAAGCAATCCTGAACATCTGTGTATAAATCCTGCTTGTTTTGGTGAAGAGGATAGAAAACCTTCCACGAGACGCGTTAATACACAACATGTTATACATAATTCAGCTCTCCTTTAGCTACTAAATTAATTTTGCATGCACAGTGTTTTTAAATTGCTGCTCATGCTGAGCAAGCTCCTGCCACGAACCCGAGACCCCCGAGGGGTCTGAGCACCGTTCCCTCTTCTCCTTCTCTGCGGTGTCTGGTCTGAACTCTTTAGCAAGTCTGAGCATTGATGAGCGTGTGCAGCGAGCTTGCCGAGGGCCGTGCTAGGGAAAGCAGGGAGCTGTGAACAAAGCCGCATTTACCTCCAGGAGCTCAGAGCCCAAACAAGGCGTTAGGGGAGTTCATTCCCACCTGCGAAAGCTTTGCAAGTAGTTGAGTGAAGGCTATGGTCTGGGGCACAGGAGGGCCACACGCCTTCCGGGCAAAGCTCGAGGCCTGTGCCAGCCAGCAAAGAGGTGGAAAGCCCGGGTGGAAGAGGCCAGTGCAGCAGCCGAGCGCAGGGGCTGGGACTCAGGAGCAGGCAGAAGGCACCCTGCAAGGAGCCAGGCAGGTGGGGAGGTCAGCAGCGCTGTGCATTTCCTGTGATTCCTTGGGGCGAGCGTGCTTCAGAGTCACCTGGAGAGCTGTACAAAGCCGGGATCCTGCAGCCACGTCTCTTTGTCCTTTTTCCTTTTTCCTTTCTCTTTATCCTTTTCTTTTCCTTCCATCCATCCTGACTCCTTGCTTCCTTTCTTTTGTCTTCTTTTTTGAGAGATACCGGGACTTTTAACACTCCCTCTTGTGTGTGTGATAAATTTCACTGTGCTGGTGAGGTTTACAGTATGATGTCCTTGGATGTGTATAGGGATGGCAAACATTCTGTGTAGTGTAATGAAGCAAACTGGTACACAAAGTAGCAGATATTCACATGAACAAATTTAGACGTCCAATGTGCAACATGAGGCCTATCGTTAATAAAACGGTGCTGTACTTGGGATTTTTGTTAAATAAGTAGATTTAGCTGCGTCTCTGTCCCCGCTCCCCTCTCGTACACACACCGCCATGGCAAGGTGTCTGACCCAGCATGTGTGGGCTGGAGCCCAGAAGCTGTATCTCTAACCAGGTGACCCTGGCCCAGGGCCCACACCTTTGAGGCCACGCCTGGGCATTCGTGCGATCAGTCAGGAGAAGTAGTGTCCCTTAAGGTAAGCAGGGAACGAAGGAGCAGCTGAAAAACTGCCCAGGAGCCATTTGGTGTGGCCACCCACGGGGTCCTTGGGTTCAGGCTCTTGGCCCTGGGGAACTCAGCAGCGCTCCCACCTGGAGGAGAGGAGCGAGGGACCAGCAGCGCTTGCGTGGGTGGCAGTGCCGCTGAGGGAGCAGTCGCCCCCTTTCCATAACCCTGCTCAATTTAGTCGTTTCTACACACATAGCCCATTTCCCTTTTTATTTTCAATCATCTCTGTTCTCTTGGAGCATAAATACTGCACATTGGAGGCTACTTTGGAATCTTATTTTCTCGTTGATTTACATTCTCCTCTCCTGGCTTCACGGCTGCTTAGGAGGCGGCACCTGGGGGCAGGGGCTCACCATGGGGCAGCCTTGCGTGTCCCTGTCCCCTCGCCGTGCCTTCCTCCCACTCGAGCTTAATGGCCCACCAACCCTTCAGTCCACTGAAAGCGTGCTGACCTAAGGGGGACCAGAGTCCAAGCTCTTTTTGACACAGAAAAGCCCTACTCTTATGCTCTCAAATTCACATTTTCCTGTGTTGAGCCAGCGGTCCCGGGGGCCCAACCATGTGTCCCGCGTCCATTGCCGCTGGCATGTGGGGCAGGATTAGCCAAACCCTGGCCGGGTTCTTGAAGTTTGTCTGGTTCTTCATTGTCCATCGTTCCACGCACGCTCTCCGGGGTCTCCCCTGCTGTGGCTCTTAGTATCTACAGAACAGGTGTGAATCTCTGTCTACAAACCCAGAGACATTTCTTGTCCCTGCCTTAACGATTTTCCTGTAGCGCATTCAGCTTTGATTTCAGCTGCAGGCCCCACTTAGCCACTGAGGTGGAAATGATCCTCCAGTGGATTCAGATGGGGTGGGGAGGTGTTTGAAGTGCCCGGGGGCAGGGGCCCTGGGCATCCGCTCCTTGCTGTCAGCTGTGCACCCGGACATCTGCCGCGACCTCCCTGGTCCCATCTGGCCCTCGGCCGGGAGCCACGTGGCTGCTGCTGAGTTGCCCTTTGGCGGGTGGGTCGCTGCATGGAGCTCTGGTGAGGTATGGAAATCATCCTGCTGCCGCATCCACCGGGGCTCCCACAAGCTCATCCCAAGGCTGAGCTCAGATGCCATCTCCTCCAGGGTAGACTCAGGTGCCGCTTTCGAATTGTTCTTTAGTACTTAGGAGGCCCTGTACTAGGGCCAGCACTTAGTATGTGCTGGGCTGGGGCAGAAGCCTCTATGCATGTCCCCTGCATTACTAAAACATCTCTTGCTCAGAGGGCGACACCAGCCCGACCCCAGAACCCGGAGCTACCAAGCCCTGGTCCTGACAGTAGATAGTAAACAAGCCCGTGTCTCCCTGGGAAAAGCAAGAGGGATGAGAAGCTACGGATTGGTGGGGGCAGAAGGCCTTGCAGCGGCCACACCCAGAGCTACGGGAGATGACCCTGACTGGTGGCTGCTCTGTCACCTGGCTGTCACACTAACCAGCTCAAGACCTGTGGACTGATTCCCACAACAGGAGAGACAGAAGTGGTACCCAAGCCCCAGGGAAGCCCTTGACCCAGGTCCAGGGTCCTGAGACCCTTGGTGGATGATGTGGACACAGCAGCTTGGCTGCCTCCTGGCAGCTGTCCTCAGAGGTCACCTGGAAATGTAGTATTGGTGTCATGAACTTCAGGGCTACTCAGGGTCCTGGGATGCTCTTGGGCTCCCTGCCTTAAAGGCTGGGATTTCCTGGGGGATGTGCACCCCCGCAAGCCCGTCCAGTTGACTGGAGGCCCCGGAGAAGACCTCACCAGCAGTCAGCCTTGTCTGCCTGTGTGCCAGGCCTGGGCATCCAGGTGGTTGCTCCACAGAGCCTGCAGGGGGAAGGGCCGGCCATCCCATCAAACCCAGAAGGGAGCGCATGACCGTGGGCCATAAGCACTGCAGCAGCAGAAGCAGGCGCTGAGAGATGGTGGTGCTGGGCAGGAAGGCCCGCTTCCATCAGGCAGCAGCAAGAGCTTCATTAAAGAGCCAGCATTAGGGTTGGGGATTTAGCTCAGCGGCAAAAGCGCCTGCCTGGCAAGTGCAAGGTCGTGAGTTCGGTTCCCAGTACCGGAGAAAAACCAAAAAAAAAAAAAAAGAGCCAGCACTGGAGCTGAACCCAGAGGAACAAGGAAGAAGCAACTGGTAGCTGATGAAGTTCTAACTATATCATGTCATGGGAAGAGAAGGCCAGTCAGCCCTGGTGAGCTGATGGGAGCCATGGAGATCTGGAGAAGGAAAGGTTCAGGTCCAGGAAGAGGAGGTAGCAAGTGCAAAGGCCCTGAGGTAGGAACTAGTATTGCTGTGGGAACAGAAAGGAAGTCAGCATCACCTGGTCACAATGAGCAAGGGCTAGGGAAGGTTATGCTGGAAAGAGGTCAGATCACAGAGGGTCGCAGGAAGGAGCTGTAACTATGAATCACTTTGAAAATCCTAACTGGCAGGGAGGCACTGCCATCTTTGAAAGGAGGGAGGCTTGCCTGAGACACGCTGGAAAATTTACTCTACCCTGATGGAGGACAGACAGACAGTGCTCGCTGCCCCCGTGTAATTACCATCTCCCAGTAATGGATGTGAGCGTTTGTTTATTACTTAAGAGAAGCAAATATTTCAACTGGAAAAAAAATACTGCAGTGACAAATGTATCCATACACCCACCCTTGCAAATGTCACTGGGACGAAGTTGAGTGTGAGCGCCTGGCTCGTCTTTGAGCAAAGCAGCAAGGGACTTGCGGGAGTCAGCCAGCACCCAGCAAAAATTCCCTGCACTTGTTTATTCCTTGTGTTCACAAATCCTGGTCACTGGACCAGGAAGGAACCAGCAAGAAGGGGATGGCATCAGTACAGTGCATCTTAGCATGGAATGGGCCTCTCTAGGAACCGGCTGAACCAGCTCGGTGCTCATCCACGTTCTCGAACAGCTCTTAGGCTCTCCACGGGGGACCGCAGTGCCACCCGAGGGGCAGGACTACATCAGCAGACTTCAGAGCAGATTGCAATTAAACCCACTTATTTACTTATTTATTAGACTTTTAAGAAGATGCGGCCCCGCACCCACCCCCACAGGGCATGGATGTGTAATATAAAATGTGTATCATTAGAATAATTTCTAAAAACCAGAGCAGTGCCCCGCAGCCCCCCTTCACAGGTGCCCTGGGCTCCGGTTCTTCCTCAAGGTCCTCACCTGTGCCTGACCGCTGCCCAGCTCCCTCCTTGCCTGGCATCTCATCCTCACACCTCCAGGCTGGATGTACGCATCATCTGTGTGTGTTCTGGGGGGACAATTGCGTCCTGTCTGGCTGGTCCTCTCCACCGCTTAGAGAATGAGCTGGGAGGAGGAGCCCTTGCTGAACTTCTTGGTCCTCTCCCGGCTGCAGTGTGGGGTTCCAGAGCCCCCCAAGGCCTGGGCAGCTGGTGAGGGGGAGCAAGCAAGTGTTCCCACAGGATGTCCTGACTTCTGCACCCGGGAGACTGCAGGTCTGCAGAGCACGCTGGAATGATCTGCAAAAGGCTGCGTGTGCTGATTTCCCTGGGAAGGGGTGCGTAGCTCACATCACGTTCTCAAAGGATTTTGCGAGCTCTGTGATTCCCCGGAAGTGAAGGACCCAGGGCTGCAAGGCATGGGTGATCGCTCTTGCCACCAAACAAAGTGCAAACACTGAGTGTGCCCCAGCCTTGGCCGCACTTGGCTGCCTGAACCCGCTTCTGTGTCTCCGTCTCCCGGCCCCGGCTGGGCAGCTGCCGTGTCTGTAGCAAGGTTCCCACCTCTTGCCTCTTGGGCTTCTTTTCTCTGTGCTGCTCTGCTGTTGGGCAGTCCCCGGCACGGCTGTTCTAACCGAAAGGTGAAATGGCCTTGCTGGTGCACTCTGGCCTGTCCCCTTCTTCCCGCACACCTTCGTTTCTTGCTGCTTCCTTCTTCCTTCCACTGAAGCTTGGTGACACGGGAATTTATACCACAAATGCATTCTTCACCACAGAGTCCCGGGGGACGTCTCTGGGAGGGCCTAAGTGAGGTGGGCTACTTCCGGATGTCCCGCCTGCCACCAAGCCCCGGCACTGTCACCAGGTCCTCTGGGAGCACTTGAGAAACGCAGAGCTGAAAGGTGTGTCCAGGGCACGTGAAGCTTCAGGAGACCACGGCGCCCCTGGGTTTCGGGAGACCTGCCGGGCCATGGCCTCCTGTCTTGGTTACTTTTTTCTCGTTGCTGGGACAAAGTACTTGACCCCCAAAATTAAGGAAGGAAAGGTTTATTTTGCTTACGGTTTGTGGAGTTTTCAGTCTGTACTTGGCAGGTTACAAGGCAGGATGGCACATGGCAGAGGGCTACAGCTCATGGCGGCAGAACACAGCCCTCTCCGGAGCGCACGGACTCTGCTGCTTGCTGCTACAGGGCCGACAGCCCTCTCCCTTACATATGCAAACTATCCACCCCAGGGCGGGTGTAGCTCTCACACCCATAATCAGTCAAACTCTAAAAGCCTGCCCCATGACTGCACGAAGCTTTGGGGGGACACACAGACACAAACCATAACACCTCCCCTCCCCGACCTCCTGAGCTTCCCTCCGGGTTTCAGTCTTCAGACCCCAAGTCCGGAAGTCCTTTCTGTGTACTCCTGTAGGTGACTCTGCCCTTGTCTGCTGCCTTCTCTCTGGGAGGCAACTGTGCAGATGAGACGGGGTGGCTGAGCCATCAGGGAGTCCCAGCTGGAGCTCAAGGGTAGAGGAGAGTGAGGTCAGGGCACTGTGTCCCGACTCCCTCCCTGAGCTGCCACCTTGGGATGCTAGCCATGCACGCAGCCTTCCCGGCGTGACCCTCCTCTGCTCCTCATTCAGGACCTTAGGTGGCCACACCATTGCCATGGCTCCTATGTGTGTGTCCAGGGCCACCAAAACACAATCTCACAGGCTGGGGACATTTATTCCATCAGTTCTGGAGGCTCAAGTCCAAAATCAGGGTGCCAGCAAAGCTAGGTCTGTCCTTGGTTTGGCGGTGAGCGCCATCTTGCAATCTCCCTACAAAGTCACCCCCCCCCCCGTACACATTTGTCCCTGGTGTCTCTCCCTAAAAGAACACCAGTCTGATGGGATGAAGGCCCCACCCCGATGGCCTCTCTGTATTTTAATCACCTCCTTAAAGACCTTATCCCCAAATCCCGATCCATTCTGAGGGCTGGGACTTCAACATGTGGACTGGAGGGAAGAGGAAGGCTCATAAACGTCCCCTGCATCTTTCATTAAGCACTTTATCCTAATTTAAAGGTGCCATCTGTTTCTGCTGCTGATTGATTAAGCAAATGCTTTGGGCCGCTCCTTGTAGGGATTTGTACTAAATCACCTGCTTGCACCCTTCCCCCTGCTGCCAGGCACGGGGAAGCAGCATCTAATCTGGGCTGGGATGTCTGCAGAGCCACCGTGTCCTGCCAGAACTCTCCCCTGGGGCCTATCTGGCCTCACACTGTCCCATCCCTGTGACCTCAGGGGCCACAGATGATGTGTCGTCTTCTGGAGTCAAGCTCCCTCCCCTCGTGGTTCCCAGCTGGTGTGTTAGTGAGCAAGAACCTTGCGTGGACATCGTCATGCCATCATTGGTGCATAAGATATATTTCTTTTCCAACTCGGGATGCAGACTGTGATGGCCAGGTGTGCAGGGTGGAACCGTGTTCACAGGGCAGAGGGGACATCATGGCTGCACTGTGTATCAGGCAGGACTTGGCATCTGGAGGTAGATTAGTCTTTTTCCATCACTGGGCACAATATCCAGTACCCCCAACTTACAGGAGCAGAGGTTTAATTTGGCTCACGGTTTGGAGGGATTCAGCCCATAGTTTGCTGGCTCCAGAGCAGGAGCTTCAGGGCCGAAGGGTGTGGCGGAGCAAAGCTGCTGAGTTCATGGTGACCAGGAAGCGGAACAGGGGAACAGTGCCAGAAAAGAATGGCTGAGGGACCAAATATGGTACCCAAGGTCACACCTCCATGACCCATCCAGATACACCCAGGAGCCGGCTCTGCTGATCTTCTGGGCATTTCTACCCAATTAAATTGGCATGTAGGGATTCACAGTTATGAGAGGTAATAAGGATGTAAGAGGATATGAGATAGTACCCACACCATGCCAACCACAGCACCTGCTGATGCACCAGAAAGTGAGTATTGCAGTAAGAGGGGTGCAATTTAATGTTTGCTCAGTGGGAGCCCCACTGTGTAGTCCTGGGCCCTGTACCAGGTGGAGAGCAGCCCCTGATGGTCGGCTTCCTGGTCTTAGCAGGTCTCTTTCAGAATTTTCCAAACCTATTTGATAATAGTCTGGGTTTTCCTTTGAAACCTTTGTTTCCTTTGTTTCCAAGCCTCTCTCTCCAGCTTTCCTATAGCACTATCCACACACCTGGGGTTCCCTAGAGTTCTGGAGTCCTAGGCTGCTTTGCAAGCTCAAGCCCGGGTTCCAAGGCCCCCTGCTTTCCTGCATTTGTTTGTCTGTCGTGTTAATTGTTGGGAAATTGAGACCATATGTTTCTGACTCATTTCCACTGTCATCAAACAGAATTCTGAGGAGTTGTTTGAAGTCAGTGAAGGGTTTTTTTTTTTTTTTCATTTTAAAGAGAAAAAAATAAAAATAAAACAATTTTAAAACAGGTTAGTGGGCCAGGGATAGAGCTCAGCGGCACAAGCACAAGGTCTTGAGTTCAATTCCTGGTACAAAAAAAAAGATTATCCTACTTTATGGCTGAGTAGTACTCCATTGTATAAAACAGGTTAATAGGAGAGTTACAATAATTAATACATTGGGTATAGTCTTCATAGTGGTTTTCATAGTACAAGATATAGGCATTGCCCAAACAATTATTAGCACAAGCTTTTCTTTTCGGTGAACTAAAAGAGTATAACTATCGGGGGCTGGGGATTTAGCTCAGCGGCAAAAGCGCTTGCTTGGCAAGCGCAAGGTCGTGAGTTCGGTTCCCGGTACCGGAGAAAAACCAAAAAAAAAAAAAAGAGTATAACTATCTTAACTATCTTGTACATAAATATATTTTTTTATTTTTCCCTTCCTTCAGTCAGTAAAAGTTTTAAGTCCTGAGGTTTGATTCCCTGGCTTTTTTCTCTAATTAAGTACAGTTCATCCAAAGTTAGCGAGTGCTATGTGCGAACCCAGCTGAAGCAATGAGCTGCAGGAAGCATAAGGCCCAGCATCTTTCTTTGGAGGACTCCCAGCATGGACCGCCCTGCCTAGAAGTCTCCACATTAACCTGGGTGATAAAGCATCTGTTTGGAGACCCCAGGTGCCTGAGTGTGTGCAGCTTCTAGGTTGGTACTCTCTCCTGGTTGGCACAGGCTGGACACGTCAGCTGTGCACCCATGAGTCTCACTTTGGTCCTTTTGAAGCCTCCTTTACCTGCATGGACCGGGCTGTGCCTTCCCACAGTTGAGGAACCCATGGCTCAGCAGAGTGCCCGGGTCTACATGGACAGCCACGGTATGGTTAGGATTCAGACCCTGGACTCCAAGGCTTCAGAGAGGACACTCAGGAGCAGTTAGAGAGAACAAACGACCTCCTGCTTTGCTGACTCCACTTCACAACCTCAGCGTGTGATCCTGGCCAGGGAGCTGATTTAGATCCTGCCCTCTGGGCGCCTGTTAATTTCATCAAAACACACCAAAAACCTTTCTTCCTTGAATTCCCTGGGGGAGGGTGGGCGTCAGGACTGTGCTTTTCTGAGTGACTCCCATGGGCTTCTCTTCGCATCCAAGTGTCCGGCTAAGGGTTCTGTCAGGCGGCCTCAGAGGGTTTGCACCTGGCCCGAGCATGGAGCCACACAGCAGTCTTTCTGAGCCCCATGGCGTGGGACACGGAGGGCGGCCCCTGGAAGCAGGTGGGACGCTGGGGGCTTGGGCTTTTGACCCTTCACCCCAGACCTCTCCTTTCTCCCAAGTGGTGGCACCCCACTGGTGGCATAGAAAGGAGCTCTTTCTTCTTTCTGCCCCATGGCTTTAGGCCATATGTAGACTGTCACTTGATTTTTTGTTTCTTCTTTTTTCTTCTGTGCTTGACATTTTGTTTGCCCTTCCAAGTCCTTGAAAGAGCACATACTTTTGGAGCTGTGAAATAAACAAATCTGAGTGTGTCACAAGCCGGGACCCTGTTTTATGTCCCAAGAGTGGCTCCCAGGAGGTGCTCGGCACCTGTTGGGTGATAGTGGTGACAAGGGTGGTGGCAGCGCTGAAGATGACGAAGGCAGATGCAGTGTTTCCCATGTCTGGCGTGTGCCAGGCGCAGGGGCAGATGGTGGCCCCGCCTACGCTCCTGGACTCCCTGGAGGAGGGGCGATTCCCCTCACCCTTAGTGTACGGATGAGAAATCGAGGTCCAGAGCCTGTGTGACTGTCGCAGGGCACACACCAGTGACCCAGCGGATCTCACCACAGTGCCCAAACTCCTGGCTTGGATTCTGGGAGGAAAGACCAGATTCCCAAGGCGCAAAGCCTTTGTCTTTCCAGTACTGTTTGCTGAGCTTGGTGCCCCGCGGGTGAAGTGTGTTCTGTGTGGTCCTCAACTTCCAAAGACTTTAACCAGACGAAGCTCATCGTCCGTCGAGCAGAATCTTAAGGACGCCAGGATTATGAGCTAATGAAGCATCACGGGCTTTGAACTCCTGCCTCAGTTTAGACTCCATTTGCAGGAGATAGCTCCACAGAGGGGAGGCTGATGACACCCAAGGTCAGCAGCGAGGAGCTCGTCTGTGTCAGCATCACCACCTGCTCATCTGCATCTCCATGTTGGCTTTTCCTGCTGAGATAAAGTTATCTGCTCAACCATTCAGATTAGAAAACAAGGCTCAGAGAGGTTCAGACACTTACCTGAGGCAAAACAGCGAGGAAGTAGTAGAAGGAGACCCACTTCAGTCCCAGGGAAGTTTCTGGACTTCACAGTGTCCCTTCTGCGTCAGAGATCAGGTGTCCTACACTGTGACGTAGAACCCTCCCCTCCCTGTATTCCTGCCACACCACAGGCTTTGAAGGCAGACAGACACAGCCTTGAAGCCAACAGCGGCTCAGTGCAGGTATCACAGCCATAGCTGGTGCCACCACACAGCCGCTCCCTGTCCCCATTGCCAGGACCCTGGTCCCAGCCCTGTCATCTCCCTCGAACTCCTCAGGCTTCTCACCAACCTCCTCTCCCCCTTCCTCTCCCCTCCTCTTGCCCATTCTGCCCACCCCGTCTCACCCACCACTGAGCCTCCCTTCACTGCTTCCTGCATCTCCTATTGAGTTCCCACCCCAGGGCCTTTGCACTGCTCTTCCTCCTGCCGGCGACACGCTCCTGTGGGTGCCAGCAGTGGGTGACTCCCTGCTTCCTCCAGGGCTATGAAGAGGGGAATCCTGTCTAGTCACTCTGGCCTCCCCTGCTCCATCTTCCTACCCCAGGGGTGCCAGCTTGCCTCTTCAGGCCTGTCTGCTCCTCATCTGCTCCCCCATAGTGGAATGAAAAGTCCCTGAGGGCAGAGTCCTATCGGCTGTGTCCTGCTCTGTGTCCAGGATGAAGGTGGTGCCCGCACCTGCAGAGCCTCTGTGGGTGACCACGGCGAGGATGCAGGCAGGACTGGGGCCCCTCTGTTGGCGTGGAGGTGAGAGAGGGCTCTTCCAGGGAAGGGAGGGGGTGCTCAGCAGCTCCTGGTGTCCACACCCTGTGTGGCGCCCCTGCTGGGGTGGGACAGGACCTGGGACTTCCTCTCACAGAGCTCAGCAGGGTAGCGGGATGTCACTTCTGAGATTAGAACACTGAGGACACCATGCCCCTCTCTCATTCTCTCACTGAGGTGACACGCGCCCTGGGATCTGAGCTGCCAAGAGACCCACAGGGCAGTGAACTGCGGGGAGCCTCTGGGCCCTGGTCCCTGAGAAACCGGATCCCCTCCAAGGGGCAGCTGAGTGAGCCTGGAACAGATTTTCCCCTAGAAGTGAGATGACAGCAGCCTCAGCTGGCACCTGGCAGCCTGTGTGAGCCCTGAGGCACAGGACTCGGAGGATGGGAAAGTCTGTAACCAGACTCCCACCCACCATATTCGTGAGATACTCCAGTGCTTTAATCCCTAAGTCTAAAACAAGCAAACTTATGCAGAAGTTCAGGCCGTAGGAAACAGCATGCAGCATCTAGAAGGAGCTGAGTCTTGCAGAACAGTGTTCCCAGGTCTGATCCTCTTAGATTTCTGCTGCCATGACAGAATACCACGGGCTGGATAGTGTATTAAGAAGAGGAACATCTTTAGCTCCTTATCGTGTAGCTCAGGTAGTGCAGGAGGATAGTGCAGGTGCCAGTGCCGGACCTCAAGTTGCATCATCTCACGTGGCCAGTGGCGGGCAAGAATGCGTGGGACACAGTAAGGTGAGACACCCGTCCTTCAACCGGGAGCCCAGTCCTATGGCATTAGTGTGGGGCGAGGGCACAGCCCTGGTGAGCTAATCATCTGTTAGAGATCCCGCCCAGTACTACCGTCACCATAGCAACGAAGTTCCAGCCTCGGTTTCAGAGGCAACACTGAAACCATGGCAGAGATTCTCGTTGAAGGGAAGCCAGGAGCCTCTATAGAGCTCCACAAGCAAAGGGACGATGGTGGCTGCAGGGCGGGTGGGGAAGAGCACAGGCACCGAAAGCTCTCAGAGGTCACCCAAGCGAAGAAGGTGAGGGCAGGGAGTCATCTGATTTGCATTTAAAGGGCTGCCTTGGCCTGGGGACAGAGCTGGAGAAAGGACAGATGTGGGGGGCCCCTCGGTGCCTCTCTGAGGCATCTGGGGCTTCAATGCTGGCGCTGATAGCCAGGAGAGAGGGAGGCGCTGGGAAGCCGGGCCCGGCAACCCTCAGCTGTGCTCCTGGCTTACGCTCCCGCCCACTGAGACCCTTGGCTGGTTCAGGTTGATGCTCGTTGCTGAAATGACACCATGCTTGATTTTTCTTTCTTCCTGGTACTGGGGAGCAAACCCAAGGGTGCTGTACACTGAGCTACTCCCCTAGCTCTTCTTTATTTTAATCCGAGATGGGGTCTTGCTAAGTTGTCCAGGCTGCCATCATACATTGGATCCTCTTGCCTCAGACTTCTGAGTAGCTGGAATTGCAAGAATGTGCCACCCTGCCTGGCTTGAAATGACACCACCATTCCCTCTGTTTCTTTTTTAATTTCAATTTTTATTAGTACAGGTTTGTGGTATGTGATGGTTATATTCATTATAGGGAGCTAGGACATGCATGTAACACACTGAATTCTTTCTATGTGCCCATCTCCTCCTCTCCCTTCTCCACCCTCCATCTCTTTGTTCCCTTCCCATTTACAAAATATTCACCTCCCTGTTTCCTATTATCAGTCTTTTATTTTGCTCTGTAATTGATTGATATTCTGAGTTTCTCATATAAGAGAAACCATATGATAGTTAAGCTTCTGTGTTTGATTTATTGCACTTAATATTATGGCCTCAAGGTGCATCCATTTTCCTGTGATTGACTCAGATTTATCCTTCTTTATAGCAGTATAGTACTCCATTGTGTATAAATACATTTTCTTTACCCATTCATATGTTGAAGACATCATTGTTATTGTAGAAGTTTTCTCTGCTTTATCTAGAGAACTGAAGCTGGGCTTCCACAAGGAAAGAAACTATTGGTGAAAGTCAAAAGTCAGCAACAGGAACAGCCTCGCTGTTGCCAGGCTATCCCACTGGTGCCATCCTTTGCTAAAAACCACCTTGCAGCAGCTGTGGAATTAATGCTGTCTTCCCACCCACACCTTCCCCCTGCTCCTCACATACCACAGTGAGGAGCAGCCAGGCAGTCCCCACCCTGATAGTGCTAGGGCTGGTCTAGGATGCTACCTTCCCCAGAGCTGCTTATGTAGCAGTTTGTTTTTTACACAGCCATGCCGTGTAACAAAAACCCTCGAGACTAAAGAGGCATTTCACCAGACATGTGTATCACCCACACTGATCTTGACTGAGCATGCTCAGTACCTGTGGGTTGTCTGGTGTCTTAGGCAGCTTTCCTTGCTGGGTACCATGCTCAACACTCCAGCTTATAGGAGGACAGCTATCATGTAGATTCTAATCTAATTTAGATTCTAATACGTGATCTGCAGGCTCCAAGGCAGAAACCTCACTATGCAAGGGCGTTTGGAGCGAAGCAGCTTAGTTCATAGCAGCTAAGGAGCAGAGCAGGGGGGCACCAGAGAGGAAGGGGCTAGGGAACCTGGGTGATTCTTGGGGGCGACGTCTCCAGGACCCATGCAGACACGTGCAGATACACCCAGAAGCGCACTCTACTGATCTGCTTAGCATTTCTTAATCCAGGGAGACTGACGTGAGGATTAACTGTCCCAGCGGGGTCCGTGTGGGGGACTGGGGTCTCTAGGCTCTGTTCCACATGGCTCGTCTGTCCCTGGTCTGGCCTGGGCTTGCTCTTGTGGCAAGAACAGAGGTGCTAGAGAAGCCAAGCTTAATCGCCCCGTGCCACTGTTCAGGCCTCTGCCTGCCCCTCTTCGTTAGCATCCCTGTGGCCAAAGCCAGTCAGGTGGCCCGGCCCAGGTAAAGGTTTGGAGCAGGCTGCATTTGTTCCCGGGAAGGAAAACACAAGTGATGGTTACAGCACTGTAAAAGCCACCATGGTTCGTGCTTATCACTGTCACTTGCAAAGCCGGCTCTGTGCCGGGTTATCTCACGTTAACTTAGTGTCCCTCGGCTGCAGTTGATTTTGGCCGCCAGGGAATAGGTAGTGATGTCTGGAGACCCAGAAGAGGCCAGGACAGCTGCTGAACCCCGCGAGGCCCAGGACGAACTGATCTGACCCTGCATACCAGCAGTACTGGGGCTCAGAACCCCCAATTAATGTGGTGAGTCCTGGTCCCCACCCATGGCATGACCTTGACTAGATCCACCTCTGCTGTCTCCTCCCCTTATCTGTGCAACTCGCTCTTGTTCTCTGGCCTTGCCTGGTAGATGCTGCCCTTGGTTTGGGTGCAGGTCTGTGCAGCCTGGTTACCCGCAGCTCAGTTCCCTTTCGTTCCCACCTTTGGTCCATCTCCCAAGCAGATGCTGCTGTTGCCCTGTCTGGACCCTTCATGGTCAGAGCGTCCTCCAGAGCCAGGTGGTGATGCCTCCTTCAGAGCAGGTGAAGAGCACTGAAGGACCCTTGTTCTCAATTAGCCTGGTAATTGGCTCTGTGTGGAATTTCTCACTGGTAGCGTTGGAGAAGTGGCATTAAGGAAATTCGGAGTACAGACAAAAACTTCCCAAGGAGCGTGCAGATTAGCTGGCCTTCTGGTCGACCCGAACTCTCTGGTCACGTGGGCAGCATAATTAAGGCTTGCGGCAGACACCTGCCCGCTACTGTGTGCCCTCTGCCCTCGCTTCAGGTCATTCCTGCCTCCCGTGGGCTGCTCTCGGTCTTGCAGGTCCTCGAGGAGGCTACTGTCTGTAAGAACAGCTGCCAATCTCGGGCGCCTTGCCTGCTCTGTGCACAGGAAAAGAGAGATGTAGATATATCCTGGTTTGCTCACTTCTGGGGGAAAAAAAGCCGTTAGGAAGCTGCCCTCTGAGCCACCCCATGGTGCGGAACAGAGCCTCAGAGTTTGGAAAACTTGTGCTTCCTGGAATGAGAATGCTATGTGCTGCCCCCTAGAGGCGCATTGAGGAGGAGCAGGAGGAGCTTGGCGTGGAGTTCAGTGCATGTTTACTGGATGAATAGGGTCTCAGGCACCCCTGAAAGGCGTGCGGGAGCCCAGCGTGGGGAAGACGTGCCGAGGACCTCCCGTCCAGCTCCCTGCCGGGTGCCTGGTCTCCATCCGCTCCTTGTGTGGAGCAGCGTGGGGGGATCAAATACCGGGCAGCATTTAGGCCCGTGGTAACAGGTGCCGCGGCGTCTCTGGTCCTGTTTCCCCCGCTGCAGGAACGGGTTGAGGGCAGTGACGCGGCTTCTTCCAGTTCCTCCCAGCCCCATCTCTCAGTCTCCTTTCCTTCCCCCTCTGCTGCGGTAGCCGCACACGGCATCCAGGCCGCGGCCACCTGCTTCTCAGCCTGAGACTCAAAGCTTAAGGGCATTTCAGGGAAGACGGAGGTTTGGCATGGAGGTGTTTGTAAATTCCTCTGCTGCATCAGCTGGCAATTTTCATCTTCTTGGCTTCTTTCCAGTTTGTCAATCCAGAAGTACCCACACACTCAGACCCACCTGTGCAAGGGGCTGACCTCGACTTCCGTCCTCGCATCTTCTGGTGGTTTCCGGTGGCTTTCCCTGGCCGACCACCCGAAGCTCCTCCTCTCCGACCTTCCTCCCCCTGCCAGCAGACAACCCCTCCCTCTGCTCCCGGCTGTAGTTCTGCTCTCCCGCTAACACACTCTGAATAGCTAACCCAGGCACAGCTTCCCCTTCTAGGTACTAACATGCGCACCGCACTTTACAGTTCGCATACCTAACGTGGAAACGGCACTCTACAGTGTGTATGGCTGACTTGGCCACAGCACAGTTCGCTTAGCTACCACAGACTCAGCGACTCGCAGTTTGCATAGCTGACAGGGCTGTAGTGCTCCACAGCTTGAAAAGTGCCCGCAGGGACCTCCTCTCACAGGACCTCCCGCCAGAGAGGCAGCAAGGCTGGCCATGTCCTCACCCCTGTTTGGGGGATAGGAAAGGAGACTTACAGAGGTTTCTTGACCTGCCTGTGGCCAGGTGACCTGGTCGACCTTGAATCTGGGCTGCCCATCTTCCAGGCCTGTCCTTGCCCTCCCATGACAACTGTGAGACAAATACCATATTGCCGTCCCCTGTTTTACCAAAGCCCAGAGAAGTTAAGCGACTTCCCCGAGGTCACACAGGCAGAGCCAGGTTGTCTGACTCCAGTGCCCATCAGGCTCCCAACCGCTTCCCGCCGTTGCCGTGCTAAGACACTGCTCGCTCGTTCACTCCTACGTTCACTCATTCACTCAGCCACGTTCCAGGGGCCAAGGCTGCCAGGTCTGCTTCCACAGCGGATCTGAGATTTGGTATTTTCTGCTGTTGCAGAACCCATGACCACAACTTGCCATAGCACCCATTCCTCATCTCCCCACTTCTGGAGGTCAGTGTCCAGGCCTGGCTGAAGGGTGCTCTGAGCACAGGTCTCAGAGAGGTTGGCATACTGGACAGGACGTCTGCCAAGAAGTGACTGACCTTCCCTTCTTCAGTGAGGAGGGAACAGAAAGAACTTCCATACTTTGTCACAAAACACGGCTCTAAGAGCATTCGTGTTGGGAGAATTGACCAAATCACTGCCTCTTGTGCTGTATGGAAGCAAGATGTGCGTGCTTTGGTTTAAAGACACAGATTTCAGTTCCGGAGCCAACATCTTGGCTGGAGACAAAACCTGCTGCCCAGACAGGAGGCAGTGACAATCAGGAAGGAATTAGGGACGGAGATTTAAGAAAACTTTTCACCCATGCTGCCAGACACCTCTTAGCTTGAGTGGATCAATAATTTCACAGTCATGTTTTCTTTCAGCGGCACTGACCGCAGCCCCCCACATGCTGGTGACCGCTGACAGCGACGGCTTCAGAGATGGACAGTGTATGAATAACAGGGAAATAAATAATGATGACCATTTGAGATGTGTCAGTACCTGGCCAGGTACTTCCTGTGCTTCGTCTTCTTTCGTCTTCCCAGAGACCCGCCAAGGAAGTGCGCTATTGGGTTTTTCTTCCTCTTCCCTTTCTTCCCTGAAGAAACACCATCTATCTTTTCCCCATTGTGCCAGTGGGGAAACTGAGGCCCATGGAGGTTCAACACACAGCTGAAAGTTCCCAGGCCTGTCCTTTAACTGTCCCAGAGCGGCCCCACATCACCTCCCTTGGCTCTCTTTTTCTTTGTAGGAGTCAGCCCTGGGGACCACACAGGTCCAGTATCCATGGTCCGTGGAGTCCTCCGTCTCTTTTCAGCTGAGAAGGGGCTGGAATGGGGCACCCCAGCTGGAGTGGGAAATTTCCATTATTGCTCCTTTGCTGGGGTCCAACTGGCCGCACCAGGAGGAAAAGCTGTGAAAAGGGGCACCCTCCCAAGGCGTGGGGGTCACTGCTCTTTCAGCTACGTGACTCACAGGTTCCCTGTCCCTGCTTTCTCAGGCTTACAGCAGCGGGAGGGTCCGGGCCCCTGTCCCTGGTGCTTTGCCTTCCCTAGGGAGATGGGCCACGTTTGCATCTAAAGATGGCACAGCCTGAAAATGAACCTGCTCCTCCGTTCACGGCAGAGCAGTCACAGCAAGCAGCGCGTGTGTCAGCCTCGGACAGGGTCCCTTCGGAAGCCACACTCTGTGAGGCTGCATGCAGGGGGCTGGGGGATAAATCAGTAACAGATGTTTCCCTTTCCTGGAGCACATTTTCCCCCAAAGCCTGTCTCACCTCCCAGGGCCTAATGCAGCCTGAAGTCCCCGTCGCCCTGCAAGGCTCCGCCGCAGATGTGCAGTCGGAACCACTTTTCTACTTGAACTAAAAGTCTTGCGGCTTCATTTTCTTTTCCCTTTGGGTTCACCCAGTGTTTAAAAGGCCTCTTTGAAGAGTGAAGCCTTCTCTAATTTAGAAAGCTGCGAATTCCCACCACAGAGCCCCAGGCTGTGGTGGTTGACAAGGTCCCGGGTTCTCACTCCTGAACCTTTCAGCCGTCTCCACGGTTCCACTGGACGCTGGAGCGTTTCTAAGGCCTGGGATGACAGTGACTTCACCAAACGGCTTTCATCAAGCTGCAGTTAGCGAAGAAAAAGAAGTGACACTTGCCTTAAATGCCGAAAGGTGTGAATTTCTTCATCGGGAGTGTTTTAAGGACAGACGCCTGGGCTTATTCAAGTGGGATGCTGGCGTCTATGGACCGACGTCACCACTTCCTGTCCAATGCAGCGAAACGTGTGTGTGTGTGCGTGTGGATGCATGTGCAAGCATGTGTGTTGGAGGGGGCTTCTTACCCTCTTGCCCAGGATCCTGTTAGGAAAGTGAGTGTATGAGGCCTGGTGGCACAACGACGCGAACAGAGCAGACACTGCACTCCCCGTCCGGCAGCACGGCCTTCTCCGCAGTCCCCACTGCAGGAGCACACGTCTCATCCTCGACACCTCGCTCTCCCTGCGCTCCCTCACATGAGAACACACAATCAGTCGAGGGTGTTTCTCCCCTTTCTAATCTTTTTCCACATCTCTCTGGCCCTCCCCTTCCCGCTGACACCCAGCAATCAGGCCGCAGTAATCCTTCCATGGAATCAAGGCAATAACTTCCGTTTGTAGCCGTAGCGTCTACTCCATCGCAGGGCGGGCAGTTGGGTGGATCTCCTGGAGCGGCTCTCAGAGCAGGTGCTGTTGTAAGCAAAGCCCGAGGCTGGGGGCTGGCACTTCAGTGCTCTGTCTGCAGTGTTTGGCATTCTCTGACATCCACTGAACTCCAGCCTCTCTACCCATCCCCTGCCAGGCCAGACCCGCACACTGCACCTTATGAATCCCTTCTCTTCAGAGGTCAAGAGGACTGAAGGGTCCCATCAGCCAGCCCTGCAACCCTAGCCACCACAGCTCCTGACTCACCTTGTTTTCTCAGATCCATTCTCTAAGTTGAAGCTCCTGTGTCAGTTTGTCAAAGAAGAGATTCTGCAATGGGAGAAACTGTTCTCAATGCGGCGCCCTCGGCACTTGTGCTTTCCGGTCACTGTGCCTTTGCTCCCATGGTCCCTCCCTCCAGAATGCCTGCTCCTCTAGCCTCGTCCGTAGGGACCCAGCTGGAAGGGCCCCTTGCCCCTAGAGGGAGAGGGATTGTCCGTCCCTAGTTACCTGGCCAGACCCAAGCCCTCTCTCCCTCTGGTTCCTGTGGTTTGTCTCTGTCATCCTTAGGCACACACACTGCTTATACTACGGCCCTGTCATGACCCACCATTCCCCCTCTATGAACTGGATATGGCCTCTGGGCACAAGGATTATCTCACCCATCTCACTCATTCGTTCAACAAACACCCCTGTATGAGTCAGCTCTCTGCTGCTATGAGAAAATGCTGGAGAGAATCAGCTCATAAGGAGAAAAGTTTTATTAGGGCTCACGGTTTTGGAGATTTCAGTCCATGGTCTTTTGGCCCCATCACACTGGGCCTGCGGTAGCACAGCCCATCATAGTAGGAGCACAGGGCAAGTGGGATGTCTTCACTTCTCTGCTTTCATTAGACTTAAGGCCTTACCCGATCCATCTTGATCTCACCTTGACCCGAACCTAGGTTATATCTGCAGAGACCCTTATTCCAAATAAGGCCCTGAAGTTCTGGTGGACACGGGTTTCAGGGGGACACTGTTCAATTGCCTACCGTGGTCCTTATGCCACCCTGCAGGGTTGATGTGGATGTGGAAACTGAAGCCCAGGGTGACAGTTTGCCCAGGGCCTCACCACTGGGCTTGGTGAACAAAGGAGCAACCAAGCCCTGACCCCAGCGTGGTGCCCGTCCCCTGCACCGCTGCTCCACCGGGTACAGATACACATCTGGTTGTTGCCATTGTGCCCTGTCCTTGGCCTGCTATCCTTAAAGTTCACAACAAGGAGAATAAAACTGGGCCTCAGGGGCCACCAAGGTAGAGGCTGGGACAACAACACCGCCATACAAAGTTCCTGAGCTGAGGACAACTGGTGACAACTCTGAGGACAATGCCAGAGACTAGCAGCATTAGTGGCTGGACCCCACCCGCAGGCTGAGCAAAGAAACAACCCCCCCAGCACTCTGCTGCATGCCCGGTGGCATTTTCCTGCTTTATGCTCTGTGTTCACACCGCCACTCCTAATGGTTGATTCTGTTTCTCTGTTGAGAAATTGTCCCCCTGCTTCCCTTAAGCTTCTGTATACCCCCTGTACGTGCTGTCACACCAGTTCTCACAGTGGCCGAGCATTGAGCCATGGTAGGCCGTGTCCCCTGGCCACTGCACTAGGCATTGTGTATGGTCCCTTCATCACCTGCTTTCTGAGGAGTGGAGACTAAATTTCCCCAACCTGGTATGCCGCTGTCCCTGTAGCAGTTTTTCTTTTCTGGAGGGTTTCAGCATACCACGGTATCCTTTCTGTAATAAAAGCAGGGGAATTGCTGACAATTTTCACAAATTTGGGCTCTTGCAAGAATAATGTTCGCTGAATTATACGTGATGCTCCCTTTTTATGTGTTCCTAACCTCTTGCTTGCTTTCGGTGCTGCTGCTAAGCTGACTTCAATATTTGATCTTGCCTTCTGCCGCTGGGTTTTCAAAACCCCGTCTGGGTTTTCAGACAGAGGGACCAACATGGCGAATGTCACTGGATACCGGGTCCTCACTCACCAGGGCCAGTGGAGGAGGGGCAGCTTGGGAGTTCAACTCAGTCTTTGCTCTTTCTTGCTGCTTTTATGGTCGCACCACTAGAAGGTCTGGGTCCTTGGCATGGAGGGTGTTATGGAGGGGTCAGTCCATGGGGCTAGAAAGAGGCCGATTGACTTTGGATTTAGATCTAGGATAGCAGAGTCTTTCAGGGCACAGCCTGGATCTCAAGAACAGCAGGAGCTTGGGACCGTCCTCAGTAGTGACCACATGTGCCCACAGCCACCTTGTGACTCACTCACACCTCCTTTGCACACACACAGGCTTCACACCTGTCCTCTTACCTTCTCCCCCGGACTGTGCTTCTGCAAAGCAGAGGGGGTGAATACAACTTGGTCAAATCCGTAAAACAGTGCTTCTTGTTATTCATTTAGGGATCCTTTACTTTAGTCCACAAATGTGTGCTGGGTACACAACCATGCATCAGCCTGCCATGGCTGGGAGTAAAGCAGGCCAGAGCTCCTGCCCTTGAGGGCTTGGATTCTAGAGCCCATGCAGTGCATGAGTATCACGCAATTGGATGGGGTTATACTCAAAGGTCTGCTAGGAGCTGACAGGCACAATGGAGAAGCGGCCTGGACCGAAGCTGGGGGAGTGCTGAGAAAGGAGTGCTCTGGAAAGGCCTCTCTGAAGAGGTGGTGCCAGAGCAAAGAGGGAAAAGGAGAGAGAGGACCATTCTGGTGGTCGGGAAGTGTGTACCAGGCTGAGGGAGCAGCCAGTGCTAAGGCCCTGTGGTGTGTTTGGGAAATAACAAGGAAGTCAGAGGGACTGAAGGAAAGTGTACACAGAAAGTGGGAGAAGAGGTCCGTGAATAACAGGCTGCCCTCTTCCCATCCCTGCCAGCTGGTAGGTGAGCCTGCTAAAGCTCTGGGAGTGTATGGGACACATCTCCAGCCACCCAGTGAGGGCTTGCAGGAATAAAACCCAAGCTGCATATTCTGGGTCTTGTGTTGCTTCTCAGCATGACAGGAGGGTCTACCAGGAGACGCCCTCCTTAGGACACGACACCCCCAGCGTCTATTTGCTGTCCTGTAACTCAGGGGGAAGAAAGATTGTATTGTTTTTCCTTCTGGTTCCTGCGATTACCCTCGGTCATGTGGCAAGTCCTGGGACCCCATTATTTCCGTCGGAGCTGTCCTGCGGGTTCCCAGCCAGATCCCAGAGGCCCACATGTCCCCAGTGCATCTTTTGTCATTGCTGAAGACCATGAAGGCTCTGATTCCTCCTCATGTGGGTTTTCTTTCTTTGCCCACAAGGCTCCTGTCTCATGTGGGAACCTGCCTCACGGTAAAGACCAGGAACAAATTTAATTTAGGGCCTCTACCTGTGCTGTCAGTAAATTGCTTTTGCTCCTTTGCTCTGACAAACCCATCTGCCGCCACTGACCTTTCCCGCCTCTCGTTCATGCCGCATATTTCTCTGCTTAACTTCCTGTGCAATCTCCCTCTCCACTTCCTGTCTTTGCTTTCTTTCTTTTTTTGTTTTGTTTTGTACCAGGAATCGAACTCAGGTCATTGTGCTTGCCAGGCAGGCGCTTATGCCACTGAGCTATATCCCCGGCCCTGTCTTCGCTTTCTTTATCATTTTCACACACAGATTGCCCTTCACTCGGGCTGCAGTCTTCCCTGTTTTCTCCGGGTGCCTTATTGTCACTTTTCATGGTGTTTTTCTGCTACTTCCTCAGTGAGTGATGGTGAAGCCCCTCCGGCCTGAGTACTGACAGGCAACCACCGTAGGGTAGGCTTGGCCCCGGGCTTTATGTGTACAATCTGTACAGAGGCAGGTGTTTCTTCCTGCGTGGCAAGCTGTTTAGGATGCTCCGCGTGCCGGGGGCTTCGGGAGGACTGGGCGGTAGCATTTCCAGCATCTCCCATAGGGAATCACGAAGCTCTGTGCAGAGTGAATCAGGCATGTGGCAACCTGGATGCAGCGTTGTCCACGTGCAAGGTCGGTTGTGGTTGTGTGTTCACCTCCAGGATGCCATTTCAGTACTGCCCAAGACATGTAAGTCAGTATGGCCTGTTGCAAAGGCATCTTGGTGATGTCTGTTCAGATTTTGGACACATTTCTGAGATCTCAGAAGCACGAAGCAGGTTTTGCAGAGATGCGTCCATAAGTCTGCCTGCTGCAGCGTTGTTTTTGCAAAGGCAAATTGAAATCCTAATTGTCCACCAGTCCATCGCAGCTTGGGCTGGAAAGACAGTCATATATTTAGGAGGTATAATCAAAAAATATGGTAGATGTTTAAAATTCTTTAAAACTTTAGTACAGTAAAAGACACCCTGCCAGTAAACCTCATTAAAACACTCCTTCTTCCTTCAAGCATGCTTATCCCATTCTTCTTGCCACTTTCTGAAGCAGTTCTGGAAGTCTCCTTTCCTGAGAGTCTTTAGTTACGCTCTTGCGGCTCCCCTCATCTCCTAAATGGATTCAGAGCATTTATCTTTCATGGTCATTTTGACCTTAGGGAAGAGCCAGAACTCACGTGGTTTCAGATCTGGTGAATAGGGAGGGTGAGGACACAGCATAATAGCTTTAGGAGCCTGCTTTTCTGTTGAACAGCACTTAGCAGCGGCATTCACCATGTTTTTTTTTTTAATTCCAGAATTGCTTCAGCCACTGGCAAGAATGATAGGACAGGTGTGTACAAATCAAGGGGAAGCATTTTGCGGGAGATTAACAGCAACGTGTCTTTCACTGTAAAAATTTTTAAATTTATACGTTCGCTATTTTTTCCAATCTGTCCTTGTACAATGAAATACTAGGAGGTTAAAGATCAAGATTGACCCCCGTGGACATGGACAGATGTCAACAAAACCAGAATTACTTTTAAAATAAGCTATTTACCCTATGCCCTTCTGTATGTGATGGTCCATTTTTGTCAAATAAAATGAAGTGTCCATTATGAACAAACATAAAGCAGTTACTAAATGAAATTAGGTACTTAAAAAACCTCAAACACAGGAGCATTCTCAGGTCATTAAGTGGCTGCAGTCTTCTATCAAATTAACATGACACGTTAAATTTAAAACTCAGAAGAATGTTCTTGATGGCCACAGTTTGATGGCCAAGTTTGGTTGGTTGATGAAGAAGTAGTCACTTATAACCTTTTTTGTTGTTTTCAGTAAACATGTAAAAGTGTTATCTTCCCTTCACAAGGATATACCCAGGTAGCTATTTGTACATTCATAGAAAAGCCTTGGGCAAGCTGTGCCCTGGCCACCCAGGGGTGGGGACAGGGGTGAGTGTCAGCAACGAGGCTTGGATGGCACTTGGTTGGCACAGTGGGCTCTCTGGATGCTGAAGTTTTTCCTGGTGATCAGGCCTTTTTGTAATTAAGAAAAAAGTAGAGGGGAAAATTTTGACTTTATCCTTTTCTTTGTGTCCCTCCGTCTCTTTCGTTTCTGGTTATGGAGAGTTTCAGACATGCAGAGCAGCGCACAGCCCAGCAAAGTGAACCTTTGAGCACCTGTCAGCTGCCCCAACAACTGCCCTTCCTCCTCCACACCTGGCCCCTGGCCCCGGCCCCCGCCCCTGTAGGGGTCCTGACCACACTGCTACACCAGTGTTAAAGGCTGTGTCCTTGTTGCTGAGCTATTGCAATGAGACCCTGACCCTAATCCCCAGGTCCTCCTGCCTGCTGTCGCCCCACCCCAGCTCCTGTCCCCAGACTGACCTTACACCCTCATCTGAGCCCTGACTTAAATGCAGCCATCAGAGCCTCCCCACCCAGCAGGCCGGCAGATGCTCCAAGCCATCAACGGGTGGGTCCTGGGGTGACCAGGCCGTGCTGTGACTTTTGGCCTTGTAGAGCCTGGTTGGTCCAACACAAGTGAGCTGTGCAAACATTACCCTCAGAGTGTGCACCATGGTGGACAAAGAGCAAGCCCTGGGATATCTCAGCTCCGCTGCCTGCTCCAAAAGGCCTTGCACAACCAGCCCTCTGTCTACCTCGCTCCTCAGTTTCCCGTCTCTCGCTCTTACTTCCATTTCTGCGTGTTCCTCAGAGGGAAACAGCACGGAGTGGAGGGGGTTGGCACACGTTTCCACCCTTCAGCTTCCTGTGTTGCCACGTCTGATCCACTCTGGCATCCAGGCTTGCAGCAGAGACCTTGCTGGACATCTCCTGTCCATCTGCACTGTCCTAGGCCCCGGGAATCTAGGAGTGAGGGCAAGAGGCAGCATGCCCGCCCTCAGCAAGCTTCCGTGTACACATGAGCATAGAAGGATGTCTGCAAAGACATCCACTGAAAATGATACAATCAAGGATATTCTTTACACTTTTAGCTTCATAATTTTCTATATATTTTTATTTCTAACCTGGCATGTAGTACATACCTATAATTCTAGGAAGCTGAGGCAGGAGGATTCCAAAGTTGAGCCTAAGCAACTTAGTGACTTCACAAGACCATGTCTCAAAAAAAAAAAAGGTCCGTGGATGTGACTCAGGGTGAAGGCCCCAGGTTCAATCCCCACTCCCACAAAGGCGGGATTCATTTTCACCCTTCCTCCCCAGCTCAGTGTATTTTTGTTAACACAGAAACAACAGAGAAAGAAAGCACACCCGGCAAGATGTTAACAGTGATTAATTCTGTGTGGTGAACATGTGTGCCATTATTTTCTTATCTGTTCTTTGATGTGCTTTTTAAATCCCCCAATCAATGTTTAAGTTAAAAAAAAAATGAGATAAGGGAAAAGTGAATTCTTTGGAATTGGCAGTGTGTCTGCCACAAAGCAAGGGATGATAGAAAGATTTTCCTTCCCTCATCTTATACTCTGTGCAGTATCCACGGTATCAATGCCTCGCTCCGGGCACAGATGTGGCAGTGGGACAGCTGGGATTGGATTCCCCTTGCTCTGTGGGACTTTCTCTAAACCACCTTTTTGTGTCCTTAATTCCATGAATACAAACAATAATTACCAACCTAAGTAGATTACTCAGCATAGCTTAGACGCCTCTGGGTCCCCAAGCAAGCCACACTATTGACTGTTCACAATTAATCTAAAAAATTAAACCAATTGCTCTTCGGGTTCCTTCTTCCCTATTTTGTAGCTGGGTGCCGCTTCCACAGATCTGTCGCCGGACCTCTAATTTCTACTTGGTGTTCCTGTCTTTCCCTGGGACTGAAATGTTCCATTAAAACTAATTTGTTTGCAAGCCAGGTCTTTGGATTTCTTCCCCTTCCTCCCTTCCGAGCGTGGTCCTGTGAGCTGCCTTGTGCCGTGGCGGAACTGGGCTTTCTATTTATAATTCTTCCATGGTCTGCCTGCTTTTTCAATTACTTCACAAACTCCCTTCTGTCCTTCCTCACGTTGCTTCATTCATTTTCGCTTCCCCTGTCAAGTTTGGAAGAAGTCATTGCCGTCGCCGCAACCTCCCAGCCTCCCAAAGATGAGCTAGGGATGAGAGAATGAACGAGAAGCCCAAGGACACTGCAAACTAATTCAAAGGTATTTATTGAGTCCCTATTAGAACAAGGTCCATTGGAGATAGTGGCAAAGAAAAGAGAAGAACAAATAGGGCTTCTTCCTTCACTGAGTTTATAATTTGCCAGAGGAGAGAAGATAACCACACACCAAATTTTAACTCCCAAGATGGGATGGTTTGGGGGCGATTTGTTACACAGCTATAAATAACTAACACACCCTCCCATAATGCACACCTACTGTAAGCCAGGTACTCTGGAACACTGTTCTGCCTCCTCTTCACCTGCCCCACTCTGCCTCAGTGCAGGTGGCAACTCCTAGGGGAGGCCACCTGGATCCCTCCCCACCCCCAGTGGGACTGTACCTCTCCCCTGCAACCTTTGCCCTAGCAGTCACATTCTATTTACCAAATTCTTTTTTGGAGTGGTGAGGGTAATTGGAGACTGAACCCAGGGATTTCAGATTGAACTACATCCCCAAACCTTTTTATTTTTTATTTGTAGATAGGGTCTTGCTAAGTCTCTTGCTAAGTTGCCTGGGCTGGGCTCAAACTTGTGATCCTCCTGCCTCAGCCTCCCAGAGTGCTGAGATTACAGGCATGTGTCACCATGCCTGGCTTTACTTAATTCTTTAATTAACATTTCCACTAACTAACTCTAAGTCCATGAGAATGGGGTAACATCTTCTTCCCTATCATGTCTCCTATTCGTCTCATAGTTGCTATCCCTTGGCAAGTATTCTAATAATGGATACACAAGGATGAATTTTAGCCTTCTAAAGGTCAGTGTTACTGTTGTTCCCATTCTATGGATGAGGAAACTGAGGTTGGGGCATAAGGGTTTGCTCATATTAATTATCTATTGCCAGGTGGGAGACTGGGAATTCAGACTCAGAACCCCAGGGTGCCAACTTGTCCTGGCTGCTTCACTATCAGTCTCAGATCCTTCAGCTCCCAGACCAGCAGTGACCCCCGCCATGGGGGATTGTGTTAAAATGCAGAGTTCTGGTTAAGTAGGTCCGAGGCTGCTGAGAATCTGTCTGTTTGATGGGCCCCTGGTGATAGTGTGGCTGTGGGTCCCTGGACGACTCTTATGTAGCACGGCCATGACCTACCCTTAAGGGTGGGAGTTCACAGGTTCATATCCAGTAGTGCACCCCTGTAATCCCAGCACTCTGGGAGGCTGAGGCAGGAGGACTGCAAATTTGAGCCCAGCCCAGGCAACTTAGCAATACTCTGTCTCATAAACAAAAATAAAGAGGGCTGCAGATGTAGCTCTGCACAGAGGCCGAGGGGTCCATCCCCAGTACTGGAAAAACAATCCATGACAAGACTTTCCCAAAATGGTGCTACACTAAGCACCGCACTCTCTCAGCTTATGTTCTCTCCCAGTCTGTGAGCACTGTCGGGGAGGGGTAGCACTGCAAATGCCAGCCTCACCTGTCTGCTACCAGCTTTGTGCTTGAGGCTTCAGATGCTGGCTTCCCTAGGCTAGGTCACCCACGGGCTTCTGGAAAGGTCTGTGAGGAGTCCTTATGGAGGTCCCCGGTCCTGGGTGCTTCCGGGGCAAGCAGCTCGCAGCTGGGCCCAGCAGGAGAGGAAGCAGATGTGCACCCACAAAGCAGCCTGGAGAACCAGAGCCCAGGTGGGGCCCCACCAGCTGATGGAGGCTCTGGTCCCCGGATGGCTCATCACTCTGCTCTCGGCCAGGGTCTCGGCAGGGAGGAGCAGTCTCTGGGTGTGAGCACACCCTAGGCTACAGTGTGTCCTCCCCCATCTTTATGTTTGTTCCTTAGCCACCCCCTTGAGGACACTGTCCCCAAATCACCCTGCCTCAGGTGACAGGGCTGCTCTGGGCTGTCTGAAGACCCTCAGCCCAGCAAGGTTTTGACCCCTACTCAGAACAACCACAAAACAGCCACTGTGTAGCGATGAACTGATGAATTGCAATTGCCTGGGCCCAACGCAGTTTCAACGACAGACAAGTCCTGGTGGTTCTCAAAGTGGGAAGCAGGCCAGCAGCAGCTATAGCAGAAGATGCCTGCCTGTCACCCAGCCAGTATACTTCGGTTTCTTAGCTGCCCAGGTAATAGTTCCTGTTCCAGTTCCGGTTGCTCCTGTTTCTTAGAAACGGCTGGTCGCCATGATGCATAGCTGGTCACTGGGATGCACATTGTATAAACCAATCCCCAACTGACAAGCCGTTCTGCTTCTGTACTTCCTGCTTGCTTATCCCAGATAAGCCCTAGACCACCAGAGATCAGGGCCTGATATTCTGGGAGTTATCCCCACCCATGCCCATCAACGTAAATAAATCTGCTCCGAATCCTCGGTGTCGTTTCGGTGTTGCTGCTAGTCACTGCACTGCCGTGCAGCATGTGGGAACCCGTGAGAAATACCGGCGCTCAGCCATACACCTCCTGAGCCCAAAACCTGGGGATCCATGTGGTCTCAGTTTTGAAAACCACCAGCTGACTGGTGCTCATGTGATCCTGAAGCCAGCCCTGTTGGGTTCAGAGAGGTAAGTTACCTGCCCAAGTTCACCTGGGTAGGAAACTCAATTTCAGTTCAGAGCCGGGCCCTGGGACAGGGCTGGGTGACTGCAGGAGATCAGACAGAGGACACAGTTGGTCTGCTGTTCTCCTGTGATGTCTCTTTTTTTTTTTTTTTTTTTTTTTTTTTTTTTTTTTTTTTTTTTTTTGGTTTTTCTCTGGTACCGGGAACCGAACTCACGACCTTGCGCTTGCCAGGCAGGCGCTTTTGCCGCTGAGCTAAATCCCCAGCCCCTGATGTCTCTTTTGATGCTGGTTTTAAATATATAAAATATAAAACATTGGGTTTTCCCCCCTTTTCTCTCCCCCCGCCTCTTCCTATTTTGTGCTCCATCCACCTGCAGGACAACCCAGCCAGCACTGGGCAAGGGGTTGCCGAGAAAAATGGAAATCAGCCTTGGCCTTGAACCCAGGCTTCCTGAATCAGTGTGCTTTTCAGGGCTCCGGGCCCCTCCTGAGGAATTAATTAACTGGATAAATTAATCATGAACGAAGTCGAGGGTAGCTGGCAGGCTTCGTGCAGCGATTCTCGAGCCACCTGGGATGCTTGCTAAATGTAGAGCGCTGGGATCCATCCCCAGGCTGCTGACGCAGGGCTCTCAGGTGGGGCTCAGGAACCACTCCCACCCGCTGTCCCCGAGTGATCCCAACGCAGCCACCAGACTTCAGGCAGCTGGCCTTGCTGGGCTTGGAGCATTTCTTCAGCTGCAGTGTCATGTTTACAGACATCTTGGGCACACGCAAGAACCCCTGCCTAGTTGCTTAAACAGACTCCTAACTGCTCAGGACCTTGGCATCCTCCTCTGTAAAACGTCACCTCCTCCGTGGTGATGGTCCTTGCCTCAGAAGGGTCTTGGTGAGGAGCAAACAAGTGTGTTTGGCCCACAGTTAAGCCCTGAACAGAACTTTTAGATTCCCCATAGGTGATCCTAATCCTTCCAGAGGCCGCTTGCTTGGCGGTCACTGGGAAGTCACCATTTTTCATGAGCCTTCCGGGTGGCAGATGGAGAATGGCCTGAGTGTCCCTAAGAGAAGAGGGCCTCGGCTGGGCCCTGCCTGCACCAGGGAGTGAAGCCCCTCGCTGTCCTTCCTGCCAGTGAGCCAGGCGGCTTCTTCAGTCCCCACCAGTTAGTCCCAATACATGAGCTGACAGGAGCCCCTGCTGGGCTTGTGCGGGGTCGCAGTAACCTGTGGTCATCAGCGACACTGAGGAACATGAAGGAGGAGCTGAGAATCTCAGAACAGGGAGAAGCACGGACTTGGATCTCTCTGCTGGCTCTGGAACTGTGGCAGCTCCCGATGCTCACGGATGCTGGCCCATCCTCTGTCCTGGAGTGCTTTGCTTTACAGCGTCACCAGGTGGAAGGAAAGAATAAAAGAAAAAGGAACATGTTCGACCACAGAACTGATTCTATAGTAACGCCTGGATCCTAAAGCAAGGCTCACAAACCCCACAACCTGTCTTTTGTGTGGCCTTTGGGTTAGGGATGGTTTTCACATTTTTAACAGTTGGGAAAAACTGTACCTGGCACAAAGCACCCAGAAGGTAAGGTCCTTAGATTTTGGCCTCGCAAGAGCCCACATTACCCTCTGAGAGTTAGGGCCTGGGTTACAGGGCTGGAGCTTTTCTGGTCTTTAGGGAACTTTCCTTCCGGTTTGCCAGTAAGAGGCCCCTCCCACAGCAGAGAACCCGGATGCTCAGGCTCGCAGATTCCAAGGTTCCCCAAGAGCGGAGCGCAGGCCCGGGCTAGTGTTCGATTTGCTTTCCTTCCTGACGTATCATTGCACAGGAAATTTATTTCTTCACAATTGCACTTGCAGCCCCTTTTGACAAAATGGGGCTCCGGAGAAGCGCATCATTAGCATCGATAAACACTTTACCGTCCCAGCATGAGCACGTGGAAATGCCTAATGAAAAGAAAAGAGGCACTGCTGAGTCATTAAAGAGGCCGGTAGCTTTTATTATTATTTTTAGAGCAATTATGACTAAAAGCCCTCATTGTGCGGCGCCCTTGTCCATCCATTTTGAACTCATTCTTTGCAAAAACATCATCTTAGTCACCGTGAGCTCAAGGCCACGGGCAAGAGGCCCAGGCCAGTCTGGCTGAGGGGGCCTAGCCCTGAGACACACCCTATCCTCTGAGTGTCCCCGAGGGGCCTGCCTTTGGCATAGTTTTCCTCTCCCTCCCCCTCTTCCACTCAACCTTGATTTCCCAGGAGGCCTTGCTTTTCCCAGGAGGCCTTCCTTCTGGGTGAATGCTGAGCCTTCTCCATCTCTTACCCTTTGTCATTAAAACCATGCATTTGCCTGAGGTCCACAGAGAAAGAGACTCAAGGACCAGAGAGGTTGAGAAACTTGCAAAAGAACACACAACTAGTGAATAGCAGAGTCTGGACTTGAACCCAGGTCCTCAGATTTTGCTGGGAGATGCAGGGCATATACTGTGCTCCATAGCACCGGGGTATGAGTCCCAGCTCTGCCTGACAATTTTCAGCAAATGACGAACGCTGCTGATCCTCCTCATCTGTAAAGGAGCGGGGGTGATAATAGCAGTACTGACGTCATGGCCTGTGAGGAGCACTGAGTGAGACCGCAGGCACAAAGCAGATTTGATAGCCACGGGTCCCAACCTGTTCAACCAAGGTGCCGTGAGGTGCTGAAGTGAGGATACATCGCTGCTGCAGGATATTTTTGTTCGCCAAGGAAAACAGAGCGACACCTGCCGGATCCTGGGTGAGCTGCAGCCTCGGGTGGCTCACGGGTTCCATACTGTGTTCTGCTGCCTGCCTGCGGTGAGACCTTCCTTTTCAGAGCTGGTTTTTGTCTGTTGATGAGAGAGGAAGAGGCGCAGCACCCAAATCAGGGTGGGCAGGAGATGTAGGGATGGAGTCCGATCTAGATCCAAGGCTGAGGGAATCACGTAGTGCCCCAGAGGCACACCCGTCCCGTTTGTAACTCTTTGTGATTACTTAAGAACAAGATAGAGCTATTGTTTTTATTTTCTTTCCAGTGGATGTGTGTTAGTCTTGGAAAAACTGGGAAACTTCTGCTTGGTGGTGCACCCAGAGGACTCCCAGGCCTTTGTGAGTTCGTTTGCTCAATAAATGTTTTAGAAACGAGTAGGGGGCAGAGGTATATTCACCGTCTCTCCTTCCCTTGTGTCCACCGGGTGAGGAGAAGCATTGCCCACCTGTGCTTGGGAATGGAGTGAGTTCCCCTTCTGTAAGTAGCTCCAGCTGCTGGTGAGGCTCCGACCTAAGAGATGGAGAGCTGGGGGAGCTGGGTGCATTCCCCCTCCTGGAAGAGTTTTGGGGTTTGTGGCTGCAGAGCCCCAGACTTTCCGACTGGGGCTTTTCACTGCCTCGGGTAATTAAGCATTTCCGGCGACTGCACGGTACCTGTGGCCTGCGCCTGGAAGCCGAAATCTGGATTAAGATGCGAGCAAAACGGGACAAGTCCCCAAGAAGCTAAGCTGAAGACAAGCAAATGGCGCTTATTTCAAATGCATAGTCCAGGGTTTTAAGCTGATGACGCAGGGACAGAGATGTTCTTCCGGTCACCCCACCCTATGACACTGGTCTCTGATCTTCCAGCTGCTGCAGCCTGTGGCTGTGGTTGCCTTGGTAACAGTGGGTGGCATCCAGTTGCCAGGGCTGGGACCCAGGAGCCTTCAGAGTTGGGCATGGACACTCCTTGCCAGGTGCCCACATGGCCCCTTCTGAGGAGTCCTGAGGAGTTCTGGAAGGTTCCGCACAATTCCTCCTAGTTTTGGGGTTAAGTGTTCTTCTGGACCTGTTTGGTGCTCAAGGTGGGGACTTTGGAAAGAGCTTCTGGGATGCTCATGAGTCAGTGCAGCAGTTTCATGGTGCCTCTGGGGGTTGCTGTCGTGGAGACTGTCCCTCTTGTCTGCTCTACAGCCCAGCTCCAGCCAGTCCAAGCTGCCTCGGTTCCTGCCCAGACAAGGTGTCCACACCTGTCTCCTACCCTGGCCTGAGCTGCTCCTGCCGCCCTGACTGCCCTCATCAGATCACCTGACCTCTGAAGGCTCCAGGGCAACAGGGTAGAATCTTGACCAAAACTTTTATCTCGAGACTCTGATCTCTAAGCCTGAGGTTGGGGACAGTTTCAGCTTGCAGCCTTGGGAGAGTAAACGCATTCAGGGAAATGAGGAGGCCCGGCAGGTAGACCAGCTGCCTCCAAAACAGAAGTTGTGGGGCAGGCATCCGGTGGAAGTGCACCTGGGGGCACCAGGGGCCCTGAAATGCTAAAGCTGCCCTCCTTGTTTTATGATCTCCAGTGGAGGAGGCCAGCTGGAAGGTGGAAATTCTCTGCAGGGTCTGGCCAGAAGGAAGGGTGTGCATGTTTCCCAAGTCTGTATTCTCAAACTTTGGTGTGCCTAAAAGTAAGTACTCATTAAAATACAGATGTGCATTTTTATTATACATACACACACACACACACACACATACACACACACACACATGCTCGTGCTGGGAATCAAACCCAGAGCCTGCATACGCTTAGTAAATGCCGAACGCTGAGTCACCTCCAAGGCCCGCCACCATCCATGGTCTTTGCATTGTGTTAAATCCTCAGCCCTTTAAATTTTTTTGTCTTTTCAGACAGGAGCTTATTAAGTCATTAAGCAGCACTCTCATTTGTGATTCTCCTGCCTCAGCCTCCCAGGGTGCTGGTATCACAAGCATGTGCCGCCAGACCTGGCTAGGGGTGGGTACAGTATTTTTAAATGACCTCTCCAGACAGTTTCAGAGGCCAGGAGTACCCTGATGACACTTGGAGAAACACTGGCCGTGGCGTGTCTGCACAAATGAAGAGGAGATGATTGCGCTGCTCAGGGTGGTCCAGGTAGAAGGAACAGGACATTCACTCCAGCGGTGTAAGATGCGTTTTCTAGGACAGAGTCAGGCTTCAGCATTTGAGGAAACCTGTTCACAGCCCCCAGTTCATTCATTTAACATCTATTTCTTGAGTGCCGGCTGTGTGCCAGGTGCTGTTTTAAGTGTGTGATGCAGGGAACAATGCAGATCAAAGTCCTTGGCTGGAAAGTGCCGGCGCTCTTACAAAAGAGATCACCGATAAAGAAGATAAATAGTGGGCTGCGGTGTAGCTCAGTGGCACGGGCTTCCCTGGCTTCAGCAAGGCTCTGGCTGCCACCCTCCACCCCACAGAAGGAGAAGAGGTAGATAAATAGGGATGCAGGTGCACTGAGCACCCTTAGGTGTAGGGAGAGGGCTTACTACAGGGAGGAGAGGCCATGCAGCCACTTTGAATTGGGAGGTTGCAGACAGCCCTGCCCAGGAGGGGGCATCTCAGCAGAGACCAAGGGAGGTAAGAGGGTCTGTCCAGGTCTGGGGAAGCAAGCAGACAGCCTGAAGCCACAGGACCTCACACGCGGGAGGATTGAGGTGCAGTCATGGGCAGGCACAGCTGTGTTCAGAGGAGCCCCTTCCTGCGGGTGATCCATCTCCAAGGTGCAGTGGGGTAGGCACCCCCACAGTGTACACAGAGCAGGAAGGAGATCCCGTCTGCAGGAAGAGCACAAGGAAAGAAGCAGGTGGGCGGGAGACACAGGGCCCAAAAGCACAGGCCCTAGGGAGAAGGGTAGAGAGAACAGCTGTGCCGGGAGCTGCCTGTGTATCTCTGGTCCACGGCTGGCAACCAGTGACCACACATGCAGCAGTTTAGGACGGCAGACCTTCACCAGCTCACAGGTTCTATAGGTCAAGTCTGGCTATAGCCAAACAGGATCAGTGCCTCACCAAGCCAAAATCAGGTGTTGGCCAGGCTGCTTCCTTTCTGAAAAACTAGGTCGTTCTTCAGGTTAAAGTCACTGGCATCATTCTGTTCTTCGCAATTGTTGGACAGAGGCTGCTGTTCCCTTGGTGGCTGTTTGCCAGGAGCCGTGCCCAGCTCCTAGAGGCCACCTGCTGTTCCTTACCACACTGCCCACTCCTTCACCCTTGCTTGGGTAGGGCCCAGGCCCTTTTAATGGCTCACCTGATTAGGCCAGGCCCATCAGATGGTCTCCTTTTAAACGAGCTCAGAGTCCACTGACTGTAACCTAAGCCTGTCTTCAATCCCGTGGTCATCTTCTTGGTTCTACCTGTGGTCCAGGAGAAGCCATGTCCTGGGAGTGGAATGATGGGAGTGACTTGCTGCCTGGGCACCCAAGCAAGGGGACACAGTGCTGCCTGGGGCCCTGGCACCGACGGCCCCAGCACACTCGGTCTTAATGTATTGACATTGGCAGCCCTGGTCTGTCTGCACACACCAGTGATGTAATGGAAAAGGAATTATCTCCCAGCGTCCAGTTAATCAGCAAATAAACTATAAACCTGCGGCCATTCATTCAGGCAGATTGAGAGGGTTCCCTGGTCTCCTGGCTGCCAGAGTAGATTCAGTTTAGACCTTGAGCACCTCTGCCAGATTTGAGAAGCAGAATGAGAGTGTTTTTGCAGCCCGGGGTCTGCATTACAGGTGCCCTTTACATGAGGCCTCATCTTTTTTTTTTTTTTTTTTTGGTCTTTTCTTGAGACAGGGTCTCACTATGCAGTTCAGGCCTGGCCTTGAGCTCACTTTGTAGCCCAGGCTGGTTTTTGAACTTGCAGTGATCCTTCTGCCTCAGCCTCCCGAGTGCTGGGATTACAGGCGTGAGCTACCACGCCCGGCTCCATCTACGGCTTTAAAATCCGTAGTATTTTCACTCTCTGCTATGCCCAGAAGTGTTTCTGCTCAGATTTTAAATCAAGGACCATACAAGACGAGAAGCCCCGTGAGCGAATGTCCTCCATCTACACCTCCTGGGCCCTGGCTGTGATAGGGCGGCCTCCGAAGTGACGGCCAGCAGCACGGACCCATCTCCTGGGGAGAGAAAACGCTGGTTCCTGTGCTAATCTCACACCTCTCAGCCGCAGGTTTGTTCCCAGCACTCTCTCGGGCCGGAGGGACCCCTCCCCTAGCATGGGCAGGAAAGCAAAGGGGCAGTCTGGGCTCAGGGAAGGGTGTCTCATTCTCACCTTAGAATGCTCAAAGACCTTTCAAAGCACCAAAGCCATCACACCTCCGGAGTTCCCTTCCTGTGCTCTTGTCTAAAGCTGGAATCAAGGCGTTAACAGGGTTAGGGGGCCAAATTGGCCCTGCCAGAGGCAAAGGGGATTGGGAAGGCAGAAAGATTGCTTCTTCACTGACCATCACAATCTGATGGCCTGTCCACCTGCCACACTCAAACAGGAGCAGAGCCTGCGACAGGTTCCCTTGCACGGCAGGAGGGCTGGAGGCCTCAGTGGGGTTTCTACACCTTGCGGATTGGAAGTGCAGGCTCTGCTGTGGGAATTGTCACCTTAGACACTTTGGTCTGGGGAGAGGGAGGCGGCACTGGTTTATTAGGCCGTTTGCTGTGAATGAGGATGAGGAAGGAGCCGGCGCTTTCCTGAAGGTGGGGCTTCAGGACATCTGTAGTCAGCAGGGATCCCTCTCACTTGCCAAGTGGGGCTTTTGTCCATCAGAATCTGGCTGTGTGTCCAAGAGCTGAGTGCTAGCTACCCAGCAGCCCCAGGGGCACCCTGGTCCATCTGCAGGAACCTCCTACAGCTCAGAGGACAGAGGACGGACCAATAGGGTGATGCTTAAGGGCACCAACAATACCAGGCAGTGCAGGGGGAGCTGCAGTCTCAGGCACACAGGCCATACTCCTGGGCAGCCAGCTTGACACCAAGCCACAGGGAATTTGTGTGGTAGAGGGAGTGGGGTTAGAATGTCCCATGGCACCCACCCCCATTTCGCCCTCCTCTGAGTTATCACACCCTCCAGTGGTTGCCTTGCCAGAAGTCTCCCTGCCTGATCCCGTCCTGCCCTCCACCCCAAATAACGCCTGGATCAGACCACAGCAGTCACCATCTTTGAACCTCTGCCCCTTGGAAAGTGCCTCTGGGCCCCATGCGCCTGGGCCCCTGGAACCCCTGTCAGCCCCAGCCTTGTGCTGCTATGACTCAGCCACTCTTTGTTCCTTCTCCTTCCTTAGCTTGGAATTCCATGGCTCTCCTTCCTGCCATCCCCCGCCACACACACACACATGAAAGACCCCACCTTCACTAGACTTTGGGGGCTCTGGGTATTAAGTCAAGGAATAGTGCAGCATTTGGAAGTTCCATTTTGCTATTTTCCGTGAAATGAGACTTTCCCTCCATGGCGGCTGGAGCAGGGGTCCAGTCCTCTGCTCACAAACATGGAGAGGAGCAAGAGAGATCTGTGGTGATGATCTTGGCACTTGAGAATGAGTCTCCAAGACATGTGTGCTACCAACCAGTCAGGGTAGAATCCAGCCTCTTCCTGTCTTCCTCCTGTTTCTCCAGAGCTCCTGTGTACCCCTCAAGATGCTGGAGCATCTATACCCATTTCCTACCACATCCAAGGCCCACATAGAGCTGGTGGTCAGTTTTTAGAAGGAGGGATGGATTGATGGATGGATGGATGGATGGATGGGTGAATGGATGGATGGATGGACAGATGGACAGATGGATGGATGAATGGGTCAATGGATGGATGGATGGATGGATGGATGGATGGATGGATGGACAGATGGACATATGGATGGATGGACAGGTAGATGGATGGATAGATGGACAGATATATGAACAGATGGATGGATGTGTAGATGGATGGATGGATGAACACATGGATGGACAGACAAATGGATGGATGGATGGATGGATGGATGGATGGATGGATGATGGATATATGGGCAAATCTATGGGTGACTTTGCCTTTTTCCCCTTGTGAGCTACTCCAGGATGAGCCTGTCCTCACCATCTTTTCCTCCTAGCACCCAGCCCAGTGCCTGAGATGTGTAATTGCTCAGTGTCAGAGGGCGGGATGCTGGAGGAGGGGTGGGAGTGACTGGTGGCCAAAGTTACCAGGGTTAACTCACCTCAGGCAAATCTCGCAGGTATTTGGAGACCCAGAGACCAATAATCTTTTCTTAAGTTTGTTGTCTGGTTTTTTCAGTACTGGAGATTGAACCCAGGGCCTCATGCATGTTATTTAGGCAAGTGCTCTACCACTGAGCTACATCCCCAGTCCTTTTTATTTGTTATTTTGAGGCAGGCTCTTTCTAAGTTGCCTAGAATGGCCTCTAACTTTCAGTCCTCCTGCCTCAGCCTCCTGAATAGCTGGGATTACCCCTCCTTGCCTAGTGAGTCTGTTGACAGTTTGGGTTCTAACAAGTGTAGCCCCTTGCCTTGGGTTCAGCAGACTCTTCTATCCATGCCATGCCAGGAATCAAAAGCATAGCCACGCAAACATTAAAGGGGGCCAGGATCTTGAGGTGAGAGTTCGCCTCTTTCTGAACCTGTGTGTGTTTCTGTTTTTTCTCAAATGAGGCCCAGCTACTTGCTGAACTGAAAAGGAGGAGGGGGAGGGGCGCCACCTGGGCCTCAAGGCCAGCTCAGCTTCACAGGAGGTTCCGGCCGGCTGGCCCTTCAGGACAAGAAATGCTTTCAAGGCATATTCCACAAAAGCCAAACTTGGATACAGTTCCAGTTCGGTGCTGTGTTTTATGAGAGACTCTTGAAGGCCCTGAAATATGTTTAAACCTTGCCATCTGAGCCAGAATCCAAACATCACCTTACTGTTACCTGACTCCAGGTTGCCTGTCTGCCGTGGTTGTTTTTGATGTTTTTGTTTGCTTAGGGTTTTGCTTGCCAGGAGGCACATTCACCTTTTGGATACCCTGAGAAAATTATGTAGAAAGACAGACCGGCCCCAAGCCAAGACTCCTCACACTAGGAAAAAGCCCGGGGTGGGCCGGAACCCCCTCTAACTTCCTGGGAGCAGGATAAAGAGAAGGACGAGGCCACTGGCAAGGTCTTTTCCAATCGCTCAAATGTCAGCCCTAAGAAGCAGGGACCTTACGCATCTTGCTGGTGCCTTCTCCCCAGCATCCAGGACAGTGCCTGGCTGGGCACATACTGGAGGCTGAATAAATCTTTTGGAACTAGTTGCTAGTTGATAAACCCAGTAATGATGAAGAATATACACAGTCCCGTTTTATGCATTACGTGCTCCTACCACGTAACACCACGGCAGATACAAACAGAAGCTCATTCGTTCATTGAACAACCACCAGGTGAATTCCTCTGAGTCTTCCCACCTGGTGGTATGTGAACCCTCTGGCTTTTGAGTTGCTGTGGCAGGTTTTATCTAAGCCACTGAGTCCAATTCAAAACCCATATGTTAGCCAGGCGTGGTGGCACAAACCCGAAATCCCAGCACTCTGGGAGGCTTGGACAGGAGGGTTGCAAATCAGGGCCCAACCTGAGCGGCTTATGAATTAGCAAGACCCTGTCCCAAAATAGAAAGTGAGAAAAGGGCTGGGAACGTAGCTCAGTGGGAAGGCCCTGGGTTTAATCCTCAGTGCCACAGTTTTTGTTTTGCTTTGTTTTGTTTTTGCTGAGTCCATCCTGTGGGCAGCCACAGTTCCAGGATCCAAGCATGTGGGATACAAGGACCCAAGTCCTGAAGTCACGGCGGCTCAGTATGTGGCTTGCCTGCTTGCCCTCTTGCACCCTGCCCATGGCTCAGAAATGGAGGTGTCTTCTTCTGTCCTTGCGCAGCGCCCGGTACTGAGTGTGGTCAGACATGAGTCTGCCAGTGCATGGGCCTGGGAGACGTGCGGCCTTTGAGACTCTGGCTGTGGTGGCTTTGAAATACAGGAGGAGAGGGGCTGGGGATTTAGCTCAGCGGCAAAGCGCCTGCCTGGCGGGCGCAAGGTCGTGAGTTCGGTTCCTGGTACCGGAGAAAAACCAAAACCAAAAAAATAAAATACAGGAGGAGAGAGCCAGCTGCACCTCACAGGGCAGCAGCCAGAGTGGGGGCCTCAGGAAGGACAGGGGAGGCCAGGAGCAGGAGGAGGAGCTCAGGGTCAGGGTCAGCTGCGCCTACATTGCCCTTAGTAGCAGTCACCATCTCAGCGTGAGACAGAGGAGCTCTCTGGTAGCATCCCCCATACTTCCTCAGCTCCTTAAGCCAAATAAAACAACAAGCCCTTAATCAGCTCCCAGGTGTGAGAAGTCGCAGGGCTGTAGGCCCAGGCATTGTCTGGTGGGAATCTGTCCTTCTCCCTGGCTCTCAAGTCTGCTGTCCTCATGTGGGCTTTGGTTACAGGCAGCTGCTTTCTGGATCTTCCCCAGCCTGATAAGCCCGGCTCTGGACCCCTGGAGAGTCACTGCCCCAGGGCACCAGTGAGAGTCCTGCAGTGACCACAGGTCACTAATGGCGAAGAGGGTGCAAGATACTGATTTTCCCACCCATGCAACAAAGGGGTCAGTCTTAATCAGTGAAGGGCTAAGAATGGGGCTCCCTCACACAAAATCAAGGTGCTGGTACCAGGAGGGGAGAAAGCAAGCCAGACAGACCCAGACCACTCCTGGCCACCACACAGGGTTACAAGAGCAGCAAATGAGACCCCCTGAGCATACCCTGGGCCCAGGACCCCCATGAGCCACGTCTGTTGCTGGGGAGGTTGCCGGAACATGGCTAAAAGTGACGGACTGGTCCGTGGCAAGTACTTCTGGTCCAGCTGTGACTCAGCCAGGTCATTTCAACTCTCCAGGCCTCAGTTTCCTCATCTGTACAACCATGGGGTTGGGTGATGTCATCAACAGGCTTCTCCATTCCAAAGTGTCCTTTTCTATAATCTCAAGAAGGGACCAGCTATTCTTGGTCATCATCATGGTGATGACCACAGCCCTACATGGCTCCTAGAATCCAGGCAGCACCAATCTGCCCTTTTTTACACACTAGTAATACCAAAGTCAAGCTGGGTATGAGGTAGCGCATACCTGTTATCCCAGCTACTCAGAGGCTGAGGCAGGAGGATCACAAGTTAGAGGCCATTCTGGGCGATTTAGGGTGAGAGTGTCTCAAAGTATAATTTTAAAAAGGATTGTGGGCATAGCTTGGTAGAGCAGTTGCCTAGCATGTACAAAGCCCTGGGCTCCATCCTCAACACTACAAAAAAAAAAAAAAAAACAGTTCTAATAATAACGCCAATATCAGTGGTAATAATGGCCATCACCGTGCTTTGTGTGATATCTATGGGCTGGTGAGCCCCGTGACCTTAATCAGTGTGGACTGCAGCCTTGTAAGGTATAATCCATTGGCCCTGTTTTACAGAGAAGCAAAAAACAGGGCCCAGAGAATTTGGGAGGCCTGTGCAGAGTCACATGGGCAGTGACCAGTGCTACAGATATGATGAGAAGGAAGATTTTAGTTTAAGTGTCATGTACATTCAGCAGAGTTCATAGTATCTAAGCCAACAGCTAGAGAGATTTTCCCAGTGGCGAGACTCACACAGCAGTACTGAAATCAGACAGTGGACTCTCCCCAGTACCCCTCCTGGTCACTACCTGTCCCCAGAGTGGCCGGACTTCTTGCACCAGGGCAGCTACAGGTGCCCCAGGAAGGTGTGAGCTCAGAGCCACCTTCCTGGCCAGGCTGTCTTCCTGCCGGTGATGTTGCTACAGATGGGCCATGAAGGACGAGTGGTTGGAGTTGCAGTTGACGGAAGGAAGCTTTGGTGAGACAATAGGGTCGCTTAGGACCTAAATGGAAGCGTTGGCTAAAAACCCAGCTCGAGCCAGACACAGCCAGTGCCCTCCAGTAGCATGGCCACCGTCCTAGGCCTGGACCTGCGAGCCTGGCACACCAGAATCAGCCCTGCAGATGGGCCTTGACCCTGAAAGGGAGAACTCATCTTCTCTTAACGAAAGGGCTGCTCCATGACTGTTTTAAAATGATTAGCAGCTCAGAACAGATAGGGAGGCTAGTACAGGAAGATAAATAAAGAATCCCCCAAACAGTGATGGGGGTTTTTGCTCTGCTGATATCAAAGCCAAGAGTAATTAGCACCGTGAGAGTTGGGGGGGATGATTGCTGTTCCTACAACACTCTAATTAACAGTTACTAATAGTCATAATAAAAGCAAAAGGCGGCTTTTTAATCTCACCACTGGAGTGACTGCTCGCCTGCACCGGGGACCCGCCGCTCCTCGGCCATGAACTTGGACGGGTTCCTTCCCCTAATGCTGTTAGGGTGGATGGGGAAAACGGTGATTACCCCTGTCAGGAGAGGGAAGGGGGTGGGCTCGGCCGTCACAGGCATTATCGCTGCTAATAGCAAGACTGCAGCTCCTCTGCGTGGAGCTGGTTCAGACCATCGCCGTCTTCCCGCTGTTTCTTTTGACCCTTGAGGAGGAAGCTTAGCGGGTGTGACCTTCACCTACCTCTGGCCCTGTTTGCCTTTCTGCTGTGGGCCCAGCTTTTTTTGTGTGTCCTAAATGACTTAAATCCCTTTGATGGGTGCAGTAGGGAGACCCACGGGACCAGAGGGGTTATGCCGGTGGTCAGTGGCCTCGGCCCTCAGGGAGCCACTGCCCAGCAGGAAGAGTGTGACGGCACCCTGCCTGGAAGGTGCCATCTTCCATGAGTTGTGCGGTAGGGTTCACCGTGAGCTCTAACTTCATGGTTTCCAAATACCTTTCTTGGGGCCAGGCTGCAGCTCCGTGGAAGAGCAAGTGCTTAGAGTGTGCGAGGCCCTGGGTTCCGCCTCCTGCAGTGCAGAGAAAAGGAAAGAAAGAAACGAAATCGCCGAGGGCTAGACGATAGGCCCGTGTTCCTGTATGAGGACGGGTAGCATATGCACCTCTCATGGTACAAAATCTCCAATCTGATGTTTACTAGAGATGCACATTTTCCCTGGATCCGCTACCAAGTTAAATGTCGTTCCGCAAGGATGAGGGTGGCATTTCTGGAGCAGGAAAGATCAGTCACACGCTTATTTGCAGAACGTGCTGGTGGAGTGAGACCAGGCATCTTGCAGTGTTGCATGGGGGATTAAAAGTGGGAAAGACCCAGCTTCTGCCTTCCATCACCAGAGGCAGAGGCCCTGACAGATAACTCAAATGCAAGATGCAGCCAGCTGGGTAGGGAAGGAGGGAAAGCCCAAGTGGCAGGTGGAGAGGAAAGCTGCTCACCGAGGCCCTTCACACAATGGCCTCAAGGTTCTCATGCCAGAACTTCCCTCCTTTTTTAAGACCGGCTAATATTCCACTGCAAGTATGTGCTACTTTGTGTTTATCCATTCGTCCTCTGTGGACATGTGGGCTGTTTGTGGGTTGTTTCTACCTGCGGGGTATTGTGAACAGTGTTGCCATGAGCACTGGTGGACAAGTATGCGTTTGAGTTCCGTTTTTAATTCTTTTGAATGTGCACCTAGGACTGGAATTGCTGAGTCTGAGTCATATAGTAGTTCTGAGTTTAACTTCTTTATTCAGTCCTAGAAACTGGACGCAGGGCCTTTGTACCGAGCTACATCCCCCAGGGTGCCTTTTGCTTGTGCCCGGGCCCATACTGCTTTCCCTTTCTGCCTAGTTCTACTCAGGAAGAAGGACAGAGTTCCTCAGATTCTGCCAGGTTTTCTTCTGGAAAACCCTCTTACAGCATGGATCTAAATGAGCTCTCAAGGGCACACAGGCAAAGGCCACCTGTCCTGTCTTCCTGCCCCGGCTTCACCCCAAGATGTGAGGACCCTGGGTTGGGAAGGCGCCCTCTGGGGAAGGCAGGAATGAATGGAGTGACTGTCACACAGTGGACTCACAGGCCTGGGCTCGATGTCTATCAGTTTGTGACTTTGGGCAAGGTGACCTCTTTTGGGGGGTGTTGTCCATTTTGTCTTCTCTTTCATCTGTGCCTCTTTTAACCCATATGTAAAATGGGGACCGTAATGGACCCTCCTCACAAGATCATTAGGGGGAGGCTGTGATTAATGAAAAACAGCCAGGGCTCCTATAGGGAACCTACATTAAGGATGTCAAGGTTGAGGTCTCTCACCTTTAACCTCTTCTAAACTATGAGGCTAATAAACATTTATGTTTCTAACATCATTGCGTCTATGGACTAAATGGGCCAATGCATGTAAAACACCACAACCTGGGCCCATAATAATCCTTGTTACAGTTCGGATCTGGAGTGTTCCCCAAGGCCACTGTGTCTGAAGGCCTGGTCAGCAGCCTGCGGTACTATTGGAAGGCAGAGGAACCTAGGTCCCTGGAGCACTTGAAAGAGAGATTGGGACCATGGCCCCTGCCTTCTTTCTTGGATCTCCAGGCATCATGAAGAGGGCAGACCTACTCCACCACAGGCCTCTGCCAAGATGTTCTGTGGCACCCCAGAGCCCAAAGCAACAGGGCCGGGTGATCATGGCCTGAACTCTCTGGAACCAGAAGCCAAGGTAAACCTTTCCTCCTTAGAAGTCAGTTGTCTCAAGGATTCTGTCACAGTGACAGAAAGCAGACTAACACAGTCACGCTGCCCCTACCGAGACTGCTAGTGCTAAGTGAGGCAAGTCACTATAATGTCTAATGTCTTCAGTTTCCTACTGTTAGAGGCCTCTGTGAAGGATGGTAAATAAACATGTCTCATATGCTGTCCCTTCCCATGGCAGACATCGCCCATGGGTGCCAGGTCCCCTCCCCCGGGCCATGGAATCCTCAGTGCAGTGTCACAGTAGCATCCACCACAGTGGCCTGGTGAGCTGAAGCCTATTCAAAGTTGCAAGTAATACTCTCGATTCCATTTGTTGTAAGCTCTTCCCCAAAACAACCAGAAAGACAGGCCTAGGAGCTGAGAGTTCCTTAACAACTATCGCAGTGGTTTTAGCCCCAAATGTTTTTGCTAGGCCAGCTGCTGCAACTCCCTCAGGGAGCAGGGCATGCTCTAGAGCTCTCTCCAGCTTCTGGGAGAGGCTTCAGCTTGGAGCAAGGAGGTCAGAAAGAAACAAAGAATTAGGAGGGGTGTGAGCTGAAGATTGATCAGGAGCAGAGGCTGCCAGCCTTGGGGAACCTGTCTCTCTGGTGTGTGTGTTGGGGGGTCTCCAAGACTGGTTTCTGCCTGGAACTCTTCTGTCTCCATGCTTAAGGCCTCCTGTTCAGGTCAGAGGCTGTGACACCTCTCTGGTGTGTCCATTTCCTGCCTGCTTTGGAAGCCATACTCCTGGGCCAGACCTAAGGAACCTAGGAAATGCATGTCACCTCTCTGGGCCTCGGTTTCCTCACTGGTCCAGCAGTAAGTGTAGTAATACCCTCCTTCCTCTGAGGCCTTTGCTCAGCTCAAATGAGGTTGATGGTGACCATTCTGTTTCTTATTTGTGACGATGGGTGACGAGCCTGGGGACAGAATGTCATAGAACATAGACATAACCCACCACTACCAAGAAAAAGTGTGCATGCAGAAGCTGGTGAGATCCGAGCTATGTGCTCGGGCCAGTTTCTTGGTTTTGCTCACTGTGATTATATAAGATGTTGCAGAGGGGAGAAGCTGGACCATGGGCACAGGGACCTCTTGGTACTTTGCACCTTCCTATGAGCATGCTATTATTTCATAATAAAAAGTGTCCTAAATGACTGAGTTGGTTAGTCTTGATTGTCAACTAAATTGGATGGAAAAGCACCTAGGAATTAGTAAGGCACACTTGTGGCTGTGTCTGTGGATCTTTCTAGAGATGCCTGGGTCACAAGTGCTCTAACTTCAGTGAATTCTTCCATCCAAGAGATCCTAACTTGATGGCTTTGTTGGAAGATGATGAGGCTTAGAAGGTGGAGCCTGGCTGAAGGAGTGGACCACGGGAGGGTGTGGCCATGGGGACTATGTCCTTTCGCTGGTCCCTTCTTCTCTGGCTCCAACCCCCACTGCTTGCTGGCCATGAGGTGAGCAGCTTTTCTCCACCAGACCTTTCCACCATGATGTTCCTGCCTTACCACAGGCCTAAAAGTAGTAGAGCTCACTGACCATGGACTAACACCTCTGACACCATAAGCCAGAATAAATCTGTACTCCTTTAAGATCAACAAAGACAGTCTTGAAAACACAAAACCCCTTCAAGACAATACTTGCAGGTTTGCTATAGACATGGACTCTACCTTGTTCCCAGGGATTAAGGATCTCAGTAGGACGGCAGAAGTGGCCCAGCACATGGGGGCTGGGTATTCTAGTCCATCTTGCTGCCAGCTATTGACCAAAATTCACAAGGGCAACTTCAGGTGCTCCATATTCCAGAGGGGACTGCTGAGGCCTCCACAGGGCAGCCTAGTGGGCTTCACAAAGTGGCTGTTTTTAAAAAATTTTTATTTGTTATTCATCCGTGTTTGCAGCACATAGTGATCACATTCTTGGTGGGGCCTTGACACAGGTACATAGCACATCTTAACTCTTTTCTTATCCCCTTCTCCTCCCCTTCCCCGTCTCTTGATCTCCTTCCCATTTGCAAAAGATTTATCTCACTGTTTCCTGTTGTGTCTTTTATTTTGTTCTTTGTTTATACTTTGAGTTTCTCATGTAAGAGAAACTAGGCAATATTTAAGCTTGTGTGTCTAATTTATTTCACTTAACATTAACACCTATAATCCCAGCCCTTTGGGTAGCTGAGGCAGGAGGATCATAAGTTTGAGCCCAGCCTGGGCAACTTAGCAACTCAGTGAGACCCTGTCTCAAAAAGAATAGAATAGAATAGAATAGAATAGAAAAGAATAGAATAGAATAGAAAAGAAAAGAAAAGAAAAGAAGAAAAGAAAAGAAAAGAAAAGAAAGAAAAGAAAAGAAAAGAAAAGAAAAGAAAAGAAAAGAAAAGAAAAGAAGAAAAGAAAAGAGAAAAGAAAAGAAAAGAAAAAGGTACTGGGTATGAGAACTCCCAGTACTACCATAAAAATATTATGGTCTCAAGGTAAATCCATTTTCTCACAAATGACTCAGATTTATCCTTCTTTATGGCAGAGTATTACTCCTTTGTATACAAACACCACCTTTTCCTTATCTGTTCTTCTGTTGATGGACTTATAGGCCATTTTCAAGATTTAGCTGTTATGAGTTCTGCCGCTATAAATGTGGATATGGATATATCACTGTAGTAAGTTGTCTTTTACTCTTTAGGGAAGATGCCTAGAAGGAGAATAGCTGGATCAAAGGGAATTTCCAGTTTTAGCTTTTTGAGGAATCTCCATACAGATTTCCATCACTATGGAAATTGTACTACAAGGCTCCTAATTTGGCATTTCTCTCCCTTGCATCTCCATAATCAGGGATGCCTGGTAGCCTTCTACTTCAGACACATGGCCTCTTTGATTTCTGTACATGACAAGGTTTCTTTTCTTTTTAAAAAAAATAAAAAGATCTTTACAACCCATTTGCCTTCCATCCTCTCTGTACAGGCAGAGGAACCCGAGATCTGAGAGCACTGATTAATTCTGAGGCTTGTTAATTACCCTAGTATGGAGGGACCCCGACCCCTAAGCCCTGCTCGAATCTCCGAGGACACCCTGCACTTGAGCCCATGCTGCCAGTCAGGACACAGCAGCGGAGTCTGCACTCAAGAGCACTGGATTCTGAAGACCGTGAAGGGGGCTGTGATTCTGCCCCACCCAGAAATAAGCAACTGATCCCATGGTGGGCACCAGCGCCCAAGCCCAGCTGAACCTCAGAGGCAGCATCTTCACCCCCAGCTAAACATGCAAAGAACAAGGGAGGGAAGGAGTGGTCCCCTTGTCCTGTGGGAGGTAATTTAAAATGTGGCCTGACTGGTTTCACCGGAGAGGTGAAACTTTTACTATTTACTTGTTTCAGTTTTTTTTTAAAATAGCTTTCTTACCTAGGGGAAATCGCAGGTGGTTAGTATGGGTTGACCCTAAGTCCCCCCACTTAGGAACACTCTCCTTTAACGTTTTGGTGAGCATGCCCCTCAATCTTTCAGTCACCTCTGCCACATGTAAGTACTATGTCTGCTAGATGTAATCAAAAAGTATGGTGGGGCCGGGATGTAGCTCAGCGGCCAGTATCTGCCTGTCAAGTGCAAGGTCCTGGGTTCAATTCCTGTACCAAAACAAAAAGAAAAGAAAAATATGGTGAATGCTTAACTTTTTAATGTATTACAGTAAAAGACATATTGCCATTGATTCCCCCCGTACTTCCAACACACTGATCTCATCATTCTTGCCACTTTCTGAAGCAGTTCTGGAAGTTCTTTTGGGAGTGTCTTTAGTCATACTTTTGATGTCTCAAATTTATTTAAGACATTTACCTTTTGGGGTCATTTTGACTTTGGGGAGAGCCAGAAGTTGCACAGTGTCCGATTTGGTGAACAAGGCAGACGAGGACACACAGTAATGTTTTTGTAAGCCTGCTTCTCATTGGACAGCACTCAGCAGCAACATTCACAGCATTTTTGATCACAGCTCATAAGGACATGTGGATTTACTGTGTGTGTGTGAATTTAACATGTCCCTGCATGCTGAACTGGAACCTACTTCTTCACTGACACTGTTCAAGGTGTGACACTCACTGTCCTTATCTTTGAATTCCACCCTGCTTGCCGAACACATATGTAGCGCATGGCTTTAGGCATTAGTCACAGAATTTCTCATGCTGTCTCATTTAATCTTTGTCACAACCCATAAGGGAGGCCCTATGGTGTCTCCATTCTATAGCTGAGGACTCTGAGGTGTAGGACAGATAAGAAACTGGCCCATGGTCACACTTCTGGGGCTGGGAAGGAACCAGCAGCGGGTCTGTGCTGTCTAATGCTGGGTACACTGCTTCTCCATCCTGAATCCAGGGTCATCGAGTGCTTCTGGCTGTGGGATGCCGACCCCTTGTCACACAGAACCTGTTCCTCACCACACACCATTCCACAATCTCGTTTCCAGGGCAGACCTCTGTCCAGCCAGCACCTGGCCTGAGGACCCCAGCCAGGCATAAGACCCTTCCCATGACCACCACGGGCAGCCACTGCAGACGTTGGTCTTCATGAGGGGCTTTTCTGAAGTGGTCACCAGTCCCATTCTTTCTCTCCACCCTGCACCATTGTCTCCCCAGATGGAACTACCCAAACACCCAGCACCTCTGGGTACACATTCTCACCCAGATTTTGGTGCAATCTAACCGCATTTGCACAACTCAAAGTTGACCCTAGAGATGGCATTGAGGTAGGGCTACTGAGGGCTGCTTTATGACCAGGTTCCAGAGCCCCTAGTGGTATCCAGTGCTGTTCACATGGTAGTCCGCCCCCAGCAGGTGTGGGCCAGGTTAACCGCCAAGAGTTCAGTGAGAGGGCCTCTCACTCAGGCCTGAGACTGAGGCAGGAATCACATCTGGATATAGGCTGTTTACTCACTTAGTAAGCATCTATTATATCTATATCTCTATCCACCCATCCATCCATCTCTCCATCCGTCCATCCATCCATCTCTCTCTGTGCCCAGTGCGTGATAGGCAGCAAGCTGGGTTCTGTCTCCTGAGTGAACCAGCCAGATGGAAGTGAGCAGGGAGCAGGGCACAGGAGACCTGGGGTGTGGGTGACTGTGCCTCCCCTCCTCCCCTCCAGCCAGGACATGGAGGTCGTCCACTCACCAGCCTGTGACACAGAGGATCAGACCCTGGGAATTTAGGGAGGGAGACAAAGGTGGGTCCTAGCCACCAGGAGCATTCTTGGCAAAGGGTGATCTGGGGGCTGAGGGCTGGGGCATTTGGGGGACAGCTATGGAGCCTGTGCCAGGCTTTCTGCCTGGAATGCTATGGAAGGGGGACAGGGATTTCCAAGGAATGGCTTAGGGCAGTGGGGAGGCAGTCACATTTAAAACACAGCCTTTAAACCCTGTGGATTGAGCAAGGCTACAAAATTCAAATCCATCAGTCTAGATATTTTTTCCTCTTTTCTGGTATCAGGGATTGAATCTAGGACCTTGATGGTGAGCTACATTCCCAGCCTTTTATTTACTTTTAATTTTGAGGCAGGATGTTGATAAATCACTGAGTTGCCCAGGATAGAATCAGATTGCTTCTGGGCTCTCGCTTCAGCCTCCCAAAGTGTTAGGGTTACAGATGTGTGCCACCAAGACTCAGTCCAGATTTGCATGTGCTGAGGAATTCAGGCTGGTGGGTGAAATGCAGGGAGGGGAAGTGAGTGAAGAGGAGAGAATGGGCCTTGGAGCCTTGTAGATTGTCATGGTTTGTGTCTGGATGTCCCCCCAAAGCCTCTTGCAGTCATGGAGCAGGCTTCTAGAGTTTATGATTGAATCGTGGTCCAGTGTTGGAATTGTGGATGTGAGTGCTACACCTGCCCTGGGGTGGATAGTTTGCATACAGTGTAAAAGAGGGAAAGAGGCTGCTTGCCACTGCTCCTCCCTTTTGCTCTTGTTGTTTTCGCTATCTTCTGCCTCCATAAGCAGTTGCCCTCTGCCATGTGCCACTCTGCCTTGGAGCCAGCCGAGTATGGACTGAAACCTCCACAAACTGTGAGCTAAATAAACCTTTCCTTCCTTAATTTTGGGCACCGGGTATTTTTTCTCAGCAATGAGAGAAAAGTAACCAAGATGCAGATGTTCTCTTTTTTTCTAAGTCAACTTGGATGTTAGGTGATTATAGATTTTACAAAAGGAAGGTACGCAGGGTTCCTGGGAGTTAGGATGTGCAGAAGTTTCTTATGCACATTAGGTGAGGGCTCTGAGCACATTCCCACAGTGGGGAAGGAAATGAGATGCAGGCTCCAGATTTGCATAATCGCTAACTCTCTGCCTCATTGCCACATTGCGGGGTGCAGCGTGGAGACTGGCCCCTTCCTGGCCTGGACACCCTGTGCACCCAGGGCTCTGCAGGATTCCTTTCATAATGGTGTTTTAATGATCGCTCAAGTGGCATTTAGCCTCCAATTAAGAGCTCAGAGAAAAACACTGGCCAAATAGGTGACTGTTCCAGGGAATTCACCCATTTAGGAGAGACCTGGTGAAATCACCAGGGCACACAGCCACCTCTTGACTGGAGCAGATGCCTGAAGGCTCCCAGACACCCTACCGGCTGGGAAGGAAGCAGCTGCGGATCTGACCTGTGTAGAATTGTGCCCAGGATCACCTTGGATGGCGCCATAGAGGGGCTGGACTGGGCAGGCCCTGTGCCTTCTGCTAGTTACCCTGTATTTGTCCTCACAGCAAGCCCATCCTGGTTCTCTCCCTGAGCTCAAGGTGGAGTCTGCTTGCCCCCTGGGTCTTTGTGACAACAGAACCTGTGCTGTCAGTGTCCTCCTGGCATCCTTTAGAGGAGCCCATGGGAGGCTCTCCTTCCTAGCCAGGCCTCTCTGTCTCCCTCCACCTCTGCCTCACCTTTGGCTCCTGCTGGCAGACCTAATCCTTACGCAGAGGCTAGCACATCTGTGCAGGAGGTCAGGAAGGCCAGCCCTGTCTCCTGTAACTCACTTTCACAAATGCCCTCTTCTCGACACTGTGATTACTCATGCAGTATCTAGGGACATGGAGTATTGGAAATGATCCTTGAAAGTCTGGCCAAGGACCAGAGAGCAGGACTGGGTGTGGTGGTACACATCTGTAATCCCAGCACCATGGAGGCTGAGGCAGGAGGATCAACATGAGTTGAAGGCCAGTCTAAACTACTTAGCTAGACCTTTTCTCAAAAAACAAAAGCAAAAAAAGATCTCTCCCCTAAAAATGCTTTCTTTGTGTGTGTATCTCATTAAAACTCTGCCACCAAAGCTAGCCAAGAGCTGACAGTGGAAAGAGCCTGTCCTATCTTGTGAGCACAGAATCTCCATGGAGCATTGGGGGATACACCCCTAGGGTCTGGAGTGAAACCAGATCAGCCTACCATCCTCTCTGCCTCCCAAATCCAGGCATTGTGCATGCAAAGAAGGGAACTCTCGGGTTTTGGATGTCTTCTTACTAAGAAGTTTTCTGAAAGAACAATTAATCTCTTTATCATAAGCAGCTTGGCTACATTTCAATACTGGAGGGGGGGAAAAAATCCAGCAGAACAAAACCTTTGTGTTTGTGCCAGCCAAGAATAAGGATAGGCTTGTCATTTCATGCACCTTTTTTTTTTTTGGCTAAGTGTCCTTTTACCTTTTAATTTGTACACTGAGTCTTCAGCTGTTCTGTTCCAAGAGAGAGAGAGAGAGAGAGAGAGAGAGAGAGAGAGAGAGAGAGAGAGATTGTCATTTATGTCCCCGAAGACTGTGAAACTCCCTTGAGAACCTTCAAGCAGCAGCACAGAAGTATACAGAGGAAGGATGTTGAAGGTCAAGGTCAGTCACAGTGCTTGGAGTGACCTGTGCCTTGAGTATCAACTGGCCTGATTCTGCACCCATGGGTCCACAGAGAATGAAAAGCGTGTTCCATGAGGTTTTCCCAGGTGCACATTGTGCTCAAGCTTTATGTGTGCACCACCACCTGCCCATTCCTGTTGTGTCTGCAGTGCTGCATTTCTGAGCAACAGTGGGAGACAGACAGAGCTGGCTACTGAGGCCAGCAGGAAGGATTGGAAGGTATAGGGAAGAGCAGTGGAATTGCTGTCTAAGGGCTGAGTCTGAGTCCGGGCTCTTCTGAGTAGTAGTTCTATGATTTTTGGAAGATTAGCCACTTTCTCTAAGCTTCTGCCTCCTGAAGTTTTATAGGAGGAAATGGATAAAATGTGTGGTGAGTTTAGTGAGGTTTTATGCAAAGGTTAGACACAGTTGATAATATGAGATGGAAGAGAGTCCAGGAAGCAAACCCGTTTTTTAGGGCAGCTATTTTGTTCAAATCATAATAGCACCAAGCACTCTGGTGTCACACAGGAATATCAAGATTCTGCCTATGAGCCCAGGAGTCTGCTGATGTCTTCCCTTGGGAGCACCTGCTACATCTGGGTATGGATTAAGAATTCATTTTCCCGATTGTCAAGTCTAATTGTTTATATTATCGCTTGTCACTGTGATTTGCTTTCTGTGTAAGGAAAGGAAAAGGAGAAGAGAGGGAGGGATAAAAACGTTTGATCATTGTCTTAGTTACTTTCTCATTGCTGGAACAAACACCCAACACCCACAAGTTAAAGGAAGAGAGGTTTACTTTGGCTCACAGTTTGTAGCAGTTTCAGTCCTCTACCTGGCAGAGGGGTATGGCAGAGGAGAAACAGTGCATGGCAGGGCAGCAGGAGCAGCACAGATTCAAGGGAGGAGGAGGGGTATGTATACCTCCAGGCCACACCCAGAGTGACCCACCTCTTCCCACCAGGCTTCACCTCCTAATGTCACACCCAGCTAGAAACCCATCAGTGCACCACTCCAGTGATTAGTGTCACACATCGATGACCCAGTCACCTCCCCAAGGACCACCTAAGAGTGCATGGGGCTTTGGGGGAACATCAAGTAATATAAACTGTAACAGTCATCATTGACCCCACTGCCTTGACTAGAACGTGCAGCCAGGAATTCCTGGCCGTCTCCTCTCCCCAGGAGTGCTGTTTGACACCACGCTGGTGCCACAGATACCTGGTGGATGGGATGACCTCTTATCAAGAGACTTGCTTCAGTCAAGGAGATGGTAGCTGGTGGGACACAGATAAGAGCTCAAAATGAGCTTGGCTGCTGCTATTTATTTATTTATTTTGCAGTGCTAGGGTTGGAACCCAGGGCCTCATGCATGCTCGGCAAGCACTCTAGCACTGAGTTACATCCCCGGCCCTTTTTTAAGTTTTGGGGTAAGTTCTCACTAAATTGTCCAGGCTAGGTTTAAATGTTCAGTCCTCCTGCTTCAGCCTTCTAAGTACCTGGGATTAAATGTTTGCTCCTGGCACATGAGTCATTCTTTCAGAACTGAAAATCAACATTTCTCAGGCAGGGTCACTGGAATCTAGAAGTAAATGAGACAGAGAGAGAGAGAGAGAGAAACTGAATCCAGACAGACTTTAATTAGCCTGTTCCCCTGGACCAGGTTGGGTCCTGGGGTCACCAGATGGGAACACTGGGAAGGAAGGGGGGATTACCTTGGTGGCACACATTGGCTTTGGCCGGGTCACATCTTAGACTGTAAGTAAGAAGCCGTTGTGGGGGTGGGGTACACATAGGGCAGCAATGGTAGGAGCGGAGTTCGTGTGACAGCATCGCCATGCTAAGGCCTGACATTTCTTATTTTGATAGCTGATGTGGCCAAGTTGGAGCTTGTCGCTGTGATTGCGTCGCACCACGGCTTTGGTAGTGCATGGCTCCGTGAAGAGTGAGAAAAATCAATTTCCACTGTCCACGGAGTGTTGTTTGATTTATTACTGCTGGAAGAAGAAATTCTTTATCTCCCAGCCCTTCTTGGAGAGGCTTGGTTTACACTATGCTGGGAGTGACTCTATAAAGGAAGCCATATTTGTCCAAACTTTGGTATTTTGATAACCTTTCTTGGCTATGCAGAGAACTGGGAATGTTTCCGGTTTTTACAACCCTCTTTGGTCTTTGATTAAGCAATTACAGGCCCCAAGAGACCACTGCAAGGTAGTGTGGCCAGTGAGCCTGTGGGGCTGGTCCAGGCAGGAAGTAGCAAAGGCTTCCGTTTTTCCTGAGTGCTGATTGGAGGAAGGAAGGGACCACTGAGGAGGGGAGGGGAGGGGAGGGCTGGAATTCTCACTGTTCCTGGAGAGGACATCAGCATCCATGAGCCTTGTCCACTTCTCTGAGCAGTTGGGTGACCTCCACCAGGCCCTTAGGTCCCTTTAAGCCTTTGCATGGCATAAGGCTTCTAAGTGCTTTAGCCCCAGCGCCTTGAATTTGCAGCTCCTTTTCCAAGAATCCCATTTGCCCTGAGGCACAGGACAGTCCTCAGCCAATGAATAGCTTGTGGGGAGGAACAGAGCCAGCTCCCTTTCTTCCCCAGGACACTCACTGAGGTCCGCCTTATGCTCCAGGGTCCCTCCAGCTTCAGGTGGAGGCTTCCCAGGCCCAGCTTTGCCTGGAAGCCGCTGTCTCTTGGCCTGCTCATCTTCCCCAGCCCTCTGCCCGCTTCTCCTACTAGCAGGCCTCCTTCATTCAGCAGTGCTCCCAATCCTTGTCTCAGGCTCTGCTTCTGAAGAGGCCCACCTAGGACAGTAGGCTGGGGCTTCTTGCCAATATTTGACAAACTACTTAATTGATTTGTATTCAGTACTTCTGTGTGCCAGGCGTGGAATTAAGTGTTTGAAATGCATTATCTCTTTTAAGATTATGATGATAAAATAAAGACTAGGGAGCCATTTTCATGATGGCTAATATACAGCAGGAATCAGCATACTATGGCTGTGAGGTTGACCTGCAACATAGGGGAAAGCATTTGGGAAAATATTGCAGCCTCCCTGTAGCTTTCTGTGGTGCACTCCTGCCCCTTGCAGAATTTCTTCCACACAGCAGCCAGAATGGTCTTTAAAACATATCAGTCCAGCTTATAAAACCTTCTCATGACTACTCAATTGTATATCAATATGAAATCCAAACTTCCAGCTGGACTTGATGGCACACACCTGCAATCCCAGCACTTAAGAGGCTGAAACAGGAAGATTTCCATGAGTTTAAGGCCAGTCTGGGTTACAGAGTAAATTGAAGGGCAGCCTGAACTATATAAGCAGATTGTGTCTCAAAAGATGAATCAAACCAACAAACAAAAACAAACTTCCGGCCATGACCTGTAAGGGGGTGCAGCCTTTCTATAAAAGGCCAGATGATAAATATTTTAGACTTGTGAGCTGTATGATCTCTGATGCACTTGTTCAGCTCTACCACTGTGGCACCAAAGCAGACATATGAGGTGTGGAAAAAATGTAATGCAAATATTTAAATTTCTAAAATACTTACAGTATTTAGTGCAATAAAAGACACTGCCATTTATCACCCTCAGAAATCTTCCCCCTCACTTCCAACACATTTAGCCCATCATTCTTGCTGCTTTCTGCAGCAGTTCTGGACGTCCTCTTTCGTGAGTGTCTCTACAAAGTGTATCAAAACTATGGTGAATGCGGGTGCCAAATGCCATCCAGTGGAGAGGCAGGCATATAAAACATTACACCGTGTCTTCATCTGCCTCAGTCACTGGATCTGGCACTGTGCAACTTCCAGCTGTTCCCCAAAGTCAAAATAACCATGAGAGTTAAACATTTGGAATCAGTTCCGGGCCTCGAGGTAGTCACAACAGCACAGCTAAAGAGGGCCTGGGATCCTCTTCCTGGAGCCCTGTATGCAACTCCTGCTCATGGTTCAGTGTCGCTCATGTGTCACTCCTCAGGCTGCATCAGGAGCTTGTCAACAATGGTCTGCCCATCCACCCTCATGGACCGTGTCATCTTAGTAACTAATTTAGGCCCCTGGTCATTTCCTGGGGTCTTTATGTCCCCCTAGGAAGCAAGGCGAGCTCCAGTGCTGTCCCATGGTGGCCTGCATCAGCCTCAGCCCAGAGCCCGGTGGCTGGTACCCAGTACTTCCTCAGGATTTGTTCCTTCCATCGTCCCTGGGGGCCCCCACCACCTCACTCCCATCAGAAGAGCTTTTCAAGAATGAACACTAGAACTCCAGGAGGTTATCGCGGTTATAAGGCAAATCTTCAAAACCCCGAGTAATCTCTCCCTCTTCTCCCTTGCTGTCAATTATCCTGTTAAACAGAACATCTCCTAGGGGGATTTGCCTGAACAAATCCACGTTTTCCTTTCTCGGGTCCCAAGCCCAGGACCACCGAGCCCCGTTTTCAAGGCTAAAGATTCCAAGAGGAGGCATTCTCGTAACGGGGCGTTGAGATTACCCAGTTAATTAAGGGGGGATTTAGGAGTTAGCGAACATCTGGGTGGCAGGTGTTGCTTCTATCAGCTTCGGAAAGGAAGCAGCACCGAGTTGCGCCAGCTGCCTCACGGGCACAGCTCGTTGCAAGACACAGCCTGCTGCTTTCCTGGGTGCTTGGCTTCGAGGCGTCTGATGCCTTTAGTGGTGAAATCTGTGCCGCCTGCCCAGCAGCGCCGGCTGTGCATCACTGTGATGGCTGTGATCCCAAGGATGCTGGCCGCTCCTTTCATTACGTGACCCTGGGGGACGGTGTTTCCCAAATAGCAAGCATTGCCAGAGGGCCAAATGGGGCTTTGAGAGGTGGTCACAGATATGGTTGGTATTTGACGGCAGGGGGCCTTGAATGCCATGCCAAGGAATGTGCGCTTTCGCCGGGGCACAGGTGTTGGAAAGGGGGATGCTGGAAGGGGCCCAGCTGATTCAAGATGGGTAGGTGGTAGCCAGGGGCCAGGTAGGAGATCATGCCAAGGCTCCCAGCAGGAGGTCGTGGCAGCAAGAAAAGACAAGAAGGGGTGTGTCCAGAAGGGGCCTCTCCACCACCAGGGTTGTGGGTACCACGCCTAGGCCAGCACACCTCATTTTTAAAACCAAAGACACTGAACATGGTATCGAGATCCCCCCGGCTGGGTCAGCCTCAGCCCCGGGAACCTGCATTCTTTCCAGCACTGCTAGCCACGATAATAATAATAATAAGCAATAATAATAATAACACCTCCCCCTCTGGGTTATGGAGAAGATTAAGACACTTAGGAGGCTTTACTTAACTTCCTTGTCACCCACCTTTTCCAACCCTGTAAGCACCAGTCGCAGGCCCCTGCTGCAATGCTTGACTGAGACGGCGCCATCGGCCAGCGCCCGCTCACGAGCACGTAGGTCAGGAGAGCCTCGCTGCCGGGTTGATGGCTCTGCCCGCCTGCATCCCACTCTGCCCAGTGGGTCAGGATGTCAAGGATCCCGCTTGGCCATGTCCATGCCAAGGCCCCTGCGGGTGAAGGATGTGCCCAAGTCCGTGTCCCCCGCTCACATTTGTTTCCAGAGAACCACAGGAGAGAACAGGTTGGCCAGTAGCGCTCCACCCTGGCTCCTGTCTGCCCTGGGAAGAGCACACACAGGACTGCCGCTGGGGCCCGGCTGAGGTGGGAGTGTTGCTCTAGTCCTCTGCAGTTGCTTAGGGCAGGAATCTGCAAAGGCACAGGAACAAATAGACAACGTTCAAGGCCCTCCACCACCCGAGGCTGGCTATATCTCTATCACTCTGTCTCCTTCTGCAACACTGTAATCGGACATGGCCCAGTTGTAACCCTTTCCCCAGGGAGAGGTGGGGATGGGTATTGCTATTTATTTAAAAGCAGCGCATTTGCTTACCCAGCTGTGGGTGGAATACATCTCAAGAAGCCAAGGGATGACTTTTATTTATGTCCTGGCAGCAGGCTTCCTTGGAAAGACCCAAGGCAGGCAGGGCAGAAACCCTCTGCCCGGTAACACAGGCATTCAAGGCTTTGGGTCTTTTTGTGGGCTGTCCTCTGCCTAGAGCCCTTCTTTTTTTTTTTTTTTTTTTTGGTTTTTCTCCAGTACCGGGAACCAAACTCACGACCTTGTGCTTGCTAGGCAGGCGCTTTGCCGCTGAGCTAAATCCCCAGCCCCCAAGCCCTTCTTCTAGATGTCCTTACAGCTCACTAAACCCTTCCTCCTTCAGGTCTGGACTGAAATGTGCCCTTTCCATTGAGACCCTTCTGACCTCCTTGTTTCAAATCACAAACCACACACACACACACGCACGCACGCACACACACGCACAAGCATGCACACAGAATCACAGCATCCCTGCTCTGTGCCTGTCTCCCCAGTCACCCTATCACATTCTCTGCTTTCCTCTCCTCTGGGCTCCAGGAGAACTGAGGCCATTGCCTGTCTTTTTTTTTTTACCGGGGATCGAACTCATGACCTTGCGCTTACCAGGCAGGCGCTTACGCCACTGAGATATATGCCCAGCCCTGCTGTTGTCTGTCTTGCTGACTGATGGATTCCAAGTGCTCGAGGCTCATAATAGGTGCTCACTAAACCTTAATTGGATGAATGGAGATATAAATGAAAAATGAGAGGGAGGGGATTGACTGAGATGTAAGTAGAACCGTTGACTGTCAGAAAGCTGTCATCAGCCCATGGAAGGCGATCACCTTGAGCAGCCGGATCTGGACAGGCTTCCAGCTTCAGGCAGGATGGAGAAATGGGCAGGGCAGGAAGGGGAGGCTTCCTGGGTCTTGTGTGCTTTGTCTGTGCCAGCGAAACCACGTGCTCTGCCTGCTTTATCTTCTTCATTCCTACCGTGCCGCTGTGTGCTAGAGATCATCATCCTCACTGTATAGATAAGGAAATGAAACCCCACAAATCACATTCTGCCCATTGCGGTAGTGAGTGACAAAGCTGGACTGGGGACCTGAACCACTGCGCTCTTCGTGGATTCATTTGTCACTCAAGCACAGATCTGACACTTCCAGCAGGCTCTGCGTCTGGTCATTCCCTCCAGGGGACCCCAGGGCCCACTCAGGACTGGGTCATTCTTTGCTACGGGACTGGCCTTGTGTGCTGTAGCCTCTGCAGCCTCCACCTGCCCCCATCTGCCCAGTACAACAATCGACAGTGTCTCTGCACATAGCTGATATCTCCTGGGGGACACAGACCTGCCCTGGGGAGCGAAGGTGTGGAGCTGATGGGCCTGGAGATGACATTGCGCTTGAACTATGGGACCACTGGAGAAGCTGCTCAGGTGCAATCAGGTTTCCTGGGACAGATTCAGGGCAAAGACAGGCTGCAGGAAGGGACAGGGTGCAGAGCTCGCAGGTAGTGATGCGGATCCATCTCCTGACAAAGGAGGCGTCGGGGAGGAGGGCCGGGGCAGGAGTCTCAGCACAGTTGTGAAGGTCTTGGCCAGGCTGGTAGGGCCTCTCAGAAGACCCGCAAGAAGAGAGGCACAGATGCCCCCGCCACAGCGCAAAGTTCACTGTACTGAGTGCAGAGGCCGGGAGCAAAGCCTGCTGGGAGAAAGCAGCCGTTCATCTCAGGGGCAGGGAAGAGGTGAGACTGGGCACCAGCAGGCAGGCTGGGTGCTCGGTTGCCAACTTAACTCCTGCACTCATGTGGCCTCGTATAGTCTCCAAACAACCCTGGAAGGCCCGGACTCTGTATCCTCATTTTACAGATAGGACACTGAGCATCCCAGCGGCTAATCACATGTCTCACTTTGCACTGAGAAACAGACCCTCGAGAGAGCTTGGTGCCACTGTTGCCAGGGGTGTGGGAAGCCAGGTGGTCCAATCAGTGAGCGAGGGCTGGGCAGAGATGCATGAGAGATGCTGAGCTATGACATCCGAGTCTACCCAGCAGTCCCAAGAGAGACCAGATTGATTCTGGGGGAGCACAGCCAGTGTGCCCTGTGCCTCCCCACTTACTGGTCTCCATGCCCACATCTTTGAGCCCCAGACCTGCTCTGACGGGGGAGGCAGGGCTCTTGCAATGTTTGTGCTTCCAGAGTCTCTGAACCCCCTGCCTTGTCTTCTGGAGGGAACCCCTAGGCCACAGCAACTGGATTTCAAAGGGTTCCCTAGAGCCTCAAGACAACACATGAGTAGAGAGTTTGGGGGCCCCTTCACTTCCAGACCACTCATCACATACAAGTTCTATTCATCTCGCAGCACCTGGAGGCAGGGGCCCACGGGTGTCTTTGTGGGTGCCGCCAGGGTGTCTGAGAAGATACAGCTCCCTTTAGCACTTGCCATAAGCATGGGGTGAGCTGATCTCTGGCAGCAGCTCTGTGATCTCCCCCAAAGCCGAACACTGAGGAACCACGCAGAAGTTTCGCTAGACACAGAGCTCGCTTCCAGGCAAACCAAGCTTGGTTGCACACCTGGAATCCTAGCGCTCTGCCAGCTTGAGGCAGGAGGATCACAAGTTGAAGCCCTACCGCGAAAATTTTGAAAATTAAATTTAAAAGGGACAGGGGATGCAGCGCAGTGCAAAGACTGGGTTTAATCTCCCCTACGCCACCAAAACACAGGCAGTCCTGCCTCTGCAGGCCTTTGTCCTCCTCCCCACCTTTCCCTGCGCTGCTATGCGTAGACAGAGATGTTTTGCTCGCTGAAATTGGGAAACATATTGTCACCAGACGGTATCCAAGGAAGTCCCCCCTAAAAAGGAAACGGGGATCTCAACTCAACCTCCACCACCTCTTCCCATGGAGTAGACTCGCTGACTTTCATCAGAGCAGCATTTCAGTATGCGACGGCAGGAAGATAGGCAGATGGATGAGGCCGAGTCAGAGTGCATGCTGGGAAAGTAGCGCGGACGCCCGAGGGGTGACTCCCACTATGGCCGGGGTCTGGGGGCGCTTCCATGCTCCTGGGGTGGGCGTCGGTAGGGTTTGTGAGCTTGCGGTATTGGAAGAAAAGCGCAAGAGAAAGTCACAGGCTCAATGCGCAGCCTTAATATATCTTTTGAGACTCCCAAGAATTCTGCAGTGAGTTGCCCGGAAGGCAGAGAAAGGCATTTGTCACCTTGGGTAACTTTGTGTCCTGCAGCTGCAGTTTTCTCAAAAGTGCAGTTTTGAAATTCCAGTCTTCCTTGCCTCCTTTCTACTTAGCTTTATTTCTTCTGTCCTCCCTCAATGTTATGACTCCGCCGTTTTTCAGCTCACAGGAAGTCTTCCGTGCTAGGTCCACTGGGAGAAATGACAAAGGGAGGGTAAGGTTGGGAGTTGTCCTTTGTGCCCTTTAACCTTTGTCACAGACAGGGCTTTCTAATGGCTTCAGGGGAAGCCAGGGGCTTATTTTATTGCATAATTTTCTTTTAGGAAAAAAAATATATAAAAGGCCACAGAGATAATAGTTCTCACTCATTTTGCCCAGAGATAAAAAAAAAGTGACGGCATCGTCCTAAGAGTTGAAGCTGCACACACTCCGCCCGGGTCCCCTGTCCATGGCTGTGACTTCTCTTGGCGTCCAATCCCCAAAGCCCAGTGGCAGTGAGATTACTTAGTGTTCAGGAGCACTGCAGTGATTATACTGCAGGACCCTCCACATACTTTGCCAAAGCCTGGGATTTCCACAGCAAGCTGAACTGAAGGGTGAAGAAAAAACTAAAGGGTGAGGAAACAGCAAAAGAAATTTCCACATTCCTTGGAAACTAGACAGTGTGCGTTGTTCCAGAGAGATTTAAAGACTTATTTGCCTTGCCCGGTGTGATGGCGCTTGCCTGTAATCCTAGCACATGGGAGGCTGAGGCAGGAGGATTGCAAGTTTGAGGACAGTCTGGGCCACATATTTAGATGCTTTAAAACAAAAAAAAAAAAAAAGGACTTACTATCCTAAAGATTTTTGCTCTCACTCTGAGAATAATAAAAATGTGGGGGACTTTCCGTTCCTCTACCCAGGGAGGATTAGAGTAGGATACTGGGTAGGATGTGCAGATCCTGTAACCCAGGATGAGCTGTTTATATAGTGTGCCTGGTATATCTGCTCTGAGAGTAAATCTTTATTTCAACACCATTTGTAAATAACCAAACAGTTCGAAGAGCAGGCACATTTTATTTACAGGCCCACAGCCCCAAGAAAGCGTGGGATCTAGGTTTTTACTAGGAGTGGGTTAGGAGAGTGTGCTTCGGTATCACCAGACCTTTTCGTGGGGAAGGGAGATTTCCAGGAATCAGGGGACCCCCCTCTTCTCTCTTCAAGTTTGGACGTGGTCAGCTCTGTCATGACGCCAGTGGGCATGTTTTTAATCAGTATAATGAAAGCACAGTGCTGTCAAGGTCATCTGGAGGTCGAGATGGCGTTGGGAGCAGATGGAGCCGGTCTGGAGCACCCCTCTCATTGGTTGGGAGTTGGTGGTAACTCGGTGGCTGGCAGCTAGGAGCACCTGGTTACCCCATCAAGTAGCATCTGTAAGTAAACAGCTGATAGAGAATAAGGGTAGGAAATGTGGGGCTCAAGCTGGTGACACTGGCCTGATACTGAGATCACTGCCTATGTGCTGGCCTGGGTGTCCTCACCTGTGGGCAACAGGGACCCAGAGAGCTGGGGCTACTGAGCTGCTCCAGGAGGAGTGAGGGGTCAGTTCTTTGACCCTGTGTTTCCATAAATACCACGATTTAACAGATTCTTCTCTCTCCTGGAGTGGGGGCATTCGGGGTGAGCCCCATCCTAGCCAGCTCGGAGCTGGTGGCCAGAGCCCTCCCAAAGGAGGCTCCTCTCACCCCATCTCCATCAGGACGTAGGGACAGCTCCCCTTCCTCCCATCAGAAGCGCAAGTCACTCAGGCTGCTCCCAGGGACGCTCCTTTGCTTGCAGGAACGAAAACAAGAGTCCTTTGAAGCACACAGAAGCTGTTCCAATGTGCTCTATGTGCGGCCTTGGGTCACACCTTCACCTTTACCCTTTCAGAGCCCCTTGGCCAGGCTGCTGGCTCTGAGAGAGTTGGGCCCTCCCTTCCCCGGGTCACATCTATGTCCCCACCCGGGAAACAATGCCAGGCACTTGGCAGAGGCAGAGATTTGCTGAAGAGGTGAATGAATGTAGTCTCCCTGGGCCTGCGGACACATCCACCCTGGCTCCGCCTCCCTGTGGGTCCTCTGAAGCACCTGGCATTGTGCCCAGCTAGCTGCCTGTGCAGAGCAGCTCCCTAGGGCTGAAAGGCCAGGCTTGCCTTCTTCCGGGCCCACACACCAATGACCAAGGGCAGTTGTCCTGTAGACCTTGGGTCTGCCAGCCCTGCATCCAGAAGCATCCAGCACAGCATAAAGATGGCAGGGTTTCCAGGGTTTCCATAGAGCTTACAGGGAAGAGCCCATTCCCTTATTTAGTGGCTGCTCGCCACTTCCTGAAATTCGGTTAGCCATTCCACTGTCTAACTCCAGGGGGCGCCCTGAACAGGACAAACAGTGTGAATGGGGCTCCCTGGAGTTGTGCAACATGGCAGCCCTGCCGGCACCCGCAGCAGATACCTATTTGCTAGGGTCTTCTGTCTCCCTCAACAATCTGCGGTCTCATGAACTTCCTAAAGATGCTCCGGGAAGCCACTACGTACTTTGTATTAGCCGACCCGTCCTGCTCGCCAGGCACACCAATGAGATGAAAAGACAAGGCAAAGGCTTTGAGAAGCCCATGGTGTAAGGAAAATATTGGCAAAGAGGAAGGAAGGAAGGAAGGAAGGAAGGAAGGAAGGAAGGAAGGAAGGAAGGAAGGGCAGGGGAGGGGCAAGAACGGGGGGAGGGGCGGGGGGAGGGGAGGAAGAAAGGCCGGAAGCCAGGAGGAAAGAAAGGAAGAGAAAGAAACACACAGTCATCCTACATGAAAAGCTCTTGCCTAGTGTCCTGGGACCAAAGGGGCCTGGAAGAGCCCGAGCACCTCGACTTAGAGGTGCAACCTTGAAGGGTCCCTTTCACCACGTTTGCTGAGCGTAAAGCATCCAGGGCAGCAGTGTACAGGAAGACAGAGGTGCCTGGCCCTCCCCTGCTGGCGCTCAAGATCCAGCGGCCTCAGCGAGTGCAGCTAGCCGGTGATGGGAGCGGGTGGTGCCCAATGGGTGCATAAGGTCGCTGGCACACACTCTGACACTGTCTCCTCATCTGTACTCGGGGTACCTGTGGTTCCCCCCGAGACGCACGGTGAGGTCCACGCGAGGGGCTCTTGTACCTGTCCCACGCGTGCCCGCACACAGTAACCATTCAGTGAGTTGCTTCTCATGCTCGCTGTTGCAGCTGTCCCGGGAAAATAGAGAAGGGTCCAGGGGGAGGACTGCGCTAAAGGGGGGGATTGTGTGGAACAGGCTTCACTGGGCGCTGAATCCTAGAGAAGGGGTTGTAGGTCCTGACCCCGCAGGCCAGAGGCGCCTCTCCTTTTCTTTCTCGTTGGTTTCTGCAGAAGTGGTGGCTGAAATGGATTAATAGTATCAAGCCCGGATTCCTGCTGGACTAGTTACTGCGGGAAGGTGAGGGAGTTGATTAGAAGATTTGTGTAACAATAGCGGTCCTCCCTATAGCGGCCTGCTTATCTCCCCACAGTTGGAAATTCCCACCCGCTGTTACTGGAGTCACTTCTGTTCTCCACCTGAACTGGCTGGCGACAGGCATGGGAGGGATCTGCGCAAACCAACCACAGCCCAGAACAATAGGGCGCCAGCCACAGTTCTATCTGAAAGACCGAAACCTGGAGACACTGGGAAGAGATAGATTTGAATCCCACAGGGTGAGAAGGCACCAAGCCTTTATTTCTCTTGAGATTTCATTTCGCTGATAGCCAGAGCGCCGGCTGCTTCCCCTGGTGCAAGAACTCAAGTACTGGCTCAGGGTTTTAACGCAGTGCAAACCTAAATACCACATCGGAGTCAAAGGGCTGATGCAGAAGCCGGGTTTCCCGAGCCTCTGGACACTGTAAGGCCGCAAAGCCCCGCATGGGGGACGTGCTGCTGCCGGGGTCGCAGGAGGCTCTGTGGATACTTGGTGACAGTAGCAGGCAGGGTTTGGCTGACACCGGAGAAGTCTGCCCAATTGGTCTGCTAACAAGTCCCTCTAGGCCAGGACTCAGGAATTTTAATTGAGCTGCCAGGGTGTGGACCACTGTGCTGGGGTGATAGCCTGGGGAAATAATGTCCCTTGCATTCTGCAGGATGTTACCATGACACCTGCAAAGTTCTGCTTCCCTTTCCCTTTCTTCTAGGACCCCGGCAGTGTGGAAGGGCCGTCCATGCTGCCTGGCCTGTGTGTGTCACCAGATTTAAATCCCTTACATGACGAGAGAGCAGCAAGCAATCAGAAAGTCCAGGAATGAGCTCTCCATGTGTGTGAATTTCTCCATCTGGGTGTTTTTGGAAGGAGCACAGATTCCTCTGATGGGGGAAAAGGATCTGGAAACGAGCGTTACATTTATACCGCTATTCAACCATAATTATTGGTTGTAAATGCATTTGTGAGAACATTAATAAGGCTGGCATTCGCGCAGCACTTCTTAAAAGCAGGTGTCTCAGGTGGGATCGATAGACATTTTGCAACAACTCTGCCACGTTGCCTATGGAGGCGGAATGGCTCCCATTCTATGGATGTGAACACAGAGGTTTAGAGGATTTAAGTAGCAAGATCTTATGCTTGAATAAGTGCCATGAATACCATTGTTACCGATTTCTGACCTCAAGCTGGGTCCCTTGTCCCTCTCCCAAGTGGGGACCCGTAACAAGACCAAGAGCTGATTGAGCAGTCACAGAGACCCTTATTCCTGGCCAAGAACAAGTTGGAGATAAACTTGTACAACTTCTCAGGAGGCGATGGGCAGAGGGTAAAGAAAGGAGGGGCGGTTCTGCTAATAAGGGGAGGAACCTTCCTGCACTGTCTGAGGTCAGTGGATATTTTCTGGGAATTCTGGCGTTGCCTCTTTTTCACTCCATTTGTGGCTCCTACCAGTTGTCCTGGCCGCTGTCAACTGTCATGGCGCTGGGGTGTGTCTCTGAGCATACAGATGGTGTTATAATGAAGGCACAGGTTGTCTGGCGGTCACTGACAGCTGCCTTACATCCAGCCATTTCCAGCTCACCCACCTGCAAAGGACCTCTGGCCTCAGCTTCCTGAGGTCTGGGATAAAAGCAAGAGTAGGATCAGGCAGCACCTCAGCTAGGTCAAGCAGGTAGTGCAGGACTGGGCAGAGCTGGGAGTGGTGGTGCATACCTGTAGTCCCAGCACTCGGGAGGCTGAGGCAGGAGGATCATCTCTGTGAATCCAAGTCCGGTGCAGGCTATGTAGTGAGTTCAAGGCCAGGCTGAACTGCATAATGAGACTCTGTCTCAAAAGGCAAAAGAAAAGACTGGGAGGGACAGTACTATGGGACGGGAGCCTGAGGCTTGGCTCTGCAGTAAAACGAAGGACCTAGGAGAGTTCGTCAAGGATGAAACCACTGACCCGTTCCTATGGATCGAAGACCGAGCAGGATGGGCAAAGGTCCTGATGCAGAGGGAACTGGGACCACAGAAAAAATTCCAGAGCATCGGGAGTGGAGTGGGCAGAGGGGGAGAGAGGGCTGGGGCTGGGTCATGCAGTAGGCCCCGGTGACAGCTGGGACTTGAGCCTTAGAGGAAGGGGCCGCAAGAAAGGGCTTAAGCAGGAAGGAGGTAGGGTCTCTGCCTCCTGAGGGATCTCTAGTAAGCACAGAACAGGTGGGGCCAGGTCCAGAGTGGCTGTGGGTACAGCGCCCATTACCAGAGGCAGGAAGTAAGTTGATGGTAGTGGACTAGGGTGCCGTGATAGGGATAAGAATACTACAAGGGCCACATGAAATGCTTCACAGGGTGAAAATCAGCATAAGCTGGCTGCTGACTGGCCAAGAGAGGCCCAAGAAGAAAGTGACTGCCTGGAGAAGCTGTACAGAGGCAGGCTGTTTGCTGAGCCAGACAATGTACAATTCTCAGAGCTGCCATCACTTAGACTATGGTGTGAATGTCTTCTCTTGAACCATACTAGGTAGCACCCCTGGGAAGAAGTCCCTGATCATTCTTTGTTATCATCAAGCAAAACAAGTGGTCAAAGTTAGGAGATTGAATTTTCAAGGAAACTGGGCCCTTTAAAAAGAACTGAGTCCCCGGTGCTTCCCAGAGAGAGGAACACAGGCATCTGATATTGCAGACAGGAAACTATCCTTCCCCTCCCCACCAAACAGCATCAGGACTTAACTTTAGGGCTGGGAAACCTTAAAGAGCTGAGAAGAAGAGAGCAGGGACCCAGCTGAACACCCTGGCCTGCACCGGCTCCTCAGGCCCAGAGCAAGTAGCGTCTGGTGTCCAAGGGGCCCGCAGATAACTACACGTGCCTGAGTTCCAGCCATCTGCACACTGTCGCCTTTCCTGCCGTCCCCACCATGGGAAGAAGGCACAGGCTGAGCCCACACCCTGCCCAGAGCAACTCGCCTTGACTGTCGCCATGGGAACAGTACACCAAGCAGAGCAGGAAGACGTCAGGAAGGAAAGTGGTGTTGTGTTGTGTTGTGTTGTGTTGTGTTGCTTTAATGCGTAATAAAGGGGCAGAGGTTTTGCCTGAGCAAAACTTTGAAAGAATGTTTCGACTAGATCAAATCTATAGGCTGAGGCAGGGGGACTGTCGCAAGTTCGAGACCAGCCTGGGCTACAAAGTGAGCTCAAGGCCAGCCTGAACTGCATAGCAAGACCCTGCCTCAAAAAGAAAAAAAAAAAAACTATAAGATCATTCTGGTCTTAAAAATCCCACAAAAGCAGAAAACATCTCTAGAATGCAGGAGGTTTAGGGAGGGAAAGAAGGAATAAATCATTGCTCTTCAGTTTTTTGGTTTGTGGTTGGTGGGTTGGTTTGTTTTTTGAGACAGGTTCTCACTATGTAGTCCAGGCTGGCATTAAAATTGTGGCAATCTTCCTGCCTCAGCCTCCTGAATGCTGGGCCTGCAGGTCTGCACCACCATGCCAATTATTGTTCTTATTAAAGTAACCAAAAAAATTTGATCTGATAAAGATGTAAGATCATGATCCCATGCCAGTGGGCCTACTGCTGACTTTCTCTGGGTCTTTGACTATTTCCCGGCTCTGCTGTGCTCAGCATTTTCTCACCAAGACAGTCCCTGTAAGCTGGGGAAACTGAGTCTAGGATGGTAACTTAGAAGAGTTGCCCAGATTCGGGGACCGTTGTTCAAGGTGTGCAGGGTGAAGGATCCCAGCCACCAGGAGGCCCCGCTTCCCACCCGGAGACTGGCCCACTATCCCTGAGGATATAGGGAACGGAGTGACCTCAAACACTGCCAAGGGTCAGGGAGCTGTTTTGGAGAATAATCCCGCCTTTGCAGATAAGGTCACGTTCCCTGGCACTGGGGGTTCAGACTTGAGCGTGACTCTCAGGGCAACACAACGCAAGCCCCAGGGATGGGAGAGGCAGATGACAGACACGACACCCAACAGGCGAGCAAGACCCTTGTGTGTCCTGTGTGCCTGTGAAGGGAAGACAGAGGTGTGCCTAGAGCAGGATGAGGGTGTCTGAAAAGTCCTCATCGGAGAGGTGGCCCTGGAGCAGAGGCCAAGAGCCAGGAGAAGCCAGTCGTGTTTGGATCCCAGCCCCTGGGAGGGGCGAAATAGGAGAGACGTGATCTGATGCATTTCAGAAAAGACTTCTCGGGGACATTTTCCTTTGTAAAAATATTTCACTTGATACTTTTTTTTTTTTAAGCCAAGGGAGAGGGGAGGAGGAAGGGAAGGAAGGAGGAAAAAGACCCCCTCCTGGACACCACGTGAAGAAGAAGTGGGTGACAAACCTTTGCTGATCAAGCAGGGATAAAGGACTGCAGAGTGTGACCTGCCCAGCCACTTCATTCTCAAGAGACATGGTGGCTCCTACTCAGTGGAACCTGAGGATCTGGAATGCCTCTGCTGTGTTCCCACCCAAGGCCAGGATGGCCTGAGACCTTCCCAGAGGGTCAGCTATTTCTAGCCTTAATTTGATCTTTGGAGCCACCCCCTTGCCCAGAAGAGACTGTCATGAACTGTACCTAGAACTGCCACCTAGAGCAATCCGTGTCAGCTGTCTGCATGCTGGGATTCCCAGTGCCTGTGTGAGGGTCTGGGCAGTTTCTGAGTGGTGGGGTGGTCTGTCTGCTGCATTCCCCTTGGCCATGAGGATGGAATTCCCACAGATGGCCTCTGCATCGGGGGCTCTGCAGAAAGATGCCTTTCAGGGTCCAGTGGGTGTGCCAGTGCTGGACAAGGGCAGCATCTTGTAGGAAAGATAAGGGTTCTGCTTCTTATGTGGGGAAGAAGCTTGCAGAGCAGAAAGCACCTACCCTCCCTGCACCTCTGTTTTTTGTTTGTTTTTTTGTTTGTTTGTTTTTTGTTTTTTCTTCCGGTACCAGGAACCGAACTCACGACCTTGTGCTTGCCAGGCAGGCGCTTTTGCCACTGAGCTAAATCCCCAGCCCCTCCCTGCACCTCTGTATTCGCTACTTGCCCATCACTGGGACAAAATACCTGACACTTGAAGGAGGAAAGGTTTATTTTAGTTCATAGTTTCAGCGGGTTCAGTCCATGGTTCGCCAGCTCCAAGGAAGAAACAGCATGGTGGGAGGGCAAGTGGGAGGGAAGCTGCTCACAGCATGACCACCAGGAAGCCGAGAGGGAGGGCAGAGCGTGGGAAAAGGCATGCACCCTTGTAGACCCATGCCTGTCGCCGCGCACTAAACTAAAGTCAAAGTGGATCAGAGATCTAAATGTTAAAACAGAAACACTAAATCTACTGCAAGAGAAAGTAGGTAGAAATCTTGAAGTCATTGGTATAGGCAGAAAGTTCACAAACAAAACCCAGACCGCATAGGAAATACTACAAAGAATCAACAAGTGGGATCTCACCCTATGAAAAAGCTTTTGCCCAGCAAAGGAAATCATCAACAGAGTGAAAAAGACAACCCACAGAGTGGGAAAAAATTATAGCCGGTTGTCCCTCAAAGGACCTGTATCTAAAACATATAAAGAATTGGGGAAAAAA
>NW_004955527.1:3175478-3202390 GCF_000276665.1 Chinchilla lanigera | reverse complement strand
ATATATATATATATATATACGATATAGTTATGCAGCTGGTCTTTCTTAGTTCCTTGAAAAGAAAGATTTGTGCTAATATTGTCTGGACATTATTTCATGCCTATATCTTATACTCTGAGTAACTGCTATGAAGATAACAATGAGCAGTGTATTAATTATTGTTATTCTCCTACTAGCCTGATTTGAAACTCTGTTTTATTTTATTTCTATTTTTCTTCTTCTTCTCTTTAAAAAAAGAAAGAATGCACCCTCCAGTTCATGGCCCCAGTGACCCATCCCCAACCAGGTCCCACCTCCTGACCACACATTCAGCCATCAGCCAACTGAACCCATTGATGGGTATAGCACCCCATGATTCATTTGCCTCCCAAACACATGAGACTTTGGGAGATATTTTAGATATAAACCATAAAACCTCAATTTGAGTCATGCACTGGCTTTAAAAATCCTCAGGACGAAGATGCCTCAAGGGCTATGGGGAAACAGGTCATAGCTGATGCTGAGATCCCGCTGGTCAAGGCTGGGCCACCTTGAGGACATGGGGCACAGTGGTGGCCTGGGGTCCACTTCTGACATACTTCCCTCCTCACCCACTCGGGACGCCATTGCTTGGCAGGTCTTTCTGCCAAGTCCTCCCCACCACCTCCATTCTCCTAAGGTGTAAAGCACAAACATTCCCAAGGAAAAAACACTCCAGCTTACCCAATGGGTGGCAAAATGACCTAGCCTCCCTAAGCCTCAGTTTCTTTCTTTGGGACCATGAAAAAAAAAAATGATGTTGAGTTTTCAGGGCCATGAGGAGATGCAATTGAAGTCAGGTACCACGTGGCACCCAGCACCTTTTCTTCCTCTGCTTCAAACTCAGCCAGTTGCCATAGCAGATGTGCCCTGGCATAATTCAGCCTCATTGTGCTGCTAATGAGGCTCCACTGGGGTGGTTTCCCCAGCTCTTCCACTAATTAACCAAGCCTTCCCCGGGAGTGTGGCCAGTCTGCCTGTTCCGCCTCCTCCACTCAAAGAAAGCCTGTCTCCCAGGGCTGGTGGCACTAAAGGAAGCTACAATGAGACAGAAGGGAAAGAGCTGTCAACACAGATTATGAGAAAGTGGTTCTCACCTCTAGAAACCCTCAGGCCCATCGCTTCTACCCAAGTGCACATCCTATTTATTCATGGCTCCCAGGGTGGCCGCCATTTTGAAGTTGGCAACGAGTCAACCGGAACTTTCAGGAGACAGAGTCCATGTACAACACGATTTTCTCTTCTTTTTTCAACCCTAACAGCACTTTCTTCTTCCCCCACCACCAGCTTTTTCTCTTCTCCTTCACCCCTGGGTCCTGTCAGAGGAAGTCCAGGGGGACAAGGGACTAGAGAGACGGTGGGAAGTAGAAGCCCAATTCTATGGCTCACTGGCTGTGTGAAGGTGGCAGGGTCGCCTCTCTGAGCCTCACTGCTGTTTAAACAGGGTCACAGCGCCAGCCCACAGCTCCTTAGCAGGAAGAGGATGCATGAGCGAGAAAGCCCTTTGCCCAGAGCCTGAACATGTGGAAACTTAGCAAGCACTTCTGAGTTTTCTCTTCCCTGAAACCTTCTGATACCCGAGCTACCCACACCCACCCTCAGAAAACTTAACTGTGCCACTTCTTGGTTCCTCCTTTTTATTTTTTACTTATTTTATTTATTTATTTATTTATTTATGTATGTATGTATGTATTTATTTAAGCTGTGATGAAACTGGATCCACGGCCTCGAACATGCTAAGGAAATACCCTACCACTGAGCTGTATCTTCAGCCCTTTAAGAAAATCTTTTTTGGAGACAGAGCCTTGCTAAGTCACTGAATTGCCTAAGTCAGGCCTGTGTTGTGATCCTCCTGCCTCAGCTTTCTGAGTAGCTGGGATCACAAGCGTGCACCACCACACCCAATATGTGTCTTGGCTCCTGAAGATTTTTATCATATGTGCAGTTCATGACTGGCTTCCTCAGAGTCCCTCATTCCTTTGGAATGTTACCTGCTACTCACTGACCCCTCTTCCCTCACACTATAATAGGTATTGAGAGCCCACCATACATCCAGTTCTTGACTGATCAAAAGTAGACATTAATTCGGGGTTGTTGGTGCTTGGTTTTACTTCCAGCCTTTTGGGGGGTTGGGGCGGGGGGTTCGGAGTTTCAGGCTTGGCTCGGGGACTTTGGGGTTTTGGGGGGCCCTTTTTTCCCATTTTTAAAAAAGGGGCCTGAGGATGTAGCTTGGTACAGAGGTGCTAAGTTCAATCCCCAGTACCACCAATGTAATAATAGTAGTAGTTATAATGATGATGTAGACATGGCCCTGACCGCAGGGAGCTCCCAATCATGAGGTAGACAGACCCTCCAGAGAACACCACATCCTGTCTGTCACCCAGGACCACACACACTCAGCTTCGCAGACACCCTGCCCGCACCATGCCAGACCCCGGCCCTCCAGAGCAGCCAGGCTGGGGTGCTCTATGGGCCTGGTTGGCCCTCAGCACTCAGACGTGAGCCAGCAGGTGACCCTGGGGACCCTCACACAGATGTGGTGTCTGAGGACCACAGCTGTCTTTTTCTAGCACCATCTCTCCCCCAGCACCAGAGTCCTGTCATGCATATTCTGGGGCTCCAAGAGGTGCCCCGGTGCTACGGCTAATAAGAGAGTGCCAATACTCAAACCCCAGGCCTCTTGGGCATGAACACTATGGGGCACCACCGCTGCCGCCAGTGGCTTCCTGCTGCTGCCTGGGTCAGTGTCAAACTGAGTGGGTGGCCCTGTGACTCCGCACGATCTCGCTTCTCCCCTCTTTCCCAACTTCACGTGACCTCCATTACTCTCCCTCTGCTTCTGTCTCTCCTCCTAGACCCTTCCTGTCTCCCTCCAACCAGCCTTGTGTGTTCAAGGACTTTGAACACCCTGCCTTCTCATTGTCATGCGCATCTTCATCCCGATATCCCAGAGGGGGTCACAGAGCTGTCACACCAACCTCTTTTATCTTCTCTGGAACACTTTTTCCCCAGAATTGAAACAGTCCTGTCTGTTTACCAAGTACAGATGGAGTGCCCTCTTCATGCTTCGCACCCCACATGGCATGTGAGCTCCGAGAGGGCAGGAAATCTCCATGGTGTTCCCAGCTCAGCACCTGCCAGGAACAGGGCCCAGGAGATTCTGCAGGTGCACCTGAGGCTTCTTTGGTCCTGCAGCAGAACTTCCAAGTTTGGTCAGAACCCTTTGGTTAAGATCCTTGTGTGTGGCGATTTGATTTTTCCAAACTACAAGTGCTTAAGTAACCTCCAGGCCACCTTGAGCTCAGAGGAACTCAGAAGGAAAGAGTTTCCTAAGTGTACTTTTAGAGGCAGAAGCTCAACACTTGTGCCATCTCCCCTTTTTGTCACAAACTCCATCCCCACTAGGTCCTCAGACTACTCCCAGGGTGCCAGCCATCCAGTATCTCAGTTCTTTTCTGCTGCGTAACAAGCATCCCCAAATCGGCCATAAGTGACCATAAACAACGACCATTGTCTTTGCTCTCGGACAGCATGGTGGGGATCCAGCAAGCTGGGGTGGGGTTTTCTGCCCTACATGTGGTTGGCTGGGGTCTTCATGTGGCTGCATTCACATAGCAGCTGGGGCAAAATGTCCAGAGTGGTGTCACTCACGCATGTGGTACTTGGGGGGGGGGGGACACCTGGCAGCTTGAGACCTCTCCCTTTCTCCAAGTGGGCCCCATCACATGACTGACATGGGCTCCTTCCTAGGGTTAACCCAAAGTGAGGTGCCAGTGGCAAAGGTAGAAGCTGGAGATCTCTTAAGGCTCCGCCCCAAAAGTTACCCAGTGTCACCGCCCCATTCCATTGTCCTAAACTAGAGACAGGTCCACCAAAAAGAAAGGCAAGAGAAATGGGCTCCACCTCTCCATAGGGCCAAGACCGTGTGGGATGGGGTTACCGCCGCAGTCATCTTTGGAAACAGTACCCTCTGCCTCCAGTTTCCTGATAAGCTTGGAAGGTGCTGTGCTAGGCTCTTCCTGACATGGGGACTTTGGTGCCTCCTGCCACTAGGAGGCAGTGTGGGTGCCGCTGGCTTTCCTCTGGGGCTCCCCTGGTGTGGTCAGGCCCCCAGCCCTTGGCATTGGAGAAGGCAGCAAGAAGCTTCCAGGGCACTTTCCCAGAGCATCCTGGCCTTTGCACATGCTGCTCTTCAAATGACAAGCAGGGCTTCACCCTTGCTTTGAGAAGCTCCTGAATGTATTTATCTCTGCATTACAGAACCATAATGGATTGGTACTGGTCCCTGACCTCCAGGAAATGGTGAACAAGCAAGATGTGGGTTGTCGGAGCCATCGCTTTCTTTTTGAATTCCTGGGCTGATTAGTATTGATTATCTGCTGTGCACTTTGTTAATTTCCTTTTGACAGGCTGTCCTCTCTGAGCAGTTCCTGGGAAGGGTTTGACTTTGTTATTCTTTCCTGGGATTCAGGCGCTATGTTTTCTAAACAACCCGATCACTCAACAGAGAACTCCTCCAGCTTTCTTTCGCTGGCTGTGCGTGTACCAGGGACCTCTGCGTGGGGAAGACTCAGGCGAAAGCACTCGAGCAGTCTACCCCTGTTTAAGGTTCTTGCTATGCCAGGGATGGCTGTGAAGGCCTCTGCCATTGCTGATGCTAATTGCGGTGCACCTGGGTTAACGATGATTTTGCAGCAGCAGATAACATTCAGTGTGTATCAGGCTCAGTGCTTGACAAACTTGATCTCATTAATTCCCCCCAGCAAACGTGAGGTCAGTCCTGATGTGTTCCCAGATGTTGGATAAATCCCAAGGGAGCCTTAGAACATGGAACGGCTTCCGGGCGCCAAAACCTGTTTTGAGCCAGACGTGTTTCTTATTTAGGGCTTTCAAATGTAACATTGCGTTCACTCGAAGCTCTGACCCAGTATCGGCTCTTGGCACAGCCCCTCTGTCTCATCCTTTGGGTCGCAGCTGAGCTGTCAGATCTTCCAAGGCCAGTGATCCCCTCCCACTTCTATTTGGAGGCGTCATAGTATCTCACTTCCATCCTCGAATACACACAAGAGCTGGCTTGTGGGCTCCTTTAAGCCTCTCTTAGCCCCAGAACTACCTGTTGAGTGAACGACAAAGCCCTGTGCTCCCGCCTGCCTCCTGTGTGACCTGGGTGAGTCACTGAACTTGTCCGAGCCGTGAGTTTCTTGTCTGTCAAATGGAGATGGGAATGAGACCCTGCTCCGTGGGGTGAGTGGGGATTAAGCAAGATGCTCTGAATAGACCTCTTAGCTCTTTCATGGATGTAGGCATTCCAAGTAGAACAAGTGCTGTGCCGGAGACGAAGGATACTTAAGTGAAATGGACAGAAAATACTCAGCACAGTGCCTGGCACATGGGGCTGCTCCAAGGTGGCTGCTGCACACAACTTCCCTTGTGACATTCTGGGGACAAGGACAGCCGATCTGCTACCAGGGCTGGGTCGAGTCCTGAACTCTGCTGTTGACTGGGATATAAACCAATAAAACTTGACATTCAAAGGCATTTTTTATGTGGACTTAGAAAGGGAAGAGGGGAGAATTTGAGGATCTGGTGTCCTGGGAAGGCACAAAATGTCCCGCACGCCTGGTGACAGCCCAAGGGACAGGGGCCCTGAGGGTGCTGGGCGGAAGGGGAGGGCGCAGCAGGCTCCTGACTAACTAACATACATTCAAAGGCAAAAACCTCAGTTGCAAGTGCTGAGAAACCCTACCCCATTTGAAGAACTTCTTTTCAGGTGCCAGACGTTAAAATGAATGACCCCGTCTTCTAAGAAACGGGTCAGCTTCGCAGGGGCTATTTACGGCGACAGACATGAGCCCCCACAGCAGGCTGCACAGATGCAGGTGGCGAATGCAAATCGAGCAGCTGTGACTTGGCCTAATTTACAACAGTAGATGAAGATGTTGCAAACCGAGGCGTGCACACAGCAGCCGGGCTTCTCTGTGCTCAAGCAAAGGCAAGGTTGGACGCTCTGACTTAGAGGGTGCAGGAACAGCATGTGGCTTTAGAACCCACCGAGAGAGCCCGTGACCTCTGAACCTCAGCGTGCCCCTCTGTAGAACAGGAGTAACATCAGCACCCTCCTTACAGTAGGTGAGCATGAATTGTAGCTCAGTCGCAGAGCACTTGCCCAGCAGGTACCAGGCCCTGAGCTCCATCCCTAGTACTAGAAAAGACAGAGAGAGGATGAAAGCCACCCAGCCTGATGCCTGGTACATCAGTGGGCTCAATAAAAGTTGCCTATTGTTGTTTTTAAATGTATCTTAACTCAACCCCCAGGAGTAAGAAGTCTCCACTAACCAGAAGCTGACACGTAGGCCGCACGCCCCGTCCACACTGTACGCAGTCTCGCTGACTCCTCCCCATCTCGCTCTGTGGCTTTGGTCACGGTCACTTCCCTGAACCTCAGTGTCCTCATCTGTCAAAGGGACCTAAGCATGGAACCTGGCCCTTGAGCCTGGTGCGAAGAGTTTACAACTGTGCCTGGCACATAGAAAGAACCTGCCAGAGGTGTGACTCAGAGGTAGAGCACTTGCCGAGCGAGTATACATGAGGCCCTGGGTTTGGTCCCCAGCGCCGCCAAAGAGAATGCCCTACTTCTGGCTGTTATTTGTTATTATTATGATCCAAGTCACAATGAATGGGAAGAAGCAGAAGTTTTTGAAGTACTGGGGAAAGGACTTCCGCCCTCTTAGGGTGAGCACTTGACCTCCGAGACGCTCCAGGCCTCACTGAGATGCGCCAGCCATGCACATTCGAGCTGCGGCGAAAGTGTGTTCTCCCCTTTGAGTAATTGAAGAGGCTTAGGCTGCAATCATAACCATACCTAGGTTTCTATGGAAACAATTATCTCATTAGGATTTCCTTTCATCAGAGGAATCCAGATGTGGGGACGTTAGCATGTTTCCTGACAAAGGCCGTCTGCCGCTCCCCCGAGAGCAGAAGCACCCCGTCCCCAACCTGGCTGTGCGTGTTGTTTTCCTTACAGGTGTGGGCTCGGTGTCCCAGTGCTCTGCTAACTTTGCTTGCCGACCACCCCCTTCCCCTTGGCAGTCTCAGCTCTGTCTTTTCCTCTTTGGTGGCTCCCCAGAGGACCTCGAGTAGATGCTCAGGGGAGCCAGTGAGAAAAGGACGCCCACTGCCCTTCGGAGGCCTACCTCTGAAGCGCGCTGTGAGGCTGCAGCTCAGATCAGCCGTCACATGTTAGAGGAGACGAGGATGATATTTGGAGTATGTTACTCAACAGAGCCCCTGCAAAATGCCACTTTCACACCTAATACCTGTCTGGGGAGAGATCAGAACATTCCGTTTTCATCTTAAAGGTCATGCAGACATCCATCCTGATAACGAGGTCCAAAGGCACACAGGGCAGCCACAGAAATCTCACCGGCAGGGCCTCTGGTGCAGAGGGCAGTCCCCGTGCGGAGAGTGGCTGGAGACCAGCTGTCCTTCAAGGTGACCCTGAGAAGCTGGATGCCACGGGCCTCTTTGTGCTCCAGAATTTCCCCTCTGCAAAAGCAGGACTCGAGGCAGGGATGCCTGCATCCTGCGCTCACTAAAGAAAACTTGTCCACATGCCAGGTCCTGAGCTAGACCCTGGAGACAAGGGGAGCAGACAGGCTCTCGTCTCTGGGCAAGAAGTGCATATCCTAGAAACAGAGAGCGCTGGGAAGTGATCCCACTGCGTCCATCTGAGCAATCCGCGTGCACAGGGAAGGGTGGGGGGCTGGGGCCGAGGAAGCCAGGGAAGGCTCCATGGGGAGTGGCCCTGGCTGAGTCCTAGCCCAGGGATGGGTGTTTTCAGGCCAGTGGGCATGGCGAGGGGCCCCTGATGAAGAGAAAGACCTGGAAGCAAGAGCGACCTAGGGTCTGTGACTGGGTAGTGGGGTGATGGAGGAGGAGCCAGAGAGTCTGTCATGAGGACCACACTGGAGAAGTGGGTGGAGCTGGGTTTCAATGTGTCCCCCAAAAGTTCATGTGTTGGAAGCTAATCTCCACATTCACATGTTCATGGTGTTTGGTGGTGGAGTCTTTGGAGGTCATAAGGATGAGATAAAGTCATGAGGATGAAGGCTTTGTGGTGGCATTGGTGGCCTTATAAGTGGAGGAACAGAGACCTAGGCTGGCACACTTGCTGTTTCACCTTCTGATGCCCTCTGCCATGTTATGAAGCAACACAGTGGCCTTTCCCAGATTCCAGAGTCATGCTCTTGGGCCTCTCAGCCTCTAGAACCATGAGCTCAGTAAACCTGTGTTCTTTCTAAATTACCCAGTCTCGGGTATTTTGTTACCGCAACAGAAAACTGTCTAAGACAATAGGGACCATGCCAAAGATAGGGTCCTCACACACTGGGTGGGGTGGGGACTAAAGAGCATGTACCAGTCCAAGTTAATGAGAGAAACCCAAACCAGTAGATTTGTTGGCAGGACCTGGCTTCAGTCAATCCATAGGACAGGCCATCAGGAAGGGCAGCTGGCATTCCTGGGCACAGGGCAAAGCTGCTGCTGCAGTGGGAATTTATTCCCCATCAGGGAGCCTAGTTCTGCTCTAGGGCCTTTCAACTCTGAGATCAAGCCCACTCAGGTCATCTAGGAGAATCTCCTTTACTTAAACTTAAGTTCCCAGCCCTCCGGAGGCTGAGGCAGGAGGATTGCTGCAAGTTCAAGACCAGCCTGGGCTATAAAATGAGCTCAAGGCCAGCTTGAACTGCATAGCAAGACCCTGTCTCAAAAAGACAAAAAAAAAAAGTCCCAGAATTTAAAAAAAATTAAAAATAAATAAAGTTAACTGATCATAGACTTGAGCCATGTCTCTAAAATACCTTCCCAGGAATACCTCTGTCAATGTTTGATTGAGTAGTAGGGGACAGTAGCTGCTATGGTTGTGTCTAGATGTCCCCCCAAAGCCACGTGCAGGTGGGGCTTTTTCAGAGGTGGCTGAATCTAGAGTGTGATTCATTCATAGTGCAATGCTGCGATTAAGGGTGCTAGGACTAAAGGTGGCTGATTCCTAAATCAGTCCACTGATTGTTTCAACACCACCCTAGCCCTGTAGCCCAGATACAATATAAGGGACAGAAAGAGGCTTGTCTTCTCTCTCCCTTATTGCTTTTGCTGCCTTCGGCCCACCATGAACTGCAAAGCTACCCCGCCTTGGAGCCAGCTGAGTATGATCTGAAACCGGTACAAACTGTGAGCTGAATAAACCTTTCCTCCCTTATCTTGTGGGTGGTGGATATTTAGTGTCAGCAAGGAGGGAGAAGGAACTAAGACAGTAGCCTAGCAAAGTTGATACAGAAAAATGATCTACATGGGGATCCTGGAGCCAGTGATCTACAGGGCCTCCTCCTCCCTCCCTGGATTAAAGATGCCATCCTCAGCATCTAAAGCAGCTCAAATGCCTGCTCCTGGACAGAGAATGATGTGAATTAAAGAAGGGCCACCCCAGGACTGGTGGGCTACAGTGATATCACCAGCCCCAGGCCAGCCTGTCCAGGCAACCCAGAGCTGGGGACACATAGCTCTAAGAGTTAAATACAGCTTGATTTCAATATCAGCATGACTGCTTGCATCTTCTTGAAATCTGTAAAATGAGATCATGCCTTCAAGTTACATTGAGAAAGTAAGATGTAAGAATGGGTGGGTGCATAATGCCAAGTTTCCAGAAGGTATTTAACAAGGAGCAGTGGTTGTTAGCTCAGATTCATTTGGCCACAAGTAATAGGGACCAACGTGAGCTAAATTAAGCAGAGAAACAAATTAATTGGACAAGCCCCAGAATCACTGAGAAACAGGGCAGCCTATGGACTTCCACTGAAGGACTTTCTTGACTTTCCCTTGGGAATTCTACCATTAACCAGATTTAGCACTCAATAGATACCAGGCTTGGTGTCTCTCAGTTTAAACTCTTAGAAAAAAGACCCTTATTGGTTGCCCTGAGTCGGATATTCACCCAAGATCCAATCAGCTATGGCCTATGAGTAGTGTCATAGAGAAAAATTACTAGTAAGAGAAACAATGTTATTGGACTGTTTGAGTCAGATGTTCACCAGGATCCAATCAGCCGTGGCCTGAGAGTGACGTCATAGAGAACAAATATGGCTACTAGATCTTAGCTTGGGCTGCCCAAAGAGAGCGTCCTTTCCTGATAGAAAGTTGCCACACCTCTTCATGGAGAACTTCCTGTTGCCCTCTATCCTCAGTAACTTTCCTGCTCTGACCCTGACCAACCCTTCCTCATCTATTCTTTGTCTGCTTCGCTGCAGACCTTACATAAAACCCAGAACATGTTCTCTACCTGCCACAAGCCCTCATCTAAAACAGAAATGAAAACAATCTCTTTCTTAGATAATTACTGTGAGGATTAAATAGTATACATTCACCTCTGAGCCTTGTAAGTGTTGCTATCACTTCATGATTATGGTTATTGTTATGTAATTAATTATTTGAGAAGTAATGACAGTTTTTCATTGTCTAGCTAGGCTCAGTACTTTAGACAAACAAATAAAAGCAAGTATGCAACACTGTGACCCGGGGAAGGCAAGGCTTCATGGCCAACTGCCTCTGGATTGAAATATCATCCCTGGCAGGAGATGTTACTCATAATCTCTGAACTTGTCTCTTCATTGGATAAAATGAGAGTTGTTACAATGATCTTGCAGAATTGTTATTGGAATCAAATGACTTCCCTATGGGAGCACGTTTAATAAAATGCCTGATGTGTAGTAGGTGCTCAATAAAACACAATTCTTATATTTCCTATTATTACACTTTTTTTTTTTTTTCCTGAGACAGGCCTCAGCATGAAATCCAGGCCAGCCTTAAACTGGCATGATTTTCCTGCCTTACCCTCCAGAGCACTGGTATTCCAGGCATGCATCATCACACCCCTACTATTAAACCATTTATAATAATAACCTCCCAGGGAACACAGCTCTGCAACGCTATCTCACAAAAGTCTAAATCTGATGGAGTTTTTCTCATTTGTTCCTTGGGCTTTTGCAGTGCTGGCTATTAATGATTACAGATTATGGCTCGTCCTCCCCCCTACACACACCTTGTACCTCTGTAGTTAACATTTCCTAAGCTAGGCAGCGCTGTCATTGATTCCAAGGTTGGCTCTAGTTTTGGGAGCAGCAGCAAGATTTTTTGCATATGGCATTGGAGCAACCCACTCTTCCCTGGGATCAGAGGTGGTCTGGGGCCCACATTCCCCCCAACATGTGTCTGGTATGAGCTCACAGATCTGAAACCCCACACTGGGCCCAACCAAGCATGATGATAAGGTACCTGGAATGGACTACAAGAAAATCAAGCTCAAAGAAGGAGCCACCGTAAGCAGAAAGCATTCTCACCTGCCATTTACCAAGAAAGGCCACTGGCCTGCATCTAAATAACCTCATGCCCGTCTTTAAGATGCACTCACTCGCTCCCATTCCCAACTCACTAAATCAGGATAAAGAACAACAACAAAAAAAAGACCCCTGTCTGTAGCGGAGCCCGAACAATTTGTACACCCTGTAATTCTCCCATAACCCCTCACTCCCCTGCGCTCCCGCAAGACATTTACTAGAAGGATGTTGTGCTGACACCTCGAATTGTAACGACATTGTTACCGCACAGAAGCGGTCCACGCTGAATGTTCTAATAAACACTGAAGTGCCTTTAGAAGCACTGCAAAATTGCCCATTTCTGAGCTAACGAACAACATACGTGGGGCTGGGGATTTAGCTCAGCGGCAAAAGCGCCTGCCTGGCAAGCGCAAAGTCGTGAGTTCGGTTCCCGGTACCGAAGAAAAACAAAAAAAAAAAAAGAACAACATACGTTTAGGGATAAGAGTCAACATTCTGAATTATGTTCTTCTGCTTATTAATTTCCAACTCTTGACACCAACGTATTTAGACTGAGAGTGAATTAGACATGCTATGCTGATGCCTTTCAACTCGCTGTTTCTAAATTCCCTTGCTGGAAGCGAGGATCACCCAGTGGTTAGACTCACTGACTTGGAGGTCTGCTTCTCCAAGTTCAAGTCCTGTTTTGGCTGCCTTTTGCCTATATGACCTTGGATATGTTAATAGCCAGGACAAATATTCACATAGGTATCACATTTGGCATGTGCTAAGGAATATTTTAAGCACTTCGCCTGTGTTGACTCTGATCCTTACATTTATAGAGCTGTACAGGAGGTATTTTTTTTCTTTATTTACTGCTATCTTACAGGTAGAAAAGCACATGTAGTGATGTTGATGTTGAATAACTTGCCCAAAGTTAAGATCCAGCCAATGACAAAGCTAGCGTTTGAACCAGAGATCTTCACTTCGGAGTTCTGCTCACACCAAGTGTCCTTGGCTTAATCTCTTTAAGCAGCCTTTACCATCCAGAAAAAGACAGTAGCACCGCTACCTGCTTCTGGGATTGTGGTAGGGATTAAATATTTGACCAAATGCATGCAAAGTGCTTAATGCCTTACCAGGAATATAGCAAAAGCTCAATTAATGCGGGTTGCCCCTGCGGTCAATAACCGTGCTGAACAGCCTGGGCCTGCTACAGTTCCCAGGGCATCATTCACACAGAACGCAGGGTGGCACTCCATGTCCTTGAGGGATGTCCTCCTGAAGCTGGGCCGCACAGCAGTACGTTGGATCTGCCTCCCTTTCTCAGCTCAGAATAGGTCATGGCTATGGGGAGGGACAACTGTCAGGAAGCCGCAGTAACCAGCAGGGAAATTGTGAGGCCTGAACAGGGCAGTGGCTGAGGACAGAAAGCCAGAGAGATCAATACAACGAAAGCTTCCTGACGAGCCATTCAACATTGCTGATAATCAGCCAGACTCAGGACCGACCCATGGCCCCCGAAGAAAATAAACACCAGCAGTGACAGCCAGGCCTCTGGCTATGTAATTTTGGGGACCTAGTGCAAAGGAAACTATGAGACCCTTGTTTAAAAATTATTAAGAGTTTCCACAGGGCATGATGGCACCTACCTATAATCTCAGCACTTAGGAGGCTGAGGCAGGAGGACCACTATGAGTTCCAGGCCAGCCTGAACTATATACTAAGTTCAAAGCCAGCTTGAACTGTGTAGTGAGACCTTGTCTCAAAAAAACAAAACAAAATTATTAAGAAATTCAAGAAAACAAAAGCAGTACATTAAATCAAACATGGGGCACTTCTGAGCACCAGGACCTACCTGTGTACCTCCTAGGTTACATGTCCAGATGGCCTGGGGCCCCAACCCTGACCCTATGAACTGGGGATGGTGAGTACTGGCTCTTGGGCCACCAACCTCACCGGCTTCTCCATTTATTCTGCTGATCCCTCCTGGGACACAGCCAGATGACAAATCCGTGGCTTGGACTGTGGCAGGAGTGGGGCAGAGAAGATAAATCTGTAGCCCAAGTGAATTGTGAGTCACCATAGATGCTAAAGGGCGCTTCGGGGAGTGCAGGGTGGGTACATTGAATTCACAGGGAGGCAGCTCACAGAACCTTCAAGAACAGTCTCTGTCCAAGAAGAGTAATGCGGCATCGATGTTTGTAAGGTTTCCTTCCCCCGCATCAGGCTGTTGCGTGATGAGCCCGAACCACAGGCACCTGTCTGCATGAATAAAAGATACACCGAGACCAGGTAGACCCTGAGAATGCAGAGCACCAAAGGGACCTGTCAGAGCATGTGGACCAGAGGCCGGGCCAGGGCACTGCTGCTGCACATCCACCAGGCCAGGGGTGGCTTTCCTCTGCAAGAGCATCACCTTTAGGCTACTTGAGCACCTCCCATCGCTTAAGAAGGATGCTGGAGTGGTCTGAGATGCTTCCCTCAGAGTCCCTGGGCTAAGATTCACCCCCTCCCCGCAGGTGCTTTACAAATGCAGTCCTCTTACCTGGCAGGGTCACCTTGAGCATCCTGCGATGCCCTCACAGGAGCACGCGACTGCCCTCTCTGGCTCTGTCCTTGCAGAGTCCTGAAGGACACCAGACAGGTTAGTTTTGAAAGGGACATAACAGAGCTGAGGGTGTGGCTCAGTGGTAGAGCACTTGCCTAGCAGGGGAGCTCCAGGATCCATCCCTGGCAGCACAGGAAAAATTTTTTAAAAGATTTAAAATGGGAGTAGGAGTCTTACATGTCAGGAGCATCCTTTCATTCATTCACTCATTCACTCGTTCATTCCCTCATCCAGTCCTCATCGAACACTTCCCAGCGTGAATGCTTGCTGAAGCGGCAGGCTTGGACACTGGAGGATGCTGGGAACATGGCGGATGGGACACCTTCCCAAAGCAAACCTTGCCTGCCTTGCTGTGTAGAGCCAGAGCTACCAAGGCAGGGAAGGACTTGCCTGATTTGATCTCTTCTCAGAAAGATGGATTTCAACAGACCAAATCCACCCCATTTCCAGCAGCGGCCACATAGCCCACCACCTTCCAGACCCCGCCGTGTGTCCCCCTCTATGGCCACTCTGCAGGCACGTTAGACCCTGGCGTTTCCCAGCCCCGTGCCTCACTCCTATAGTGCTGCCCTGTCCCCGGGCCCCCCTGGGGTGCTCACTATCCTCCTGGTCCTGTCTCCCCTTCTCCTTTCCTGGCCTCTACAGCCTACGCTCCTCACCCTCCTCAAGGCTCTTTAGACCAGAGCCTCAGGCCCCTTGCTGCTCGGGGATGTCCTGCCTCTGCTCAAGCTCCCAGTGTCTTAGCTTCGTCCCTGCTCTGAGGGTGTGTTCACCAGTCTCTTTATTCTTTAAAATTCCCTAGAGCTTGTGCAGTCACTGGCATGCAGCAAATATGTTCATGTCCTGTGCACACATTGCTCTAGGTACTGGGTCATGACCATGATAGACACCTCCATCTTTCAATGATTCTCCTCTTGGTTCCAGGATATGCTCCCCTCTAGCTTGTCACCACGTCTCGGTGTTCCTTGGATTTCCTGACCCGGAGTGAGAATAAAGAGGCTTTCCTTATGTGTTTTTAAATATTGCAGTATAACCCACATTCCATAGTCTGCCACATTTCTTTTTGAGACAGTGTCTCACCATGTAGTTCTCAAAACATAGCCTAAACTGGCCTTGAACTCAAAGCCATCCTCCTGCCTCAGCCTCCTGAGTGCTGGGATTATAGGTATATTCCACTACACATGGCTTCCACCACAGTCACAAGGGCATGAGCATCGCCACTGTCTAACCTCAGAACATGCACAGCACTTTAAAAGTGGAGGAGAGCTGGGCATGGTGGCACAGCCTGAAATCTTGGCTCCTTGGGAGGCTGAAGCAGGAAGATCACAAGTTTAAGGCCAGTTTAAGCAACTTAATGAGACCCTGTCTTAAATAATGATAATGGTGGTGGTGGTGGTGGTGGTGGTGGGATGGTGGTAGCTGAGGTTGTAATTCAGTACCCCATGGGTTCAATCCCCAGTCTCTCAAAAAAAAAAGTGAAAGGACTTCTCGTTCACTGACCTATATGGCTGTTCTTTGGTGTGGAAGTCACTAGACTGATTGTCTCGGGATTTCCGCCTCCCTCCAGCAGGGTTCGGCGTCCCCAAGCAGAAAGGAGCCTGACTTCTGGGAGGCAGCGACCTGGCTGGTATAGCGTGCACACCTCTTCTTTCCCCTCCCATCCACCCTGGCTCACTCTGTGCTCTCTGAATCCTCAAAGGCCGGCCCTCTTTGAACTCTACCTCTGCAAGCGCTCGTGGACAGCTTTCTCCTGCCTCAGTTTACTAAGATTTCATTACCGGTGATGGGGAACCAGCACTCCCGGCGGGGGGGAATCTTCCTGCCTGTCATGAGGGTCCTGAGAGGGGCCCTGGCAGAGGGCAGAGACCTGGATATTTCCACGCCGCACCCTGCTCCATTTGCTTCCTCTCCTGTCCCCAGTTGTCACTCGGGCTGCCTCTGCACACTGCTCTTCCAGAAGCCCTAGGGGCTTGTTCTCAACCCCTTGAGAGCCCCTCCTCGCTGAGACCTCCACTCGCTGTACTTGGTAGATTCTGCCTGGTTTCAAAACCCCAAGTCTCTGGTCCAATGGAGGAATGTCATGCCGAGCAATGGACAGGTCTGGTGTCACTGTGACCTTACCCTCCAAGCATTCGTAACGCTGCAATGACAAAGCCCAGGAGGCCACTGGGAACACCCGGTGCCAGCTCCATCCCCAAGAGACCAAAAGCAGGAGGTCCCACAGAGCAGCGCAAGCTCCGGAACATCCTGGCCTAATCCCTCCTGTCACTGTCACGGTGCGTGGCTCCCAGGCCAGGAGTGACGAGCCACCAGCTTTAATCTCTGCACACACACAGCCTGGTGCTCGCCTCACATTCGGTCACCATGGCAGCGGCCGTGGGATTACTGCTCCTGCCTTGTGATCTTCCGGCCGCAGGGTGGGATTCGCTTTTCCAGAGAAGCAACTGCATTAGCTGGGTGACCTCTGTCAGAGCTGCGAGGACTTCGGTCCTGGGACATAGTAAGTGTTTAATCACTGCACATTTTTGTTCTTGCTTGGCACTTTCCTTACCATCTGTGGCTTAAGACAGGGCAGAGAGAGCCGGGTTTGTATTCAAAGCCATTGGAGAAACCAGGCATAGAAGGGACCCAAAGAGCACTCTCGTGACTTCTCTTCTGGCAGGCAAGACCCCGCCCCCCACCAGCACTCACCGTCATCAGAGCCTGTGAACCCGCACGGCCTGCAGCTCCACCTGAGGAAATTAATAGAGATTGGTTTTTTCAGTGTAATCAAAAGTGGTGGCACAGGGCTTGGCCTTCTGTTCCCGAGCAGTTATATAAGCAGCCTTTGCGGCAACCTCACCTGCCCCCCGCTGTCCTGCTGGGCCCTCCGGACACAGCCTGGCTGAGAGGTGGCTTCACGGGCTAGTCCTCAGGAATGTCCCCCCCACCGCCTCGGTACTGGGGCTCAAACCCAGGATCTTCACACAGAGCTACATCCCTGCCTTCCCTGCCCCTTCCTTTTTCTGAGACTGAGGGTAACGCCTATAAGCCCAGCACTCTGAGAGGCAGAGGCAGGAGGATCATAAGTTCGAGCCCAGCTTGGGCAAGACACCCTGTCTCAAACTAAAAAATAAAAAAGATCTAGGGGTGTAGCTCGGTGCAAAGGCCCTAGATTCACTCTCCAGCGCCTGCCAAACATATATTAATTATATTATATTATATTTATTATATTATCTGCTGAGAAATTTCTGTTGCCAAGTGATGTCAAAGCCATCTAAGTTTATACACTCTGATGTTTACATAACAGTAAAATCACCTAACAGCATGTTTCTTAGAACACATCCCTGCCATTAGCACGCAGCCCCAGCTGTTAGGGGACCCCAGGGAAGCCCCGCCCCAAGCCTCAGTTTTCTTACCTGCAAAATGGTCATCCTATTACTACAGTATGTATGAGGTATATAGAATCAATAAAGTCTCACTCCTGATCATTTAGTCCTGTACCTAAATCAGCACTCAAACGATGCTAACCCATTATCTATTTATCACACATTAATAGAGTGCCCGTATTATGTCAAGGGACCTTTCTAGAAACTTGACAGGCCCTAATTTGCCTTATGTATCAGGAAAGAGGAACTGTTATTTCCCCACTTTACATATGAGGAAACTGGGGCACAGAGGGGTTAAGAAAATGTCCAAGTCACACAGCTCAAGAGCACCAGAAGTAGGGTGCAAATCTATGCACATGGCCTCTGCCTATGCTCCTCCTTCTGCCTCTTGCACAGTTCTGGGTCACTTGGGCCACCCCTGGCCCTAGGGCAAGGCAGCAAAGCAATAGGGGAAGGGCTGGGAAGTGTGGTCTGCCCACTGCATCACCTTTCTTAGCAGAGAGCCCTCTGTCTCACCATATCCTTTGATTATAAAGCAGAAACTAATCAGAATGTGTGGCATCTGAGCAACTTTACCAACTCAGCTGTGAAGCATCCTCTTCTCCATGCAGAAATCTACAATCCTCACAGCTGAGCTTCCTTTCCTTTTTGAGGGTTAGGTGAACAGAGACCCAATAAGAAATATGTTACTGTGAGCTTCAACTCTGGCAGAGCTGTTTGTTATGCAGCAAAACCTATCCTATCCTGTCTGATGCACCCTCTTGGTAGCTCTTGGTACGGTGTGTGTTGGGAGGAGACAGGCGATGAATACTTGCTGAGTTGAGATGAACCCCATCCACCAGATTGCTGGAGGGCTGCAGAAGCCAAAATGTGCCCACAGAATCTTCCTGGGATATAGAGAGCCCTTCCTGGTCCTCGTCAAAGCCCAGAAAGTTTATATTTGTAATCCCATGGAAAAGTTACTGGAATTATGGTGAGTTAATTCCAACCTACCACTTCCAGTGCAACCCATGGTGGGAATAAAGACACGAAGGCATATTTGTAGTTGTGGGGAGCCAAGGGTCCTAAGTCCAGCCACGATGATGGCTAACTGGAACAAAAGCCTCAACCCTGAGCCGAACCCAGGTTTTATTAATTCATGAAGAAGGGAGCAGCTTGAGGATGAGTGACTGTGAGAATGGCAGGAAGTGTGTGAGCACTGTGAGCTGGGCTAGGGAGGCCTGAAATCACCTCTGCAAATGCAGAGAGAAGGGTCTGCAGATAGAGTAATCTGCGTAATACAGCTGAGGTGGTATCTAATGCTTTCGGGTTGGTGCTTCAGCTCTCATGTGACCTTTCAAGCCCTGGGAAGTCATAGCCTCTAACTCAAAGCTCAATCCCAGCCAACAGCATGGAGCATTGGCTTTTCATCCAGCCTCATCCCAGCTCACATGTGGGAACAACAGGGGTCTGGGGAAATATGCCTGCCATCTTCCTCGGTTGGACTGATATGCATTGCTTAAAGCCAGTTGAAGGGATAAGGAAAAGGTCCTAGCCAGCTCTGTACATGTCAGTACATGGAAACAGGGTCAGGTTCAGCCAAAATGGAGACAATTACTCCTCCCTGCAGGAGAGTCACCCAGGTGGTCCTCCACACTGGGACACCCGTGGGGGTGCCTGTCCACTTTCATGTTAGCCAGTGGTTAAAGCCCTCATTAGCTATGGTAAATTATTCACCACAGAGTAGCATGTGGAACCTCTTTAGAATATTGACATGGTCTGGCAGTAAATTAATGGAAAAGAACCTCCAGGTCTGAGGGTAACTTCCATGGAATTTTTAGGGGGACTCAGTCCAATTGTTAAAATGATCAGAGTTGGGCCAGAGCTAGTTCAGCAAGCAGGGAATGTTACTGCATCTTAAATTACACCATTCATTTAATCAGATCAAGTTGATGAAAAGAAAACAAAATTCTGCCTGTGATGGGAGGGCTGGGGATATAATAAATAAATGGATTTTGACTTTATCTGGAAATGCCTTAAGGACATTTTTTGGAGAAGTAATAGGCTTTAACTAAGTTTTAACATTTAACTAAATTTTAAAAACTTAATGTAATATTTTGCTTCATTTCTGGAATCTTACACAGTCTCTTACAGGAAGCCTTAGAGCCCAATCAGAATTCCTTTCCATGTCGTAAAGCAGCTAATAAAACAGTATTAGATAACAGATGCCCCCCAAAGGCCACATGGAACTTATGAGTACCTGACATGTTTCTTCCATAGAACTATGCAGAGGGCATCCGAATGTTTGTGTATAGATCTGGGTGTGCAAAGGTGTGGCTGTACCATGAGTTGGATGACAGGTCCAGGATGAGCCACCTGGGAAGACAGCAAGGAATTAGGGTGATCCAAAATCCCACCCCCAAAGTAGCCCAAGACTGACTTACTGCAATAGATCTCAGTGTTGCTGTGATCAGAAAACCAAGACCCACTTATGCCCTGCAGCCCCCCTCCTGGGTGGCATCCGTGAGGACTGAGACACAGGTTGGTAGGAACTTGACCTTGAACATCCACAGAAGCCTGGTTCACAGCAGCCCAAGGTGGAAACAAATCAGATGTCCACACACAACTCCAGCATGGTGATGGGCACGTCGTGTCCATGCCATGAGATAGACTCCAGCCACTCGGAGGGATCAACTACCATTGGTTATTTTTTGCTTTGAGGTATGGAGAATCTTCTGGAATTAGATAGTAGGATTAGTCACATCACTTTGTGAAGATACTGAAAACCACAGCAGGTGTATAGTTTGGAAGGACAAGGGTTAGGGTCTATGAATTTTATCTTTTCAAAAATGAGGGTGTTATGGTTTATGTCTGTGTGTCCCCTCCAAAGCCTCATGCGACCTTGGGGCAGGCTATTAGAGTTGAATGATTGTGGGTGTGAGAGCTACACCCGCCCTGGGGTGAATAGTTTGCATATGTAAGGGAGAGGAAAAGAGTGCTTGGGGCATTCCTCCCCCATTCCGCCCTGGTGTGTGGTTGTTGCTTAGCTGTGTGCTGCCGCCCTGAGATGCAACCTTTGCCATGTGCCACTCTGCCTTATAATTTGCCAAGTACGGACTGAAGCTTCCACGAACCGTAAGCAAAATAAACCCTTCCTTCCTTCATTTTGGGCATCAGGTATTTTGTCCCAGCAACGAGAAAAAAGTAACCAAGACAGAGGGAGAAAACAAACCAAAGGTGAGGATGTGATAAGGTGGATCGTTCAGACCATCCTGGCCAGGGGAGCCACAAGCTGAACCCAGAACTTCCTGGCAGCCGCCAGCCAGTGCCAGACAGAGCCAGGGTGTAACATCACGGTGGTCTCCCTGCAGGTCCCCAGTGGGCTTCTGAGCCAGGAGGGGCAAGGCCAGGAGAAAGGTCTGTGGCTGTGCCTAACACTACCTGTAAGGAGTGTCGGGGAGCACAGGTGTGACCAGGTTTGAGGCCAGGAAGCAGGTGCTGCCCATAGTCAACAGCCGGAAGTCAGCGCCCCCCACCCCCAGTCCTAGGCTGTTCTGGGCTCTCCTAGGACTGAAAGGCGCGTGGTGACTTAGCATGGGTCACTATCAGTAAAGCCCCCAATGCCCAGCAGGACAAGGGGCCTCTTGAGAGCTGGTGGCCACTTAGGTCCTGGGCTTCCTCAGGCCCCCCTCACAAGGCGCTGGTGAATTTCCAGGTGCAGGACTTGAACCCCTCCTTCCCTGTCTCTTCCATGTCCCCTGGGCCCTCCTGGGTCCTCCCTCTGTGCCACCCTGCTTTCTAGAACGATCTCTTTCAGGAAGCTTTCTTGGACTCTCGCCACACAGTGGTTCTCAACTGGGGGTACGTTTGCCCTTTCAAGGGACTTTGGGTAACATCTGGAGACATGTTCGGGGGTCACAGCTGGTGGGGAGCTGCCACAGGCATCTGATGAGTGGCACCAGGGACCTGCAGATGCTCTGCTTGGGCCGCCCTGTCACAGAGACACATTGGCCCCAAAGGGCAACAGTGCCAGGGCTGAGACCCCGGCTCCCAGGGACAGGTCACTCGCTGGCCTCCTTGGATCATGGTTCACGCGCACAGTTCAAGCACTCTGACTTTACGCCAAGAACTTCCTAGGAGACTGGTCCTGCGGCCAACTGGCTTCTCTTTAGGGTTAAGCATGGTTATTGGCAGGGCCAGAGGCACTTAGGACCTAGCAGGACCTGGCACTTAGCAACCGCTCAGCACCACTGCCCACTTTTCTCGTCACCATTGTTTGGAGGGCAGTCATGGAACAGGAAGTGAACTAGGAATGACTGCCATGCACCGAATGTCCTGGCCCTGTCCCCAAACAACATGGGTGCTTGGGAAAAGCCACTCAATGCCTCCAGGCCTGATTCACTTGTTGCTAACGTGGAAACTGCACTCTGACCATCCTTCTCATTATATATGCAAAAGTGACTTACAGGTAAAGGGAGAGATTTTCATTATTATGCCTAATACTGTACTATATCATAACTGGTATTTATTGAAGATTAAGTATAAGGCAGATACTGTACTAAATCAGGCCCTTTATCTGCACAATATCTAGATGAAGAAAGTATTGGTGCCCCCATTTTACAGATGAGGAAACTGAGGCTCAGAGAAGAGAAGCAAGTTGTCCCAGTCCACACAGGTGGGAATCAGGAGAGGGAGGCTTCACACTCTGCTGTAGCTCACCTGAGACTTCATCACTGTCTTTTGCTGCTTCCATGATTAACAAGCTATCCTGCCATCTGCCAGCGCCAGACCCAAATGTCCCTCCTGTCCCCAGTACTCTGACTGGGCCTGATACTCAGAAAGTCTGCATCTGAGGTCCCTGGAGCAGGACCAGGGTTGCTGAAGCCACCGTCCTCTACCTGATCCCAAACACACCTAGGCTGCCAGGCTGGGCTGGGAGGTTCCCCAAGTCCCCTGCCTCCACCTGGGTGCCGTGGCCCAGGCTATCCTCGGTGAGTGATGCCGCAGCTCCATCTCTGCTTCTGCGATAAGGCAGAGCCCGAGTGGGCCCCATAAACGCAGCCTCCGTGAGGGAGAGTCACTGCACACTGGATGACAGCCACCTGGAGCGGGGCAGCCTGGGTGGTCCCTATGCTGCAGCCCTCTGCCCTTGGCTCTACCAGGCAGAGGGCTTGGTGTCAGGGAAGAGAGACCAGCTCTGGAGGACATGGGCAGGGGACACTTGAGTGGAAGGGGGTGGCACAGCTGTCCAGAACAAAAATGAGCAGAGCTGGGACGGGTCAGGCTCAGGACAGCCAGAAATGTGGGCAACAGGGACCCATGACGGTCTCTCGGGCTTTGCTGCTGAGATGCATGAACTCTGGGCCTTTGAGACGTTGTCTGCACCCAAACTCCAACACCAGTCAGCTCAGGGGTGGCACCAGCCTGAACCACATGTCCTGAGAATGTGGGAGGTCTCCCCACAAAACCGAGGTGCTGTCACCAGAATGGGGAACTGGAAACTGAGTAGCATTTGCCAGTAGATCACCCCTATTTATCAAGACCAGATCCTCCCAAGTTGTGGGGCTTTACAAGGAAAAAGAGTTCTCCGCTCCTCTGCTTAGTGGAGAATACACCGGGCTTTGTGTTGCAACGTTTTAAAACACAAGCCCAGGTAAAGGTCAACAGCGCAGACTCCGGAGGAAGGAGGAACTCTGAGCAGAGGGAAAAGCTGTGAGGTTTGGTCACAGCCAAATTCAGGAACATGTCCCAGTTCTGCCACTTCTGATTGACTCGGGGCGGCCAGATGACCTCCCTGACCCTCACAGTCCTCCTCTCTGAAGTGCGCGGAAAGCAGTACCTGTCTTGTGAGAAGAGTGACGGGCACGTAAGTCTGGGCACGCCACACCCTGGGAGGCAGACGCCAGCTACACCTGTGTTCTTCTCTTTCATAGAAGTCCCGAGGAAGATGGTCCAGGGTCCCTGTGCCTGTGAGGTTATCACATTCCTTCCACCCTGCTTCTCTCCTACACCCTGGGTGCTGCCCCAGGACTGAAGCTGGCTCCCCGGTCCCTGTGCAGCCCACAGCAGGGTCACAGGGAAGTGGAGACAGAGCCTTTACCTACCTGGCTGGGATCTGTGTGCTCACTCTGCGTGGTCGGGCTGAGCCACAGAACAAGCGGAGCTACAAAGACAGCTGGGAAACGAAATCCCTGGGCTGTCTGGTGCCGGCAAGATCAGCGGGAGCTGGGGATGGAGAACAGCTCGTTATTCCACAGCTGCACAAGAGGGGGCGACGCTCAGCGGTCTGGAGGACAGCATTCTGGAGGATAATGCAATTAGGGAAAAACTGACCAGACCTGAATGCATACTAAGAATGCAGCTGTCATTTTTAGAGGACCCTTCCCTACCCCAGGAGGGTCAGGCGAACCATCTCGGTGTTCCTAGAAGCCAGATGAGAATGTCAGTGTGAGGACACAGCCCCCAGCATTCTTTCCTCCCAGGCCAGTTCTCTGACAGCTGGGACCTCTTGGGGAAGCCCTTCGCCTGTCTAGGGCGGGCCATGCTCAGGCCACTTCTGATCCCTTAGACTCAGCACCCGATGCCAGCTCCCCCGATCCTTGCAGCCCAGAGGGGCAGAGAAACATGATTGGCACTGTGTAGGAGGGGGTCCTGGCCACCAGCTGGCATGTCAGCCTTGCCCTGCAGTGTTCATTGCTGTTGACACTTAATTATATTTCTTTTTCATCAGCTGTCAGACCAGCTTCCTGACAGGACACTGAATTATGCTTGAAGCCTGCTATCCCCTGCAGACACCTTCTCCTGTAGGCTTGCTTAGCCCGATGACTGCTGGAGAAAACCAGATGCAGGCCCAATGGGCAGGGAAGAGCCTGGCACCCAAGAGAACCCAGCCAGGTCCCATCTTCCACTTCCCCATTGTCTAAAACTGTTTTCAAGGAGTGCTTGAGAGAGGCCTGTCGGCTGTTTGCCCCTGCTCCAAGGTTTGAAGCCATAATAACCAATGCTTCTATGACATTACAGCACTGCAACAACAGCTCCGTGCAACTTTCCTGACCAAGGTTCCCTCTGTGCCCAAATCAGTTTCTGAGCCCCTGGTGGCAGGCATCCGGGATGTGAATGGAATGGAATGCCTACATGACCATATGAGGAAGGCCTATTATTACTCCCATTTTGAGGTTGAAAAAACGACTGATACACGCCAGATTATGTAACATGCCCAAGACCACCAGGCTGGTGAGTGGCAGGGCTGGGCTTGAACCCAGCTAATCTGCACAACATTAGCATTTGTACTCATCACCACTCTGCAGATCATCTCACCCTCATTTGCATGTGTCTGGGTGTCCTGCAGAGGCCAGAACACATGGGGGAAACCCAGTGTCAGGACTCCCTTGCAGCTAGAGCCCTGCATGCATGTCAGGCTGCACCAAGCAGATGCATTCGCATGACATTAAGCGAACAAGGGGCAGAGGCCACTTCCAGAGCCAGCATAGTCCTGCAGCACCTGGTTTCTCTGCAGTCTCCCCAGCAGCATCTCTGGCGCTAGAGTGGTAACTCCAAAAACTACGTATAGATCTGTGTTGCGGTGCAGATCCTGGCAGGCACAGCATGATTTTGATGCAAAACACTAAGGATCCCAGTGTCTGATTCCTGGAAGAGGTAGCAGCCACCTCAGTGGCCCAGTACATCAATGTGGCCTTGGGAATCATCCCTGAAAGCTGTTTCTTCAGCCTTTTAGCAATTATACAACCTTTTAGTATCCTATTGTAAATACGTCCCTGCTTGAAGTAGCCAGAATGGAGCCTGTGCTCTGAACTGACCCTGGTGTATGGCCTGACAGTGAGCCGCTTTAGGGTTTCTCAGAGTCAGTGATGGTGACATTTGAGGCTGAGTCCTCCTCTGTTTCAGGAACCATTCTGTGCATTGTAGATGTTTAGTAGCATCCTGGGCCTCTGCCTGCTGGATGCCAGGAGCCATCACCTTCCTCCCCCAGTGACAGTAATGTCTCCAGGCATATATTATTAATGTCCCTTGGTATGCAAAATCACCCCAAGTTTTGAAACTTTGGGCTAGAGAACCCTGGGCTGGAAAGTGCGTGTCGCTTTACACTTCCCTTCATCTCTCATTCTTGCTCTACTTTCTTCATGGTCCCTTTCCTTCATTGTCCTACAAGGACCATGAATTTATTTCATGCTGTTTGGCTCTTAGTTCATTGTTTCCTCTTGATCCTGAGCTATAAGTTCTGTAGAGACAGAGACCAGACCTGTCCTCCTCCTTGCAGTGTTCCCAGCACTTGGACAGGGCCTGATACAGCATTGGAGAGTCCACCAGGGATCCTAGACAGGACTGATTTAATGGGTGTCCACTCTGTTCCAGATTCTGATGGCCACTTCCTCTATATTAACTCATTTAACCTTACGAACAAGGACATTGAGGTGCAGAAAGGTCCAGTACAAACTACTAAGTGATGTTAAAGTGGATGTGAACTCGGGTCTGGCTGACTCCAAGGTATGGCTTCCTTGGGACACCAGACTCCCAAGGACACTAAGATAGCACAGGGGAGCCATCCAGGGTATGGTGCAAGACCAAGTCATGAGAACTTTGTTCATCTAGGGCTGAACAGGTTGGTTCCAGCCCTGAGCTGCCTGCCGAGATAGGCCAGAGCTCATGTCCCAGCAATGGCTGGAGCCCAAGGCTGGTTCTTCCACTGAAGGCAGAAGACATCCATGACCCCGGAGAACTTCTGCCTTTTCACATTTGAAGAGCATGGTCCAGCTGCTCTTCAGAGACATCCAAAATATTTCTTTTCCTTTCCAGACAGAAACCACAATCCAAACTACTCAGCCATTCCCCCTGCAGACAGCATGGGAAATGTGGCCCTGAGGAATTCCCCTCCCGACCCACAGCATGATCTTCAGAGACTTGGGACAGAACGAGGTTTTGTGCACTCTTGCCTCCCACCCCGGCCCCGTGTAATTAGCGCTCCAGCTTTCTCTTGCGGTATCTATGTGTTTATGCAACACAGCTCATTGTTTCCAAATGTTAGTCAACTCCAACTATAAATCAAGCCCCAAATCTTGAATCCCATTCAAGGGGAAACTCACAAGTGGATGCTACACAAATAAATCATAAGAGGGTGGGAACGCTATAAAAGTAGAAAAACAATTCAGGCTCATGCGCTGTAAATGCAGCTTTTTGAACCACTTAGTGAGTACATTAAGACAATTACATGACTTATGCAGCATCTCCTAGTGTATTAGTATTTTAAATGAAGTCATTTGAAAGTTTATTTGGCTAAGAATAACAGTTTTAGTGCTTTGTGGTTTACAAAGCCTTTTTCTTGCTTTCCTTTCCTTTCCTTTCCTTTCCTTTCCTTTCCTTTCTTATCCTTTCCTTTCCTTTCCTTTCTTATCCTTTCCTTCCTATCCTTTCTTATCCTTTCCTTCCTATCCTTTCTTATCCTTTCCTTCCTATCCTTTCCTATCCTTTCCTTCCTTTCCTTTCCTTTCCTTTCCTTTCCTTTCCTTTCCTTTCCTTCCTTTCCTTCCTTTCCTTTCCTTTCCTTTCCTTTCC
>NW_004955527.1:3151074-3175202 GCF_000276665.1 Chinchilla lanigera | reverse complement strand
CCTCATGCATGCTAGGCAAGTGTTACATCACTGAGCTCCACCTCAACCCCATTGTACATTATTTAATCAAATTTCTGTGCCCTGGTTTTTATGTAGGGAAGAAAGCTATGTTGCTAAGTCCCATCAATTCTAAGACATCTTTGTTCCCATTTTTATCTCTGAAATCAGAGTATGCCTCAAATGAAAGCCCTGGCAGGTTAACCACCATGTGTTTTCTTAGTGACACTTCAGATAATGGGGGCTGTCATACATGACAGTGTCCCTAGTTTAATGAAATGATTTAATGAATTGCAAACGGCGCTCATCTTTGTTTCACAGAGAAGGTGACAAACCCTAAGGTGTTGCAGACTTGGCCCAAGGTCGTGCAGGGAATAAATGGAAGAAGTAGAAGTGGGCTGTGAGACGAGCGAGTCTTCCCAGGGCCCCCACGCACCCCAAGTGCATGGTCACACAGCTGCCCTTGCAGCAGTTGGTCCTACTGACTGAAGGACTTTTGTTTTTTCCAACAGAGCATGGGAGTTTGGCAACAGAGCAGAACTGACTGAGATATGAAAGGGGACTCTGAGTGTTTTCACACCTTCTCTCCCCCTTTCCCTTGAAATGTCCAGTCTGTCCTCGTAATATTTAAAGATCATTACTTTCAAGGTTGCCCCAGTACCAGACCCCTCTGGCAGCCAGCACCTGCAGCGACCTTGTAGAAAGTCAGAAATGGCATTTTTGATTCTAGATAGACTCAGTCCCAACCACGACAGTCTTGGAGAGAGGCACACAGACTAGATTTCAGTACCTTTAACCCCTCTTCTGGTCTTCTTGTACAGTACACATTCCAGGCAACTGCACATAGCTTCCCTATGCAGAGGGCACCCACATGTCTGTCTCTAATTGGTCTTCAGAGGAGGGGTGGTAGAATGAGTGCTTGCCAGAGGGAAAGAAGCTGTGGACAAATTCGGGAATTATCTTTCTATTTCAGATCACATTTATTGCTTAAGCCTGGGTTGAGTAGAAAGCCTGTGTTTGGAGCTGACTCAGAAGTGCATTCTGGGACCTCAGGGAGCACCTTGCATTTCCACCTAGACATCATGGAATTCAGCCATCATGCTATGAGGCCACCGGGTCAACCGCAAGGACAGCCAAGGCTTGGGCAACTGCCCAGCTGACAGCCAGTGCCCTTTGCCACCAGGGGAGTGAGCCACCCTAGAGATGGGTTACCTAGCCCCATTGGAGCCACCTCAGTCGATGCCATGCAGAGAAGACAAGCAGTCCCCACCCAGCCTGACGCCCTCACAGCAGGTTTCCTTGGATACAAGGCTAATGACTTCCTGTGGCCACAGAAGAGGGTGAACATGGCAACAGAGTACATAGCTGCATCTTCTGGTCCTGCCACCAGTCCCGGCAGGTGTCTGACCACAGACAGGAAGCAGCCTCGCAGTCCAGGAGGAGGGACCTGTTCCAGAGTAGGGACCATGGGGTTCACCAAGGCTGCCTTAGGCTCCTAGCACGTGCTGGTTCTGAACCTTCGCAAGGCTCCACTGGGACAGGCAGCCATGGAAAGCGTGGGGTGTGGCAGGAGAAGTGCGTGGCCACCTCACCCAGCTGGGCCCTGTGCTGCTCAGGGCCAGGGGCTGGCAGCTGCCCCTCTCCCATGCCCACAAACAGGACAGGGCTGGCAGGGGCACAAGCTGCTTAGGCAGCTGCCTCCTCACGCAGCAGCAAGGCTATGGGAGGGCTTATTAATATCTGCAGGTGTTACATGAGAATAGAAAAATAAATACTAAAAAAAACAAAAAGTGGCAAGAGGGGTCTTTGTAGCTCATGGGAAGGCATCCGAGCTCAGAGGCAAGTGGCTCACAAGAGCAAAATGGGTCCCACATTTTCCCAGAAGTCAGTGGACAGGAAGCCAGGACAACTGCCCTTCCAAATGCTGGCCACTCTCCGGAGCACTGCTCAGGGGCCACTTCTATCACTTGGTTTCCGGGGGCTAAATGAGACCCTGTGTGGACTCTCTTGGCCCAGCTTCGGGTGCACTGTGACCTGTTCGTGATGTTCTTGATAACAGCATTTATGGTGACCTTCTGGCAACCCTCTGGAAGTCCCCCAAATCCCATGCTCATCACTGCAGGTTTGGGCAGGAGGGGGCCGCAAATGCACCCTTTTCTGACTATCAGAGAGGCTGGAGCCACTTCACGGTGGCGCTGAAACTAAACCCATGGAGTGCACAAACAAACCAGTCTCCCTTTCTGGGGCCCATGGGCCTGGGCCAAAGCATATACCTTCCAATGCAGATGACAAAGTCCGCACCCTGCCTCCATGTTGTCTAGCAGAGCCCGAGGAGCTCTCCACAGCTCCTCATGTCTGTACATCAGGCAGTCACGAGGAGACAAGGCATGCATGGTTGTTGGCATCGCTGCTGCAGGTTCTAGGTAGATGTCATACCTGTCCCTTCTTCTCAGCTCCAAGACAGTGGCTGCCGACATTGAGGCGAGCCAGCCCCCGGTCCATGCAACCTGGAGCACCTGCCCTGGAAGGCAGGGCCCCACTGACGGTTCTCATTCTAGACCCAGGTACTTTGGTGGATGCTTCGGAAGTCCTAGAGCTGCTCCAAGCACACACAAGTGGAGGTCAGGGCGGCTTAAGCATCTGTCTCCCTCGACTTTCCTTCACTTCCAACTTACAAAGCCTACCATGTGCCAGGCCCTCTTCCAGGGACCTGTGAGCTGTCTCTTGTCATGTAACAAATCACCACCAACTCAGTGGCCAAAGTCTCTGTAGGCCAGCTGTGCAGGCGTGGCTCAGCGGGTCCCCTGCTCCAACTCACGGGCTGCCATTGAGGGCTTGGCCGGGCTGCATCCTCAGCCGGAGACTTTACTGGTGAAAGATCTGCTCCAACGTTCTATGCCTTGTCATCAAACTGCAGAAGGGCTGGGCCTTGGCACTGTGCTCACTGTCGTAGGAAACCATCCTTGGATTCTAGAGGCTGCCCAAGGTCCCTTCCCGTGCGGACCTTCTGCACACGGCTGCAGGCTTTGAGGAACCAGCAAGTGTCCGTGCCACACAGTCACCTGTAGGTGAGGAGGCAGATGGTGCATAGACAGACGTATATAAATGCAGGTGTACAGATATGTACATATATTACAGATAGATAAGTAGAAAGAGGTGTAGGTATAGGTAACTATAAATAGTGCAGAGGTAGAGATAATCAGGGACACATGCACACGGAGGCAAACAGTGATTTAAACATCTGTGAGCCTCCCCAGATGCAAAGGAAGATACAACATAGGATGCAACTTCAGAGGGCAGGGGTCAGGGCCCCGTCCCAGGGTTCTGTCCACCGCCAGTGGTGTGTGGGTTAAGTAAGTTCGTTCCCACTTCCTAGACAGGAAGCAGGGTTAGAGCCATAACCCGCCAGACTGCCCACCTAGCTACCAGCCCGGCTGGTGTTAGACGATGCCCTCCCCTGGCTCAGCCTATGGGGCCTCTCCATCACGATGGCAGCATGTCCTTTGGTCCCCTGATTTGGACTGTCGAGTCAAAACACCCAGGACTTTCTCTTGGATGACATTCATTGTACTGATAATGTCCCGGGGCAGCATGTACCATGTCCCTACCACATCCCTATTATAAATTCCAAGAGGGCAAGGGCTGCATCCCAGCATCCCAAGGGGTTCCTGGCCCATGGGGAGCACTCTGTAAACCACCACTCAGTCATTCAACAAACACTCTTTGATCTGGGCTGCAAACCTTTGATCTGGGCTGCAAACTGCAGATACAAAGACAACCATGACCTAACGCTCTCCTGGAGAACCCCTCACTCTCTAGCAGAGCAGAGACATGACACGAAGAAGCAAGACAGAAGGGTGTGTAGTGCAGATGTTTCTACGGCCACCTTTCGGGGCTGCCTGTCCTCGTGGTCCCAGGCCCTAACACAGCGGCCGGCACACAGTATGCCCTCTGTAATATGTGCAGACCGTTGCTAGCCTTGTTATCTCTTCCTCTGCATATGGCAGAAAATAAATATCCCAAAGCATTAACTGTTCAGGAGAATCCAGAGAAAGTTTTAAAAAACTTAATTGCCTCCCAGCCTGGCTGCGGAAGCCTCTGACGCCGTCCTGCAGCCCTGGCGCCTCCCTTTTGGAGCAGAGCTTTGCATTTCGAAAGAAAGGGGGAAAAAGGACTGTAATTATTAAAATTGTGTATATAGGAGAGTTTAGCCTTTCATTTGAGGTGTCCTAATGACACTTCAACAACTGCTCGGGAAGATAATAGGGTTTAGAGCAATTACACAGCCCGTCAAATACCGAACATGAGTGATTCAGATTCATGCTTGGAGCTGGAACAATTCTCAGCAGTTTTGCTCATACACAGCTGTTTCATTTAAAATATTTTGGCAGAAAATTGCACAGTGGGCCGTGCTGGCCATCCCTGCCTTGGTAGCTTAACTCCTTCCACACCCAACCCCGCCCAGCTCTGCTCCTGGCTGGTCCTCCTACCTTAATCGCTGCCTGGCAAAATGTTTCAGCAGTGGGTTTGGGAGTTCAGACTCAGCCCCATGGCTGAAAGTGCACCCTTTCTCTCTCTCTCTTAAATTGAATTTTTTTTTGAATTTCTATATAAAAATATAAAACCATCCATAATCATGGCATACCTTGTGATACTTGAGTACACATATATGCATATATATATGCACATTATTTATGTAAATATGGGTGTAATCCAGGTTAGACTTCTCTATCGCCTCAAACATTTATCACTTCTGCATGGTGAAAACACTCAGAACCTCTTCTAGCTTTTTGAGATACCCGGTGTACAATCACTGTCTGCATTCTCCCTGCTGCACCATATTTAGTTACCCACTGGTCAACCGTTCCCCAATTCTTCCCCCCCTACTCCCCACAAAATCACCATGCTATTCCCAATTTCCATCAAATCAACCTTTTATATTCCACATAAGAATGAGGTCATGTAGTACTTGTCTTTCGGTGCATGGCCTATATTGTTGACATAAACAAGTCTCCAGTCTGTCCATTTGTCACAGATAACAGGACTTCATTCTTTTTCATGGTTGAATAGTATTCCATTGTGTGTACATATCTTGTGTTCTTTATCCATTCGCCAGTTGATGGACAGTATGCTTATTTCCATTTTTTGCTGGTCCCCTCATTTGATCCAGTCATTGGGCCTCATCTAACCACTTGGTGGCCAGTCCTCCATATGTTGCTGCGTAGTCAAGGTCATGGCCAAAAACACTCAGCCCACTCAACCCGGATGACTTGGGAAGAATTAACAGGGGAGCTGGGGGCTGGGGATTTAGCTCAGCAGCAAAAAGCGCCTGCCTGGCATGCGCAAGGTCATGAGTTCGGTTCCTGGTACCGGAGAAAAACAAACAAACAAACAAAAAAACAAAAAAACAGAGGAGCTGTTTACAAGGGTATGGCTTAAATTTGGAGAAACCCTCAGGGCTGGTGAAACCTGGCAGGGATGCCAGGAGCTGATGCCACCTCTAGACCTCCAGGGTGAAGGGTAGGGGCTGTGCAAGGTCACTGGGCAGAGGGCCTTTGCACCCCTTGGAGCTCAGCCTCCAGGGACTCTGAGAAGGGCTGAGAGAGGACGTCCTGGGTCAAGCTGACCCCAGCCCATTCCGTAATGGACGGGTGGGAGAAGAAGAGAATCTGAGCAAAACAAGCAGGCAACAACTCCAGACATGGAAGCTCCATGGCCAAAGTCACAGAGGCTGGAAGGAAGCCCAGCATGGGCGGGGATGGGCTGGAGAGAAGCCTCAGAAGTCGTGGTCACGGGCCTAATCATGTCCCCCAAGAGCCGCACACTGCAGTCCCAACCCCCAGTGCCTCGGTGTGACAGGCCATGGCAAAAGGCTCTTTCCAGGAGTAAATACGGTAAACTGAGGTCAAAACACTGGGCTCCATCCAACAGGAGATGAGGACACAGACACACACAGAGGGGTGACCCTGGGAGGATGCAGGGAGAAGGTGGTGTCCCCAAGCCAAAGAGAAACCAGCCCTGCCGCACTCCGGTCCTGGGCTTCAGCCTCCAGGATGGTGCGCAGTGCTATTAGGGCTGCAGGACAAGCTGCAGAGTCCCCATGAATCACTGCTTTGCACAGATGAGGACACTGAGGCCACCCAGGGAGGCGGCTCGCCTCGAGTGGCAGAGCATGGTCTGGCCGTCCACCCACTGGTGGCTCCTTTTCCCGCTGCCTCATACACCGTGAAGTACTGACCGACTTCCTGTCTGTCATCTCGATTGCTCAAGCACTGCTGCTGCCTGGTCCAGCGCTTGGTTTTTAGAGATATGATTTTCACCTGGAGCTCTTCCCTCCCCGCTCCCTCAGCTGCCAACTCTTGCCCGGTCCTTCTCGCTGTCTTCCCTTCCTGACGGCCTAGTCCAGGAGAAGAAAGCTTTCGTCCCAGCAAGGGATGCTTCACTGATGACCCTCAGCAGTGGAGATGCCAGGGAAACATTCAAGCAGAAAATTCCAGGAGGCGCTGGAAGAGGGGAGCTGGCGTGGGGAGAGAGGGTGGGCTGGAAATACCGATCGAGCACTGTGGGTGCCAAGTCGGGGCAGCAAGAGAATGAGGGGGAAGAGGAGATGTCATCACCAAGACTTCAGCTCTCAGGCCTGAGAATCAGCCTGTCGCTTGCCAAAACAAGGAAAGATTTGCCAGGAAAACGCTGGTGTGTCACACAGAGACCAGGAAGGGGCCAGAGGCGGGGAGCGGCCCCTTCCTCGTCTCCCACCACCAGGCCCCTGTCCCCTGTCCTCACACCTTCCTGGCAAGAGAAGACTGCAGACGGAGAGAGAGTGGGGAAGAGAGGAAGGGACGGAACAGGTGAGGACACCCGGGAGACATGGGGGAGAACTTGTGTGGACTTTTCCTGCTGACACTATCAGAAAATACATGGACTGTGGACGTGGGAGGGGTGACAGCCATGGTTACGCATTCGCCTCAGGGTGGAGGCGTGGAGAATTTGGCAGGCCTGCTGCACCCCGCTGCACCCTGCTACACCCAGCCCACCAGCACGCAGCCCGTACACAGTTCCGGCACCCCAGCTGGGTGACACAGCCGTTGTGTAAACAGCATTTCGTACAAGGAGGAGATCACACACATTTCAGAGTCATGAGATACAGACTGACATCTTGACCATTCCTGACTGCTCGTAAAATCCTAGCACAGTGATCCGTAAAAACCACTAAAAAGTCCATATTAATGGGATGCCTTGTGATATTTCGCCATGTACAGACACTGTGTAACTGGGTTAGACGTATCTATCTCAGCCCTGCATGGTGGCGCATGCCTGTGGTCTCAGGACTCTCTCGGAGGGAAATGTAGTGATTTAGTGAGACCCTGTTTCAAAATAGAAAGAGAGAGAAAAAGAAAGAGAAAGAAAGAAAGAAAGAAAGAAAGAAAGAAAGAAAGAAAGAAAGAAAGGAAGAGGGAGGGAAGGAAGGAGGGAAGGAAGAAGGGAGGAAGGAAGGAGGGAAGAGAGAAAGAAAGAAAGAAAGAAAGAAAGAAAGAAAGAAAGAAAGAGAGAGAGAGAGAGAGAGAGAGAGAAAGAAAGAAAGAAAGAAAGAAAGAAAGAAAGAAAGAAAGAAAGAAAGAAAGAAAGAAACTGGGATGGAGCTTGGTGCAAGGGCCCTGAGTTCAGTCCCCAGTACCACCACCCCCACTCTACCTGCTTAAACACTCATTGCGTCTTTATGGTGAAAACGTTCCGAATCCTCTTTTACCTATGAGCAGCAGACAGTTGCTGGGCGCACTGGGACCCCTGCGTCTTGTCTGTCTTCAGCTTAGTACCTGTCGGTCCACCTGTCCCCGTCCTTCCTCTTCCCGTCAGGTTGCTCTGATGGTTAAGCAAGAGAAGGCACCTACCACAGTCCCTGCAGCACGGGCACTGACCGGAAGTGGCAACAGAGTTATTGTCATCACTGTTCCCATCACTGTCATCACCGCCAGTGTCCTTGTCCAGCGGCCTCTGTGTGGCCTGCTCTGTGTCTGCCGCAGTTCCCTATGGAGCCCGCTTTCATCTTGACAGCTTTCCTGGTCTGGTCCTACGCGTTGGCATCAGGGCGCTCTGCAGCAGTGGAGTCCTCGGTTCAACTCGGCGCTGTGAACTGTGATGGTTTTGTCTGACGGTGCCTTTGCCCGTCCTGCGTTCAGGGGCCATCAGCCGAGGTCTTCTGCAGGAGGGCTGTGTGCCCAGCGCTCCTTTAGCTCTGCCCCCTCGGCCCGAGCACCTTCATCCCATGCAGAGATGCACTCAGAGCACGCCCTGCCCTCCCCCATGGTCTGCCAGCCTCAGGTTCTCCGAGGAGCTGGCCAGTCCCTGGCAGAAGTGATTGGAGCTGCTTTTGGAGCCCGTAGTTAAAGGTCAGGCTGTCCCTGGCGCCTGAGAGGCGCAGGAGAGCAGGGTGCCCAAAGCCTTCCAGGATGGGCAGCTCTGCTTCCACGTCACCAGGCGTCCCCTGTCTTCCCCGGATGCTCGCTCTTCGGTCATCTCACCCCGCCCCAGCCCCCACCCCAGAGACCACATTTCTACCACTGTGCCGGATGCTGGACACCTACCGTCCTGCCCCCGGGCGCCCCTCACGTCGTCCTCAGGAAACCCCGCAAGCCACCTGCTTTGACCACCACCCACCACCCCGCCCTCCAGAGGGCCCACGGAGGCCCCGAGAGACGGGGTCACAAGCCAAAGGGCACACAGCTAGCAAAGGACTGAGCCCAGGGTGTCTGTGTCTGCGATCTGTGCACTCAACCCTCAAGCTGTGTGTCCTGTGGGCACCTTACCTTGCATGTCATCGATACCCGAGTCCTGACTTTCGTGCCCTCCCACCACTCCCGGCTCTGAAACCACGGTGTGCCCTTGCGTGGGTCTCTCTGGCTTCTCAGAGAGCAAGGACCCAGGAGAACACAGGCGCATACTGCCCGCGTGCTCAGACCAGGCAGGAGGTTATCTCACGGTCAGGCACTTGAGTCTGGCCATATGGATTTGTTTTAGTGGGTTTTTGAATATGAAAAAGAATGTCTGCTAAATACAAGGTGAGTCATCAGCATCTGTCCCCAAGCCCAGGCCACCTTCAGTGACACCTGAGACCTCCAAGACCTGCTGCAATCTCAGGAGCAGTCTGCAGTGCCCTCCTACTTTCCCTGAGGGTGGCCGGTGCCCTGTTCCCAGGGATGTCACCTCCCTCGGCTGAGCTTCCTTAACCTCTGGACCGAACGAGTACCTCTTCCATGGTGTCCTTGGCTCTGTGTCCCCTCAGAGACTGAAAGGTCCACCAGGACAGTGACTGAGCACACGATGGATGGTCTGGGGGCCTTGGAAGGAGTCTTTCCCCCTTCCCCTTACCTGGAAAATGATTGCGGCTGCTACGCCAGGTCTGGAGGCATCAGTTGTCCAAGGTGATTTCCTTGCCATAGCTGTGAGGATGTGATGGAGGTAGTGACCCCTGTGAGAGGATCGAGACAGCGCTAAGTGTTCTGGGGCAGGGGTCTTGCCTGTTTGGCCTTCATGGGAGGCTGATAGATAACAACAGTACCTGAGGAACAGTTAGATTCAAAATGAAGGCCGTCAGGAAAAAGGGAGAGTCCAGGGAATGGTCCCTCTGAGACCCCCCCACAGGCTGGTGAGGGGCCACCCCACACACCAGGTGTGTGACAGAATGGTCGTGAGGTCTCTCTGCAGGTGAGCTTTGGGTTTCTAGACTGAGCGACCATGTGGCCTTAGAGGTTTGAGGAACCAGTGACAAAGGGACATGCGTTTGGGATGTATAAACCTTCAGCCCTTTTAAGGATCGTCTTCCTAAGAGGCCCACCTGGCTTTTGCATGCTGTCCCGAGATGCACCAGAAACAGCTTGGGCTTCCCTTTTTCCCCTCCCCATTTGCATAACAATTGCCTGTGCCCCCTTGTCAGCTTAGCAAGAGGATCAAAGTTAAATGAAATAGCTAGTAACTAAACTCCAATGCTTAAACCAGAGATGGCAAATACTAGCACATGTGCCAAAACTCAACCAGGCTCTGCCCCTGGCAGACATGCCTAATCAATCCCCAAACTCTCTACGCCATCCTGGCAACCCAGTCTCAGTCTAAGGAACTTTCACAAGTGTAATCACTGCATCTTATGTGAATGAACACCTGATCTTTTAAAAACAGCAGAACAACTCAAGTAATATGGTTCAAACATGCATCACTGTGTAAATATTCAGGACTCTGGAGACCTCATCTCAGTAATCTTACTATCAACCTATTTTATTTAAGCATAAACAGTAAATGCACTGCAAAACGGTAAATGCACTGCAAATTATTAATAGAAAAGCATGTTTAGGAATTACAGCTATTACTGATCAATCAGATGGAATAATTGCTACAATCACTGGGTAATTAAACCTTCCCTGGCCTCAGAAGGAAGTGCATGAGCTCTGGGATTGATTCCTCTTTTCAGCACAGTCCCACAACCAAGAAGAGAGGGTCCTGAATTTTGGGGCCACCATGTTGGCCACTTTAAGTTATGGTAGCAGTCCCTGGTCTCCCCCAAAAATGGAGATAATCACATCCATTATGAATGCTTTCAGTTGAAGGTTATAGAAACCCTGACTTAAAAGAAGCTTGAATTATGGATTTTCAGGGCCAGGGATATAGCTCAGCGGCACAAGCACCTGCCTGGCAAGTGCAAGGTCCTGAGTTCGATTCCCAGTACCAAAAAAAAAAAGATGTCATGCCAGTTGTGGTGGCGCACACCTATAATCCCAGCACTCAGGAGGCTGAGGCAGGACGATTGTTATGAGTTTGAGACCAGCCTGGACTTCAAAGTGAGCTCAAGTCCAGCCTGAACTGCATAGCGAGACCCTGTCTCAAAAAGACCAAAAAAAAAAAAAAAGAAAAGAAAAAAATTTTCCCCCACCAAATAAGAAATCCGGTGGTTAGTAAAACTGGACTGGCATAGCAGTCCAACAGAATTAACAATAGCCTAGCTTTTTTCCATTTTTCCAAATTGATATATGGAAGTCAGTAACTTGTTGCTTCATGATCACAAGATGACTGTGAGTGCTTCAGGCATCACGCTTGTATTTAAAGCAACAAGTCAGAAGCGATGGTGACAACAACGTTTGTCCTTTTTTTAAACAAGAGATTCTTCAAGAGACTTCCACCTACGTCTTTCTGGCCAGAACAGGGTCAGGTGTCCACCCTTGCTGCAGAGGAAGCTGGCAAAGTGAGGAACACAAAGATACCCTGGTGGATAAACCGAAGCTTTAAAATAACGATGTGTGGGGGGGGGGATCACATTGCAATTATGAACGAACCCAAGGGCAGGGGCTTCCTGCGCAAGCAGAGAAGCGGCTCAGATCGTGTCCTTGTGGGCCTGTCTCTCCCTCTGCGGGGACTTCATTCCCTGGGTCATGGCAAGCGGCCATCAGAAGCTTCAACCTCAGCTTCTGTGAACCTAGAACCCCAGAGAAGGGCACAGCAGTGCTGCCAAGTCCAGGGAGAGCGCTCTTTGCCCACCCTGCTGGGGTGCCCATCCCTGAGCTGACTGGTGAGGCCAAGGGAGGCTTAGGCTGTGGTGCCAGTCCCCGGGGAGTCCACAGAGGGCGTCCAGGGCTGTTAGTCCCAGGGGCGCTGCATGCCCAGCAGCTGCCCTCTCCTGCCCCACTCTGGCCTCACAGTCCATGTCGCGCCCTGACCCCTGCCCCTGCCTCCCTGCTGCTGCTCTTGGTACCTAGTGACTCCCCCAAACTCTCCTGTGATGCCCCTCCAGCCTCCGCTACAATTGTGCAGCAGGGCGCATGCGCCATTTCTTGCCTCAGAAGCGCTGGTCCACTCCGCCGCACCGCACACCACTGGTGAGAGCTCTCCCTCTGGCAACAGATGTGAAGTCTACCTCCGAGGTTTTGCAAAACTGTGAATAACTAGATCCCCATGTGGACTGTGAGCTAACAGAGCACTCTGCCCACTGAATGAGAGGCCAACACACAGAGGTGACGGTGACTTGGCTAAGCGCGGGTGGCCCCCAGCTTGCCCACTGCAGCGGCCTCTCATTTACCCTCCGCTTGAAGCTGCCTCTGCAGTCCTCTCTGGGTTACTCGGCAAGGGAGAGAAACCCAACCGTAATGGGCATGAGCAACAAGTAAATTTATTCGCTCTTGAAAGTAAAAGCGCAGGGGTGACTGGGTTCAGGCATGGCTGAATCCAGCCCTTCTCTGGCACCTGGTGCAGAAATTTCCAAGACACAGCCTCACTGTTCAGCAGCTTCAACAAGAACTCCCACTGTAAACCTCGCAGAGCAAGTGTCCCATGTGGCAGGCAGGGATCCCATGGGCTGTGATCGTCTGTGGCCTCCAGTGGGTCTGTCTGACTGATGTGGTTCCATTCCTGTCGCCAGCCAGGTGTTGCCTGTCTTCGGCCTCCTACTGCGGACTGCTGTCTTGCATCTCACTGGGTGATGAACCCTCGGATTTTGAGTGTCATTTACTAGTTCTCCTCGACATCAGGGCACTGTCAGCTGATCTGGGAGGGTCCTAGGGCAGCCCTGGAAACCAGTAAGGAGGCTGGGCCCAGGCCTAGAGTGGCCAGAAGGCAGGAAACATGGGTTCCCAGGGACAAAAAAAAAAAAAAGGATACAGCTCTTATAGTCCCTTCTGGTGAAAGTGGTGCTAGGAAGCCACATGTTCACGTAGAGGCCTGGATTCAAATCCTGGGGCTGGTGCTTAGCACACTGTCACTCTGGGCAAGTATCTTAATTGCTGGGCCTTTGCTCTGTCCCTGAACATTTGTGGGGCTGTCACACGGAGCATGTGCCATCCGGCAGGATGTGGCTGACCCCGGGGGCTCCGCCGAGACCGAGATGCTCTGCAGTAACCTGAAACGTTGCCATGAATTCTTACTTTCATTATTTCATCATTATTGTTATTATTTTATTTTGTTATTTTTATTTTTTTAATTTTTATTTGCATTTTATTATTTTATATTTTTACTATTCTTCTCAACTTTAGAGCTAGCCATGTGTCCCCACCCCTCTCCTGAATGCCCCCTGGAAGGTGCTGGATGTCACCAGACATCTTTGGTGGCCAGGAAAAAGGGCAAGGCAGACACAGAGACAGGATTTCTTTTAGCAGTTATGAGGTTCCTGGTCTTGCACCTAGGTTTTTGATCCATTTTAGGTTGATTGTTGTACAGGGTGAGAGGGATCTAATTTCGAGCTTGTACAAGTGGGTACCTGGTTTCTCCAGCACCATTCGTCAAAGAGGCTGTCTTTTCTCCAGTGCACGTGTTTCACTCCTTTGTCCAGAATCAGATGGTTGTAGTTGGGTGGCTTCATTTTAGTATCCTCCATTCCATGACATTGGTCTGTCTGTTTGGGGGCCAGTACCTTGCAGTTTTTGTTATTATGGCTTTGTGGTATAATCTGAAATCAGATATCGTGATGTAGACTTGTTCTTTTGGCTTACGATGCTTTGGCTATTCTGGGTCTTTTGTGTTTTCATGTGAGTTTTAGGATTGTTTTTTCTGCTTCTGTGAAGAATGTTATTAGTATTTTGATGGGGATTGAATCTGTAGATCCTTTCTAGTAATATGGCCATTTTGGCCATATTAATTCTGCCCATGCATGAACACGGGAGGTCTTTCCTTCTTCTGTTTCCTCCTCAGCTTCTTGCTTCATATTCTAAATTTTTATGGTAGAGGTCTTGCACTGCCTTGGTTCCATTGATCCCTAGGTGTTTTATTTATCTGAATCTACTGTGAATGAAATTGCTTTCCTGATTTCTTTCTCAGCGAGTCCATTTTTGATGGACCTATTGATTTTTTAATGTTGATTTTATATCCTGCCACGTTGCTAGTTTCGTTTGTCAGTCCTAAAAGTCTTTTGGGAAGGTCTATAAAGCCATCTGAATATAGGATCATATCATCTGCAAAGATATTTGACTTCTTCCTTTCCTATTTGTACTCCCTTTTTTCTCTTCCCTAATTGCCCTAGCTAAAATTTCAAGAACTATATTGAGTTCAAGCGGTGAAAATGAATATCCTTGCCGTGTTCTGATCTACTTTATTTTTATTTGGAGACAGGGTCTCATTAAGTCTCTGAGCTGCACAAGCTGGGCTCAAACTTATGATCCTCCCGCCTCAGCCTCCTTGCCTCTCTTTAAATCATTCCTTACCTTAGATTTAATGCATTCAAAGGACCACTTTCATGAATTTGAAAGTTTTAAAGTATAAATTTTTAAAGTGACACCCACACACCTTATCCCCCCAAAGAACTAGAAAGTAAACAACCCTGCTGAGGTCACGTGGGACAGTGCTCCCTGTGTCCCCCTCCACCCTGAATTTTGTCTTTCTCAAAAGCTAATCTGATCTAATCACACATAGATAAGTTCAGTCCTGCATATCTTCTTACCAGCTTCTTTGCTTTTCTTTTAAAGTTTTACCGCATGTTTATAGATCTCTATGAATTTTTTTTTTCTTTTGAAGTACTAGGGGTAGAACCCAGGGCTTCAGGTTTGCTGGGTAAGCATTCTCCCACTCAGCTATGTCCCCAGAACTGAGTCTTAAAATTTTACAAATATGTTGTACAGTAACTCTCCCCAATCTACTGAGGATCCCGAGACCCCATTGGTACATAAACCGTGGAATCCAGTCTATGCTGTGTTTCTCCCTATGCATACTGACCTGTGATAAAGTACAATTTATAAATTAGGCCCAGTAAGAGATTAACAACAATGACTAGTAAGAAACTAAAACAGTAGCAACACACTATAATAAAAGCTATCAAAATTTTTTAAAAGTTGCTTATTTCTGGAATTTCCCCTTTAATGTTTCTCACAGTGGTGACCGTGGGTAACTGAACTGGTAGGAAGTGCGTCGCTTTGAGCGGTGCTGTGTTTATTGTGGTCCGTTTGTTCTCACTGCTGTGCAGTACTGTTTCAGGTAGATGCAGGATCGTTTATTTAACTAGTCCACCTGTGAGGGGACCCTGTGCTATACGGAGAAGAAGGTTAATTATAAACAAGGTTGCCATCTCCGTCCATTTGTGCTGCTGAAACAAAATACCCGAGCCTGGGTGGTTTCTAAAGAACAGAAACTTCTCTTTCCAGTCTCTGGAGGGTGGGAAGTCCCATCAGTGTCTCCCTGGAGCTGCTGTTTCCTTCTTCCAAAACGGCACCTTGGGGACCAACGATGTTTCCCAACATGGCAGAGGGGACCAAATACAGAGCATCTATTATACAAGATGTCATTTCATCGAGGCGGGAGGAGCCCCGCGTCCTAACACCTCCTAAAGGCCCCGCCCCGTAATACTACCTCATTGGCCATTAAGTTTTGGGGGACCCATTCAGAGGGAAGCAGCAGCTTCCCCTGGGTCTGTAGCTGAGAGGGAATTTGCTAGTGGTGGGCTGTGCCGTGAACTGCAGAGTCCCAGAAATAGCGCCCCCTACAGTCCGCTCTGGGAATGCTGCCCTCTTCTGGTCGAAATCCTGCTAGTGCGGTTCCAGGCTTGCGGTGCCCAGGCTCCCGGCTGGATTCCAAAGTATGGTTGTGCAAAGGGCCTGCCTCCTCCTGATTCTTAAGCCTGCTATAGATTTGCACTGTATCCAACCAGCTCCAAAGAAAAGAGGGATATAGAAGACGTTCTTTGCATTTTCCTGCACCCCGTCATCAACCCTGCCCAGGCCTCGGGATTCCAGGCTCTGTGCATCCATTGATGGTCGGGTGCAGACATGCCCTAAACCTGCCCGTCCTGCCCCCGGGGCGCTGCTGTCATTGTTTCCCTGGGTTTGTCCCTCCGCCCCCTGCACTCATGCATGCGTGATGTCCCCTGAGAAGGCTGCGTGGACTCCCACAGAGCACCAGCCTCCCTGGCGCCCTCTGCCTGGGTTCAAATCCAAGCCCCGCCCCTTCACTAGCTGGGAGACTTTGGCCAGGTCCTCCCACCTTTCCTGACCTCAGGGTCCATGAGCTGGGAAGGAGGAGGCTGACTTTGTTACCCTGGGGACCAAATTAGGGTGATGCGTGTCAAGCACTTACAGCAGCCCCTGGCACAGTGTACACATTCAAATTGCTACGCGTGTTTTGATTTGTTTGGTTTCTGTACTGTGGATAGATCCCAAGGCACACTAGATAGATCCTCAAGCACATTAGACATGAGTTTTACCACTGATCTACATCCTCAGCCCTATGTTTCATTTTTAAGTAAATAATAACTAATATACACCCAGTAAACTCTTAACCAAAGAAAGTCCTTAATAACTACCAGCTGGTGTGTATGATTGTTATCATCACCAGAAAAGCTCCTATTCATCCTTCAAGACCCAGTGGAGACATCTTCCCTCTCTCTCTCTCTCTTCTGACAGCATTGGGTACAAAGTTCTTAATCCCACCTCTTAGATTGTTTGTATTTACCTGTTTGTGCAGTTCTGATGTTGTTGCTCTTTCTTTGCCCAGCTAGATCAGGATATCTTCCAGCACAGGGGTTGTTTTCCTCTACTTGTCCCTGCATCTTGGTGGCCAGCAGAGAGTCTCAGTACTCGGTTAGTGACCTCGAGGGAGGAAGCCAGGAGCACACAGGGCTGTATCTCAGAGGCACATCCGGGTGGCTTCTTGCTGCCCAGGAGGCAGCAGAGCAGGCAGTAAAGGAAAGCCAACCAGCCCGAGTTCGTTCCCTCCCTCCGGCTGCAATAATTCTGGGGAAGGGAGAGCCAAATTGTCTGCGCCCTGCCTCCTGCCCTGGCCCATACCTCGTCTATGCCTTCAGGAGCTCTGGCCAGATGATGCCAGGCTGGTCCTCCAAATGCCCTCCCTGCCGACCTCTTGATTTTTCCCGGTCCTCCTCACCAACTGGCACTGCAGAAAATCAGCTGGCAGTCTCCTCAGCCACTTCCCACCAAGAGTCCCTTGTGCTCTTAATTGCGTCCATGAGAGGCCTTGCCTGGCGATTGCTGGTGCAAGCAGCTACTCCATGAGGTCAGTTATTCTCTTTCTTTATGTATTTGTTTGTTCTGTTTTGTTTTGTTTTTCTTCCAGTACCAGGAATCGAACTCACGACCTTGTGCTTGCCAGGCAGGCGCTTTGCCACTGAGCTAAATCCCCAGCCCCTTTCCTTTATTTATGTAATAGCCTTGACTTGATGAGATCCCTAAGTGCCAGAATCCCTGGAGCGGGGGATCTAATCACGCATAGAATCACCAGCAAACCATCTTGTTCTGCCTTTTCTCCCTCATCATGCACTGCCCCTGGCCTTTGGAACACCCAGCCCAACGCCTGCCTCCCCGGAGTCCATATCTGTGGGAGCACAAATGCACAGGAGGAAGGACCTTTAGCAAACACTTGAGATTTCTCTCCAGTGTGATGCCCCACGAGATAGCAGGCTGCAAGGTGCCATTGCATTGGCTCTCTCCAGGTTGCCATTTGACTGTAGCCTGCCTTCAGAAGTCGATCCTAGCCAGGTAAAAGGAGCCTCCTTTAGCCTGGCAGCTGCCTTGTGCACACTCACATCCTGCTCACGCTGCATCCTCATGGTCCTTGGAGGAGACAAAGCCCTCCTACCATGCAGAGGCCGCCCATTAAGTGTCCATGGCATAGGTATCAGGCAGAGGACCTTTCATTCGTATTTATCAAATGCATGTCTACGATGTGGCAGACACTGTGTAGGACTGTGACATGGATTTAGCAGTGCCAGCTTGGTGGATGTGAAAGGCCATGATCACCTTCATATAGCGAGATGACAGAGATGGACAGATAGATAACTTAATTCAGATTGGGTTAGGGCTGTGAAGGACCATGAAGAGAGTCGTGTGCACAGAGAGCAGAGCATGGTAGAGAAAACCAAAGGTGGTCAGAGAAGGACCCTCAGGAAGGCATGTGGGAGCAGACACCCAAATGATGAGAAAGAGCCAGCCGTGAAAAGATCGGGGAAGAATGTTCTAGGCATCCAACACGAGTGCAAAGGCCTGGTTTACAATGAGCTTGGTGCACCTGGAGCACCATGTGGACTGCTGCAGGAATTCACTAGAAACAGGGGTGGTCCCACTCAGCACACAGGCTTAGATGTGGAAGAGGATGTACCATACATAGCAGATGTAAGGGCAGACTCCCAGGAGCAGGGGCAGGGTGAGGAATAAAAGGTAGGAGATTCTGTGAGGGCCTCAGGGTGCTGGATGCTGGGTGCTGGAGCTGGAGGTGGCCATCCCTGCTCAGCTCTGCATTCAGTGACCTCAGTTGGCATTGATAGCTTCACAACAGCCGTAGCGGGAGTGTCTACAACGCAGAACTCAGCCAATGCTGCAATCAGGGCTGTTTGTTTATTTTCTTACTTGTTTTGAGGCCCAGTCTGCAAACATTTAGCTTTGGGGCATCTCTGAGAATCAGTGCATGGGGAGTGGATGGACCCACAGTGTCTCCTCTCTCAGCTCCTCTCCTGTACTTGCTCCTATTCACCCTGTCCCTTCTACTCTCGTGTCCTGGTCAGTTCTCGCCCCACACAACTCTGCTGCTGCATCCAGGCTCTTCTGCTTGCTGTTTTTTTCCCGGCTCCCAGTGCCTCACACCACTCCACCCCAAACTTTCAAGCTGACTGCCTACCTCCCTTAGATGTCCCTTTCTCAGCAAGTCCCTCTCTAAATGCCCCTGGGCTTCCCACCACTTCTGCCCCAGACCCTGTTGTCTTTGGGGGTAGCACTTGATACTGTCTTCCTTCTGTTATCTTCCATGAATTTACCCTTTTTATTCTCTGCCTCACCCCTACTCACCACCCCATATGCAAGCACCAAGAGGAAAGATTTCTGTCCATTTTGTTCGTCCTTTTATACCCAGCCCTTTAAACCACGGCTGGCGTATACTAGGTAGCTGTTCATCTTTTGTTGACCGCATGTAAGAATGGCCTGATCTATTTTCTCTTTTCCTCTGTTTTTTGTTGTCTTTTACTCCAAAACAGTGTTAGGCACAGAGGATCAAGAAGGTCTTGCTGCACATGAGGAACCCAAGATACCCTGCATTAGTCTGCCTTCCGGTACTATCACAATACACCTGAGTTAATCAACTTACAAGGAGGAAAGATTGTTTTCACTCATGATTGCAGAGATTTCAAACTATGGCCTGTTACCCTTCGATCTCTCCTACATCTATATCTTACTTGTTACTTTATAAGAAATTATAGAGTGAGTGTATTCTCCTTGCTCCTACATTAAGTAGACCTGGTCAAACCTTGGTAAAATTGATTACATCAAAGAATCTTTAGCTTATCTTTTGAAGCTAAAGGATATTATTGGTCTCTGTAGGTTTTTATATAAATAATGAAATTTGAAATACTGAAAAATATGTTCATTTTTAGAATTCATTTTCCATAGTGAAGATAAGTGATGTATGAACTTCTGGGAACAAACTCACATAGGTTTTTAATTGAATTATCCAAATGGAAGCATTTAAACCTTTCGGATTTACACCCATCTTTTGTGTTTTCTTTTTAAAGTAGTTTTTAAGTAGAGTGCTTTTATTTGTATTCTCCATATTTTGGAGTACTTATCTACATGGTGTTTATAGGTTTGTGCTTTTTCACCTAAGAAACAGAATCTCATTAAGTACACTTATTTTTATAACAGTCATGAAGGCCAACCTTGATGTGCTGTTTGAGAACCAGAAAATCTAAAATGCATGTATTCACAATGGGGTGTGCATTTCATGCCTTAAATTGCTTTGAAAAGTATCTCAGAAAACCCAGAAAGTCCCCTCTATCTTCACAAGAATTTTATATGTATTTATGAAGATGAATTCTGTATTCTTAGTAAATCTTTTGGGGCATGGACGAATTTGTGTCTCTCCGTACTCATATTCTGCACAATCTGCATATAATACATCAAACTTAGAGATATGACCTTAAATTTAACTTTAAAAAAAAACACTGGGAGGTTCATAAATTTTAAATTGCTTTACAAACTCTCAGTGGCCTGTGGTGAGTCAGCACATGGTGGAGAATGTGTAGCAGAGAAAGCTGCTCTCTTCATGGCGGTCAGGAAGCAAGGAGAGAGGAAAGGAGCCGGGGTCCCTGTGTCCCCTGTTAGAGCAACCCCCAGGGACACAACTTCCTTCCAGTTGGTTCCACCTTTTAAAGGTTCCTCTGCTTCCCAATACTATGGGATGGGTACCAAGCCTTTAGCATAACCCAATGAGGGCTGAAACCTTTGCCTAGAGCCAAACATCTGTCTGCACTTTTATACAACTGGCCATCAGCAAGGTGTGTTTGGCAGCAGCCTTGTGAGTCCCTCTGTTCCCACATCACTTAATGCAACATTTTTCTATCCTGAATCTTTAGCATCTAGAGGCTGTGCTTGTGCTGGGCAGAGCTGGTATGTCCCTGGCACACCGCTCATGTTCATTTCCATGTGCAGCAATTGCTGTGATGCCCTAGCATCATTTCAGGCCATGTTACAAGGCAGGATCAGAGGCGCAACACAATTCACAATGGGATTTTTTTTTCCTTTGTGCTTTTTGTTATATTTTTAAAAAATTCTTCCTCGTATTAAAGTAATACATGCACATAATTTAAAAATCAAAGAATACTAAAAGATATAATGAGAAATGCCAGTCCCATACCCTCCCTTCTTTTCCCCTGATTCCAGCTCCCTGGAGCCAACTCCTTCCCACACTTTCAGCTATTTCTCTCGCTCCTGATCTCCATCCTATGAAACAATTGGGATATTGCTATTTCTTGGCTTATCCATTTTAGACGTTACCTCTTGATGTCCTGTGATGGTAGATAAGCTGTCTCTATGGTCCCTTTCACACACACCTCCACATCGTCCTCCTAATACACAGTGTCTCAGTAACCAGGACATGGTTAGGCTATTTCCTTATGAAAATGACAAAGAGTGCACTACTTACACAGACATCAGCCATGCAGGTCACCATCCAAGTGGCCTCTTGATTTGGTCAAGAGACTCAATAAACACAAGATGCATGAGGCTGTTGTCTGTATAGCAAAGTATCCCGCTCGCAGTCGATGTCTTTTCATAAGTAGGAGTATACACTAAAATAATGACAAGAGAATGGTGTGGTCAATACATCCACCCCTAGGATAGTCAGTCACTGCCATTAACAAGGATGATGTATTGTACATAATCATACTGCTATGCTTTTGTGTGTGCATGTGGCACTAGGAACTGAACCCAGGGCCCTCAGACTGAGCACACCCCACGCTCTTTGGGTTAAATTTCAAGACAGAGTCTTGCTAATTTCCCTGCGCTGGCTTCAAACTTGTGAGCTTCCTGCTTTAGGCTCCCAGGTAGCTGGAATTACAGAGGTGTGCTGCCACACCTAGCCTATATGCTATACTTTTTTTGTGTGGGTTGGTGTGTGTGGTCCTAGGGATTGAACTCAGGGCCTTCACACTGAGCTACCTTGCCAGTCCTCTTTGCATTTTTTAGTTTGAGACAGGGTCTTACTAAGCTGTTATATTGCCCAGACTGGGCTCAAACTTGTGATCCTCCTGACTCAGCCCCACAGAGTGCTAGGGTTAAAGATGTGTGCCACCACATCCAGCTTGCGCTACACTTTTATACAACTTTCAGTACAGTAAATTTTTTGAAACTGGCATCACCACAGACACAAGAGTAATGCACTGCACTGTGACATCGCAAAACCATAAGATCAGTCAGTGATGGGACATTTTCTGCTTTGTTACAATCTCACAGAACCATAGTCAAACACATGGTCTCCCATGGCCTGAAATGTCATTGTGTAGAGCATGATTATAGTTGGATTTCGCTTCTTACTTTCTATCAATGGTCAGGGTCAACATTTATTTAGAAGTACATTCACCAGAGATGCAGGAAGTCTGCTCAGCTTTTCCCAGAATAACTGGTGGGTTGCTCAGCTTCCTGTCACCATAATGAATACCCGAGATAATCAGCTTATGAAGAGAAAAGGTTTATTTTGACCCATTTTAGAGATTCTAGTTAGTGATCAATTGGCACTTCATGACCACACCCCCAGTGACCTAAAGACCTCCCATCAGGCCCCGCCTCTAAAAGGTTTCACCACCTCCTAATAGTGACTTTCTAGGAACCAGGCCTCTAACACGTGGACATTTGGGGGACATTTAGGACCCAAACTCTAGCAGCTGGCCTGTTCACCTCTGTTCCTACTGTGTGCTTAGGCACTGCCCTAGACTCACAGTGGTAGATGGGTTGAGGGTGGAGATGATCCAGGAAGGCAACAAATAAGAGATGAAAAAAAGAATAATATAGGATGTGTTAGGACAGGTGGTGGAAGAGGACCTTTCTGAGGAGGTGACATTTAAAAGGAGGCCCAAAGCACGTGAAGGCGGTGGTAGCCATGGGGATGGCCTTCTAGGCATAGAGAGGAATGGGGGTGCAGTCTGAGCTCTCAGATCTGGCCCGCATGCTTGGTGCAGTCTGATGCCAGGTCAGTGGAGGACAAGGCTTTTCAGCAGGTGAAAACACCAGTACATGGCTTCTCAGATGAGCAAGGTTTTAGCAGACAAGGCTGAGGTACAAGGGCATTTGGGGCACAGGAGCCAGCAGACAGAGGCCCAGAGATGGAGTGGAAACTGTGAATCCATCTCCCTGTCACTGGTCTTTGGTCTGTAACCTTAAGCATTTTAGTGACCCACACAGAGCTGTATTCCACACCTTCACTCTGGCTGTGGTCTCCTCACACACACTTTCACATTGTGTCATTATTCCTGGTCTTGAGGTGCTCAGACTACCACTCTCCCTCCAGTGCTGTGTGGTTCCCAGCACAGATCTCAGCTTTTAAGGGTGCCCTGTGCTGCATGAACTCAATCAGCATCATGAATGACGCCCTGCCAATACAGGAAATGATCTCCTTCTGCAGGAAGGACAGAGCGTGGGTTGTAGAGGTTTAAAAAATATTGGGAGTTTTACCCCCACACGCTCCTCCTCCTCGTGCCTCCCAGATGTGGAGGAGACCAGATGTCGGCGGATCCAGGTGTTTGTTCAAAGCATCTGCACTGTGCTGTCATCCATGGGCCTCCAGCATCAGCCAAGAAGGAGCCCTTCACCACCCACAGCAGCGTGGGCCTGGCCCCGGGGCCTGCCTCAGAGAAGCCCAGCCAGGGAGCACCCACGTTTCACTTGTATTTTCCCAGACTCACAAGCTGCTTTGTCTCTCTGACCCTCAGTCTTCACGTCTGTAATATGGGGACAATAGCTAGACCCCCCTTCCTTTAAAGGGAGTAAGACAAGGTGCTACAGGTAAAGCACCTAGAACTGAGCACCTAGCAGTGCCTGGCAATTGTTACTTTCCTTCCCTTCATCGTTATTAAGAGCTACTCCCTGCAACACCCTCCCCATTTCTCAGCTCCCCTTTACAAAATAGCATCCGTCCTGGGCTGTCAGCCCAGGAACACATGTTGGAAGAAGAGGCCCTCACAAGCAGGCATTCCTTTGGGCACAGAGCCACAATTTCAATGAGATTATTCTCAATGAAGAAAACGTGAGCAGCTGTAGAATATATTTTTGTCCCATCTGAATGTGAATCGACTCAGACGATAGAGCTCCTTTCCAATGAGGAGGAAATGGAACTTCCTCCACGTGCTCTTCTTGGCTTCCCCTGGGCTGGCAGCCTGGGGAGCTGGCAGCTTCACAGTGGGTTATCTAGCATCCCATCAGAGTGAATGGCTGGTTTATGGGTTGGGTAGGTGAGAGAGTGGATGGATGGGTGAATGGATGGATGGATGGTTGGATGGATGGATGGATGGATGGATGGATGGATGGATGGATGGATGGGTGGATGGGTGGATGATGGGTTGGTAAGTGGATAGATAGGTAGATTAATGGATGAATGGATGGATGGATGGATGGATGGATGATGAGTGGGTAGGTGGATAGATAGGTAGATGAGTGGATGGATAGATGGATGGATGATGGGTGGGTAGGTGGATAGATAGGTAGATGAGTGGATGGATGGATGGATGGATGGATGGATGATGAGTGGGTAGGTGGATAGATAGGTAGATGAGTGGATGGATGGATGGATGGATGATGGGTGGGTAAATGGATAGATAGGTAGATGAGTGGATGAATGGATGGATGGGTAGATGATGGGTGGGCAGGTGGATAGATAGGTAGATGAGTGGATGGATGGATGGA
>NW_004955527.1:3123678-3150904 GCF_000276665.1 Chinchilla lanigera | reverse complement strand
TGGATGGATGGATGGGTAGATGATGGGTGGGTAAGTGGATAGATAGGTAGATGAATGGATGAATGGATGGATGGATGGATGATGGGTTCATAGGTGGATAGATAGGTAGCTGGGTGGATGGATGGATAGATGGATGGATGGATGGATGGATGGATAGATGGATGAATGGACAGGTAGGTGGGTGGATAGACAAATGAGTAGGTGGATGGATACGGTGAGCAACTTCTGTGAGTGTTCTTGATGCTAGCTTGTAGTTTCCCAAATTCTCCCTTATTGTACACCTGTGTTCCCTGTGGTGTTAGCAGGTGTTCTTCGAGAGACAAGTGTTAGTCCAGTTCCTCCACAAACACCATATTGTGGTCTTTACTGGGGGAAATGCACCTAGCAGGGAAAATACGTAAAGAGCTAGAGAAGGCTGGAGAGCCACAGACCATGGTGCAAATCAGATGTGAAAGGATGGAGAGAGAAGGAAGGCTGGACAGAAGCATCCTAGACTGTGTGCAACCTAAGGTAGCTTTGGCAGAGCTGTCCCAGAAATCCTCAGGCCAAAGCTGGCCATTAGGGAAGACCCATGTCTGCCAGGAGGGGACCTGACTTCTTACCCACGTCATGCTCTATCCCTGGCCGGTAATAGCAGGGCCCTCAAGCAACTACACTTCCTGTCCTTGGAAGGCAAGGTGCATTCTCCCACCCAACACAGAAGGGGAGAGCTCTACACACAGCTGTCCTGGAGCTGCTGCCTTCCCTGGTTCTTGGAGACTTGAGAAGCTCGACCCTGTAGTGAAGTTGCCAGAAAGCCCTGTAGCTAAGAAGCCTGTCAAATCTAGCATATGTCAAATGTATTTGATCATGGAGCCTTTTTTCTTAGAGTGGTTCCAAGAAATAGAGTTTGAGAAGGAAATGATGAGAGAGAGAGAGAGATTGACTACACACCAGTAGAGGCAGAACCAACACCAAAACACAAATCAAGAAGAAATAGGATGCCCCTGACTGTTCTGAATCAGGCCTCCTGCATGCAAAACGGTTACAAAGCTTTTCCCGTCCGCCGTCTCCCTTTACCACGTATCATACAAGCGCGGGTCAGGGCTGGCGAGTTATTGTCCTCATTTTGTAGCTAACGTTCATGCTGACTGCAGTGATAATAACTACTGAATTTACTGAGTACCTTTCCAAGCCAGGCACTAACCTGAGCTATTCCAACTTTATTAACTTTATTCTGCCTGCAGCTCAGAGAGGTTATGTGACAGATTCGAGGCTACACAGCCAGCAAGCAGCAGACCTGCTTCTGAACCCCAGTCTGTCTGACTCTGCAGGCTTTGGCAGCAAGTGAGTTGGGCAGCCCCTTCCTTGCCCAATCCGGCAGCAGGGATGTGCAGCCCCCTGTAAGTGGGCTGTTCATCGCCTGTTTATGTCACGGCGAGAAGCAGGCACGGGGAATGTAAAGTGGGTAGATTCTTCTCCCCCTTTCTTTTACTGCCTTTATTTATTGAGGGACAAATCATTCCTGTTTCATTTGTGTTTCTAGCACAATAAAAATAAAAGATACGCCGGCAATCTGTTTAAAAGCTTATGCAATTCCAGAATTTGAGCTGTTGGATTTATACTGCTCGCAGATCTCACAGACACGGCAATGCCAGCTGCCTGGGCCCACCAAGGGCTTCTGAAGTTGTTGCTATCAATCAACACGGGTGGCCAGCAACCCGTGGCTCCGGACGGCACCTGCATAGGACAGGGCCCTGGCTGTCTCTGCCTCGCTTTGCTCAGGGACTCAGGTCCACCCTTGTTCTGCCGGAGTGGATGTGGGCTGGTGGCAGAGAAGGAACGGTAGGCCTGGGAGGATACTGCCCTTCCAAGTCCCCTCCCCACGCTGCAGCTTAAGCCAGGGTGCTCTCGTGGGCTGGGAGCTGGTGAGGCACACTGCTTCTGTGTGAGCTCTCCGACTCGCCCACTGCCCACCGGAGCATCGCTGCAGGAGCCCAGCACTGTTCCCTGCAGTGCCATATCCCCGGTGCTAGCTCAGGACCTGGCACACAGTAGGTGCTCAGTAAATGGTGATTGGATGAATACATATGAATGACAGGTACAAATGTGAGGACTAGGCAAGGGGGCACCCATCTCATTGGCCTCTATGTCTGTCTGTCTGCCTATCTGTCTGTCTGTCTCTCTCTCTCTACTCCTTCTTTTGCACACTCTTACCCTCCTGAGATGCTCTGCCTTCCAGCCTCTCCTATCTTATCTTTTCTCTCATTTTGCTATTTTTCTGAGCTTCTCCTCTTCTCCAAGGTGCTGTCACCCAGCCCAGGACTTAGGATGACCCAGGGAGAAGTCACACTTCCAGCCCTACCTACAATTCGCTTCAAGCCTGAGTGCTGTCTCTCTGAGCCTCAGTTTCTCCTTCTGCAAAACGGGAACAGTGCACCCCCACCATGCCTGTGGCAGAGGTAGCTCAAGGATAGCTCCAGGGCAGGATGGATGCAAGCTGGTGGGTGGCAGGAGGGACTCCGGGCAGGTGGGGAAGTTGTCACGGCGAGCGGGCTGCTCCTTGCACGGGAAGCAGGTACATGCCGAATGCTAGGCATCCAGAGCCTTTGAGCTGGAGGGCAGTGGGGGTACCAGCCCCAGAGGGAAGCTGCACCCCCACTCTGAGTCCAAAGCTGCAGATGCCGACTGTCACTGAGACCGACAGTTCCATTAGGCAGCTGCCCGCTCCGCCTGTGAGTGATTAAAACGTCACCATCCATCGAGCACGCTATACATCATGCCGCCGGCTGGCACTTCATCAAGGGCCGTGGGAGCACAGGGCGTTCGCATCGTCGGCCTTGAGTGGCCCCGAGGTTGAGCTGGTGGAGCAAAGTACAGTACCCCAAGCTGGGACACTCCGAAATGAAGTGAGGTGCCCACACAGGGAGTGGGAACCATGGGGCAGCGTGTGGCCCTGGTGCTCCAGGAAGCAGAGCTGGTGCAGGACAGCCACTGGGTGTCGTAGCTGGGAACCCTGGGACCATCTCATCCCTGCTCTCATTTTCCAGACCAGCAGACCGAGGCCAGGCAGGGCTGCCAGCTTCCCTTGTTCGGCTGCTCTCAGAGGGAAGCGTGATTTGGTGACGGATGTCCACCTCCCCCCGGGGCCAGGGTCCAGTCCATTCACGTGGCCAGGGCCTCACACAGCAAAGGGTACACAGCAGTGTCGCCAGGTGCAGACGGGTCCATCCCAGGAAGTGGGAGCGGAAGTCACAGGGTCACTGGCCATGAGGAAGTTAGTGCTCAGCTCTCCTGACTCTCACTTGAGTGAGTGTCGCTGCCACCCATCACTAATTCTAACCTCCATCCACAGTGACATAATAGCCATAATAATAAATAATAATAATAACAGCCACTGGCACTGATTCTTTACTGCGTAGCACACCCTGTGCTTGACACAGATGTCTCTGATCTAATGTCTTGTGTGTGTTCCCAGAAACCCCACATTCTACAAAACCATGCACCAAAATTAGCAGCAAGTATACAAACGGGCTTAGGGGCATGGAAATCCTATAACCGGAGCACACCGAGCCATCAGAATCCATCCCGGAACCAAGCACAGCTGAGTCGGAGCCCCCCACACCCGTCTGTCATCCTGTGCAGCCAGGAAGGACGCATTTAAGGACTCTGCCATGCCGTCTCCAAGATGTCTGTCCTGGAAGGCACTGGCTTCTGATAGAGACCACCTTCATCAAAATTAAAGGTCAGATCCAGGCTGCTGCCTGTGTCACCCGAGCATTGTCTCTACACAGGGAGCAGCATCTTCCAGCTCCCCGTTGCACTCGGGCCCTCTCCCCTGACCTAACAAAGAACTCACAGTGCCTCCCATTTATTTTCTTTTCTTATTTTTTCAATTTTGAAACAAGATCTCCCTACACCGCGAACCTGCCCAGGCTAGGCTCAAACTTGTGATCCTCCCACCTCAGCCCCCCAAAGAGCTAGGATTACAGGCCTGTGCCGCCGCACCTGGCTTTGCTTTACAGCACCAGTTGAAGCCACTACAGCAGCCACTGCCTGCAGTAAAGAGAGGTGCTGAGGTCAGTTTTCTACTCTGTTGGTGTTAAGATCTTCACAAGGGGCCAAAGCTGGCTCTTTATCTTTGAGAAAGCTTTTGCCCAGGGCTGCTTCAAAACATGACGCTGTGCTGGAGGACCATTACCCACCAACCAGCATGGCTCAGCCTTGTACTGACCCCAGTCCTTACTGACCAGCCATATAGGAGTTGGGTCCCCTGGGACCTGTGGGCCAACAGACTGTATCTCAACAAACCCTCGCACCAACCCATGGAGGTGGGTGCTGCTAGAATCCTTCTCATTTCACAGAAGGGAAAACCAAGGCTTGAGGAGGTTGTATAATTTTCCCACAGGCCAAGCAGCCTCCAGACTGGGGCCCTGACCACACCACCACCACCACCACCTGCACCCCACTCCCCCGCACTCTCCCCTCTGCCAGTCACTCTTGGGTTTTGCAAAATCCTCCAGGATGGGACAATGTCCTTTTTGTAACTCTCTCAGCCAGGCATGACCCCTGTCACAGACCAGCGTTGGACTGCATAGCTGTCACACCAGAGAGATTTCTCTGGAAAGTCCCACAGGATGGGAAGGGATGCCGCTACCTGCCTGGGGTGGTGGCTCTGCCACCCTGATCACTAGAGCCTGGGGGACCACGGCCAGAGACACCCACTGATGTGTATAATATGTTGCAGGACCCTAGCACATGGCCACAACCAGGGGCTCCTTCCCTTGGGGTGTCCAGCGAGGTTGGGGGCAGCCTGCTACAGTCCCCAAACTCTGCTCCGAGCCAGGGCAAGGCCTCTGAGGGTCACTTTGCTGGCTCGGTCCTGACTCTTCCCCTTGCCACCGGGCATTGACTCATCCTCTGTGGACTTCCGTGGCCGCAGCTGGGAGGTGGCGTAGCAAGGCCTATCCCAAGGCTTCAGCACTAAAAAGAAAGTAGGAGCACAGCCCTAGTATGTGCGTGAGCTCGTGCAAGTCAGCTCCTCACAGAGCTGGATCTGGGGGTGCTCTTGCCTCCCTCCCCACCCTTTGAACCCGCATCGCTCCTCCCCTCCCCTGTCCCTCCACCTTGGTGCCGTCCAACGGGGCCTGGCAACCTGGAGCACTTCAGCTGTTGGAGCTGGAGGGTTCGACTTTCTGGGCCTCGGAGTGGACCACAGAATGCAGCCATGCTGGAGCAGGGCTGAGGCCATGCAGGCATGGACGCAGCGGCCTGTCCTCATTTGCAGCCCAGCTCATCTTGAACAGGGCGTCCAGCCCCCTGCATCGCCTCCGGGTGGTGGCCAGGAACCCAAGCCAGGACCCTGCCTGGGAGGCAGCAGCTACTGTGTGACACTGCCCATCAGATGGCTCAGCCCCGGCCCCTCCTGCAGGCCCCCTGTCTAGCCTTGGTCAGCATTTTCAGCCTCTGCCCATGCCAAGACTGGCAGTGCTGGGCTTATTTCCAAAGGGCCAGATGGCCTTGCAGGGTACATCGGCCCAGAGTTCACGCCACTGTCAGAAAATGACAAATGTGAGCCAAAAATGTGGCTTTGAAAGAGGGCCCTGGGCTCAGGGGTATGGACTGCAATGTCTGTGGTCAGAGACATTACTTTTTTCATCCTGCGATAAGATTTTAAGAGTCACCTTTGCTTGCCCGTCCCTGGGTGCCCAGCTCCAGACATCGTTATATAAGTGAGCTCAGCCGCTCCCTGCTCCAAGTGTGGTCCCTGGACCGGCAGCGCTGCATCACCAAGAGCTTGTTGGAATTGCAGATTCCTGAGCCCCTCCCAGCCCTGCCAACCTGAGTCCCGGTTAAAACCCCCAGTGACTCCTGTGCTGGCTGACATCTGCGCTCCTGAGCCAGGCTTCACCGTTACTGTCCAGGTGAGGGGCCCGAGAGTCCTAGGGAAAGAATGGGTCGCCTTGAATCACAGAGCCAGGGATGCGCAGAGCTGAGAGGTGAATTCCTCTGGGCTGCTCCAGAGCCCAGCGCGTGCCCCATGCTTTCCACAGAGACCTCAGGAGGGACCCTCTGTCCCTTTGTCATGCTTGGGCCCGACAACTCCAGGTTGACCAGGACTCACCACTCCCGGGGATCTGAAGCCTGGAAACTTTGGGCGTTGATGGCATGATTGCTGTGTAGAGGGGCGACTGCTAGGGGAGGAAAGTACAGGGGCTGATGGGGCAGAGAGGAGGCCCCATGGTGGCCGGGAAGGGCGTCCTGTAGGAGGGGCCAGAGGGGACCTGAAGAACAAGCGCAGGCCTGCCAAGCGGCAGCTCCTGGTGCCAAGGGCTGCCTCAGAGTGCAGACCCGGCCTCCTCCAGCTTTGCCACACTGCTGGGACACGAGGTGCCTCCAGGCCTGTTGCTCAGGGGGACATCGAGGCATGGCATGTTTGCACAAAGCCGTGGAGTGGATGCTGGTGGGGGAGGTGGGACATGGCCCCGCCGGTCTGGCTGTCCAGGGGGAGAGGGCACATTCCAGGCAGGTGGACAGCACGTAGCCTTCCCCTGGTCAGGGATGGACAGCAGATTGGTGAGAGCTCAGGGCTCTGGCTGTGACTTCTGGCCCCTGTCCTATCCAGGCCCACCACTGACCTGGAGAGGGGCTGCTTGAGAAACCTGGACAGCCTGACCTGTGACCACTTGGCCTGGTCAGTGAAGGAACTATCCACGCACTTCAGGACTCCCCTGGGATGAGACCCTGCTGATGGGGACCAGTGGCCAGGAACCATGTGGATCAAGGAGTAAGGATCAGCAGAAGGGTGGCCCGATGCAAGGGGCAGAGCTGTGCTTCTGGGTCAGACAGGCTGCAGAGCCCCAGCCAAGGGCCGCGCCACGGGCCTCTTGTAGGCACGCGTGTGGACACGGCTGCGAAGCCTGCCCAGGAGGCCACCTGGGGCAGGGCCTGCAGTCTACTCCATGAGAGCCCTACAGTTGCCCCACAAGGCCATCTGGCCCTTGGTGGAGGGGGCTTCCTCCCTCTTCTGTGCAGAGACTGAGGCACAGGGAAGTAGAAGGACTTGCATGGCACATCCTTACTGAGCCTCTTCATCGAGCAGCCTGCCTGGCTACTGAAGTACGTGTGTCTCTTGTGCAGACTTGTGCATGCAGGGGATTCCTCTGTGGCGTTTCTGTCACCATTCCTAGTTCCCCAGGGAGGAAAGTGTCCTTTTCCTAGAAGGCAAGGCCCAGGGCAGGGTGCCAGCAGCACTGTGTGGGCACATGGGTGTTCCTGAGCTTACCGGGGTCCAGCCAGGGTTCTGAGGAAGCAGACCTTCAGAAATAGAAGCGCTGGTAGGTTTGGGGGCTGCAACTCCCCTGGCTGGGTGTGGAGACCGGCTGGAGGGACACAGGGTTGCAATTATTCCCGCAGCCGAGAATACCTGGAGTGCCGGGGAGGTGGGCGGCAGGAAGGTGACTGTTGATTTTAATATAGCCCTGCGACAGAAGTCTAGGTAGCAGGTGGCAGAACTCACCAGGGCTGTTTGCAGCCTGTGTGCAGCCCGCTGAACTGATTATGACTTTAAGAATAGAATATATTCCCCTCCATGGCGTCTTGCCTTAATATCTGTCAGCCTGAGATGCTGGGGTTATTTTTATCTGTTGCATGTTGTTTTGGGTGGAATTCTCTTCCCTAGCCCTGCGGAGAAGTGGAGGATCTAGATGCGCTTGCGTCGGTATGAAGGTTAAATTGCTGCCTTTCATGGTGGTCCACACCGCCCGCATCTCTGCCCCTTGATGTACATGTGCATCCACCTCGGAAGTCCACGCTCTTCCTCCTCTGAGTCACCTGCCACCCAGTTGAGCAGAGCTCAAGTGACCAAGTGCAGTCTCCTGCTGGTGCACCAGACCAGCGCCCATGACTGGCATGAGACGTCATCATGTCTTCCTTGGCCCCGGGATCGGCCTGCAGCACAGACCTGGTGGCTGTCCTCATGCAGGCAGGGACCTCTCTTGCGCTGAGCAACCTGTGTGCTGGGCACTTTCCACAGCCCAATAAGGAGGAAGTAGAAGGATTTACTTTACAGGCGGAAATGCCGAAGCCCAGACAGAACCTGCGGAGGGCACACAGGGTCTGCGGGTTGAAATCTAGAGCTGCCTCTGAGGTCTGCCCACCACTGCACAACCCATTAGTTTGCCTGTGTAAATAGAGTGGAATTTTCTGGGAAGAGAGAAGGAGGCTGGCCCTTCCTATAAGACAAAGGAGGGGCTGCTTGCTCCTGTCAAAGTGTTTGGTCAGGGACTGATTTCTCAATAGGCCACCAAAATGGGGGTGCTTTTATGACGTTTGTTACTGAGGAGCACGTCAGCAATTGGGGTGCAGCGCTGGACTCTGGCAGGTGGGTGATCATGTGACCCATGCCCTCGGGGTTTGAGATTAAGTTACGTAGTACTTGTTGCAAAATCTACCTCAGATAAACCCTTGAGGGGGTTCAGAGTGGCTGCAGCTCTGGGAAGGTTGATAAGCACGGAGACTGGGGAGAGGAATATGAACAGGGCAAGTGGTGGCCGGAAATAACACTCCCCACCTGCACTCTTGAATAGATGTGAAGAATATGCATTCCCCGGCTGCATCAGCCCCAGCCTCTGAGGCCTCTGTACTTTTTGTGGGTGCTGCACAGCTTCCATTCTACTCCCAAGGACAGCAGCCATTGCGCCCTTTCCTCCGGGATAAACCCAGCTATCCGTATGTATTTGTTACAGGGCTATCAGGCGCAGACAGAGATTTTTCCATCTCAACAAGAACTCAGATTATTTTTTCCTCTCTTGTCATCATCTGATGCTTCTTTTGGGGAGGTGAATAAGTTGGAGTGGCTTAATTAAGCAGAGGCAGCAAAGAGATGATTGGGAAGCTCTCCAGCCACTCAACAGTTTTCCGCGGATGACACTCATTTGCCTTTGGAAGAGGAGAAAATGGCTTCAGTGCAGCAGGAGAGACTTGGGTTAGATGTCAAAGGAGAGAAGGGAACCAGCCCATGCCGCAAACCAGAAGAGACAGTGGTTCTGGGGTTCTTGGGACTAGGGGTCGGGATACCAGCTGTGTGACCTCACACCAGACACAGTGCTGCTCTGACACACATTTTTCTGTATTGTAAAAATGGGTGTCGTGATACCACTTCAGAGGTTGTTAGGGTGTGTATTAGTCAGCCTTGCTGTTGCTGGAACACAGTACCTGACACCCACAGCTTAAAAAGGAGAGGTTCACTGGCTCATAGTTTTGGTCAGTCCATGGTAAGCTGGCTTCAAGGCAGGAATATCATGGCAGGATTGACACAGTTAAGCTTAACCACCACAGGAAATTAAGATGAAGTAATAGATCTCAGATTCAGAGAATGACTCTGGCCGACAGTTCACCCCTATTAGTGCTGCCATCTTTGAATGTCGAGTGAGTGAGCACTATGGATCTGCATGTGACATATTCAAATAGGACATCCTGTAAGAAGCTGGCTTTGGCATGCCCAAGCCTGTGGGCCACTGAAGCTGGGACTAACAGGCTCTAACAACTCAGACAGAAGATGATTTAGAAGCAGACCCCTTGTAGACACCAGGGGCCACCTCTTTCTGCAGTTTCAAGGGTGCCCACTGGTTCATGAGAATTTGGTGACTTTCTCCCCATGAAAGCTTAGGCTATTTTGCTCACCACCTGGGTGAAATCATGCCAGCTGTTTCAATTCAGAGTCTTCTCCACCCCGCCTTCTCCTAAGTGTAACTGGTGGCAAAGTTGGCCTGAACATATTTTTCTTTTTGGAACCGCTTTACTGAGATATAATTTACATATCACACAATGAAAGCATTCAGTTGTGAGTATATTCATAGATTTGTGCAACCATCACTACAATCAATTTTAGAGCATTTTCATTACCCTAAAAAGAAACCCTGTACCCTTTAACCATCACTGTGAACACCCCATCCCTGCCAGCCCTGGCAACCCACAAATCTATCTTCTATCTCTACAAATGTATGAGGGAAGTAGCTGATGCCACACGTGGTCTTCTATGAAAACAGAATGTTCTCAACATTTTCCCTGGTTGCACCATGTGTCAGTACTTCCTCTTTGCCGACCGAGAAACAGAGCAGGGCATGGAAGTAGCGCATTTGCTTTCCATTCATTAGCTAATGGGCATTTGAGCCATTTCTGCCTTTTGGCTACTGTGACTAATGTTGCTATGAATATCTATGTACAAGTTTTCGATTCAGTGCTGCTTCTCCCTTCAAGTCAGATCTTGGTGGAAACAGCTAAGAACTAGTTGATGACAACATTAAGTAGAATTAGATGGAGAAGGTTACTTTATGGGGCTGTTGAACCCAGGGCCTCAGCACTAAGCTATGTCTCCAGCCCTTTTTCATTTTTTATTTTGAGCCAGGGTCTCACTAACTTGCCCAAACTGGGCTCAAACTGTCGATCTTCCTGCCTCAGCCTCCCAGTGTGCTGGGATTACAGGCTTGTACAACCGTGCTCAGCTGAGAACAACACTGTGAAAAAGGATACAAACTACAAATTTAGAGAAAGATCAAAAGGTACTGAAATCCCTATACTTGCATTCTTATTTCTCTGACCTGCACTGATGGTCCTGATGCTGCAGCCCTGGAACTCCCCAGGGACTTTGCTGAGACACGTCATCGTCGACGTTGTCAGCTGCTTTTCATCAGGTGCATCCTAAGAAGATCCAGTAGGTAAAATTTCTCAAGCCTTCCATGTAGTAAGAACTGGAATTCTCCGCCATTGGTTTATATTTAGCTATTGCTGCTAAATCTTCACGATGGGCCTTGGAACATCCAGAGACAAGTTTCCAGGCTGGCTCTAGCAATTGCTCAGTGCACCTGTTGCACACCAGACCACTCTGTCCTCTGATCCACCTATGAGGTGCCAGAGCTCTTTGAACACCCACAGGCTCGCCCACAGTCACGTGCTGGGAGTTGCCAACGCTGGGATTTAGATCTCATTATTTTCCATCCTAAAGTCTAGGTTCTTCACCACTGTCTGCATGACTGTCTGCAGTCTGGAAAATCCCCCTCCAGTCCTTTCTAAGAAGTGGAGGGGAGGTATAGATCTCCTTGATCTTTAACTTCCTTCATTCTTTACTTAACTGAACCCTGATCTGACCCCAACTCTGCTTATCACGCACCGACACTGACCCACGTGAGAATGGCCTCCAGTTTGGCCTGACACCAAACGCCTTCATGAGTCAGTGTCTCTCCCCTGCCACAGCCGTGATGCGTTGCTGGAGCTAATGATGGGGGCAGGGGTGGATTATCTTGTCCTTCTGGGCTTCTCTGCATATGTAAAGCATCCCTATACTTCTCCTTCTGTTCCCACTATTTCCCCTTAACCCTCTTCCATCAACCCTCAAATCTCAATGAGAGAAGGGGTGAGCATGTATGTGATGGAGACACTCACTCTAACCCACCTCTGGCACTCCACATCCCTGGCACAGAATCCTGCATTCCAGGACTGCCATGTGAGCTTGGGTTAAGGAGAACAGCATGACATTCTCAGAAGCCACCTCAGACAAGAGCAGGACCTCTACTCCTAGGGCCGAGAGACCCTCTCGCAGCTCCAGGTACCATGCAAAGGTTGCAGGCTAAGACTTTTTAAAACTTTCCTCTTTGTTTCTGGCATGCTGCCAGGAGTCATTGGCTGTAGATATTTCTCTGGGATTTGCTGAGATTTTCTTTGGGGTCCAGGGTATTACTAGCTTTTATAAACATTCTATAGACATTTGAAAGCTAACAGGAAGCTTTCTGTTTAGGTACACACAGTTACACACACAAGATGGACTTTGTACTCCATACACGCACATGCTGACTTGAGTTTCTTAATTGCATTTTCGGGATACATCTAAGCAAAACCAAGTGTAGCAATGGAAAATATAAAGCCTTTTCTCGACAGACCCAAAATAAATGATCAGAATGGGCTAGAACACATTAATGAGGCATCTGACTGGGTTTTGGCAATAGGTTGGTCGTACAAACCTTTCTTACCAGGTTCAAGTTGCTAACATGGTTGCTCCACCAGGCTTGCTTCACTTGTTCCTGGTGTGTGATTTGCAGAGAAGAAAAGAGAGAAACTTAAGTTAGTACAAACAGCAGGTGCAGGAGCAAGGAGGATCCATTAGTGTGTTCGAGGCATAAGGAATCCTAATACAGGATCCTACCCCACTCCACGTTTATTACTTCATTCATCGGATGCTGAAGTAGACCTGTGCTATATTCTATCTGTTCAGCCTCCATTACGCTGATGTTTTTGTAGGAAATCACCCCTACCACCTTTGATCTATTAGTCCAGGTTGGGTGCACTCCAGGGGCTCAGCAGATATGGGCATTTGATATGGGTGTGGAGCTTGAGTCCTGAGCATTATAGTCTCCATGCTACATTGACTTGTTCAAGGTGGGCATTTGACCCAAGCAGAGCTAGAGACACAGTGATGTGTTTACCGCAACAGACAAAAAATGCATGTCCAGCACTGAATGCAAACAGAGGAGAATGTGAGACTGGTGTTGTTGGCAGCCATCTTGTCACCAGGGGGAGAGAGCCCATCTGAGCAGGGAACTCACACAGATAGAAGGGAACCAAGGAATGCCAAGAAAGAGAAGCAAGGAGCTGGTAGCATCATTTGAGATCCTTGGCCAACTTCTGTATGGATGTAGAACTGCCCTTGGATTTTCTGGTTATGAGAGTCAGTGGTTTTATTTAAGCCAGTTTGAGTTGTATTTTTGGTCATGTGTAACTGAAAATGCTGACTGAGTGTGTGCTGAACACAGGAAGCGTGTCCACCCTCCCCAGGCCCTGAAGTGAGCAGTACAGTGAGATTAGAATGGATCTGAAATCATCATTAAAACACAACTCAGCAATAGCTGCACTTAATGTATGGATCGTCTTTCGCATGACCCGGAAGAGGAAGTGAGTGGCTAACGTTTCCGGTGCACCTCAGCAGAGAGCCTTATGCAGGGAGGCCTTTCTGAGTGCCGCACTGGGGTGTTGACCATGAGAAGAGGCCCTCAGCTCTCTCGGGGAGCTACAAAGCTACAAAGCTACAAACCATGAGTGTTTCCCGCCCCCGGTGCCCTCCCAATCAATCCTGCTCCTGTTCCAATCAGACCTGGTGGGGGTTTAATTGCTTTGGATTGATTTTTGCCAGTGGTACCTTCCCACTCCTCTGCCTGGGGACACAGAGAGATTAGTCACGTCAGGGAGGCTCCCTACTGACAACAGCAGAAAATCAGCAGGGTGTGAAGGCAGTTTAAACTAATCTTTAAAATCAGCATTCCGAGTATACCTAGGATCTGAGCCATCATTTTGATACATCCGATTTGACACATGGTGACTGGGACACTTTAGGTCACTAAGAAGCCAGCAATGACAATTGTAGGAGCTATCATCCATCATGGTGTGCTCATAACATACCAGCACCATCCAAGCTCTTCCTGTGTGTTCCAGAATGTGCTCAGCTTTGCAAACCCAGACTTGGGGCCAACTTAGTGAGTTCTTCATTCTAGCACGATCATGGGCCTTGGTGGGATTCATGACAGACTGACAACAGTGTCTCATTTCATCCTCACGTGACACTGACATGAGTGCTGCCTTGTACCCATTGTACAGATGAGAAGAGGAAGTAAGTCATCTGCCCAGCTGGGAAGGGATGGAGCTGGGGTACGTCTCAGGGAAGTCTTACTGCTCCCATGGATCCCTTTACACAGGGTAAGAATCCTAGCCCACATAGTGTCACTCTCAGGATGCCTGAGATAGGGTATTTTATACAGGGCACAGATTTATTCTTTATGGTTCTGGAGCCTGCAAAGTCCAAGGTCATGTGGCAGTGTGCAGTGGCACCATCCCTCGCTGGGAAGCAGAAGTGAGAGCGCAGAAAGGGACTGACTCACTTGTAGAACACACCCTTCCTGTGGCAGCAGCAATAATCCTGGCAGGAGAGCACAACAGTCCTGCCTCTCAACACCATGTGCTGAGATTAATTTTCCACCCCCTGAGCCTCTAGGGCCAAGCACAAATTCAGCAGTGTGGTCATAGCTGCGGCCACCACATCTGCAGTGGGGCCGTGGCCTCCCTATCCAGCTCTGTGACACCCAGCAGCACTGAGCGCTGCTCTGAGGATGGGGTCTGCCCTAGATTCGCATGGGGAGGCGCCTGCGGTGCTATGTGCAGGGTTGTCCCACACATCTGTCACCAGGGACCAGCCAAAGGTGCTGCCCATGTACAGAAGGTGTGTTCAATGCCCCTGAGCAGCCAGAATAGATCCAGAAGATCTGATTTTTCCTCTGATGAGCAGGTCCCATTGGGCAGCAGACACGCCAGGGCACACCGGCTCTGCAGTGCTGGGGGACGGGACAAGACGTGAGTGGAGAGACCTCCACCCTACCCAGGAGGGGCTCAGACAGCAGCTGTCTGGTGGTGTTTCAAAGACAGCTTTGGGCAGAAGTGGTGAACAGGGCCCACCAGACATGCTCCTCAGCCATCTTCACCCTGCGGGGCTGCAGAACTCAGATCTTCTGTGAACTTTCAAAAGCTGGCATTGAACGAGGGCTGCAGGATCAGAGATGAATCCTGTCCAGACCCTAACATTGGAGGTCACCCTGGTCACGGACACAGATGTAGCAATGGCCAGGATTCCAAATCCCACCATGGCATTTGGTACAGGTCTACAGAGGGTGCTGAGAACCCAGGTGAAGGAGTACTTAACTCAGTTGAGGGATTAGTGTCATGTGAAATTTGAGGAGAGTGGGAGGGCCAATTTGAGCAGTCATTGAAGGGTGAGTAGGAGTTCACGATTAGAAGGCGTGCAGGCCTCTAGGCATACGGGGATGTTTGGGAGCAACAAATATTCCTGCAGCACTAGGTCCTGGTGAGGAGCGGGCGCAGCGGACGGGAGGCCAGGTTCTCTCCTGCGTTCTTTCCCTTGCTCATGGTTCCATCCCTTCATCTGGCCAGAAGGCGGTCACTGAGCAGAGGAAATGGGCTCAACTCACTGAGGACCAAATCTTCCCATCGTGGATACTGGACGGAGCGGGAGGCTGCACCCCGCCATGAGCTCAAGGCTGAAATCTTCCTCTGGGCAGACTCTAAGCTTCATGAGCAGGTGCCACCGAGGAGTGAGAACTGCTGGAAATCGATACCAGGGAGGGTTTCAACAATGTTCCCGATGGGGGCTTGGCAGGGGGTGTGTCATAGCCTGTTCTCTGTTACTGTAACAAAATACCTGTGACAGTCACTTATGTTCTTTATTACAATGTAATGATAATACTGCAATTTATAAAGAATAGAGGACTGCAGTGACTCCTCAGCGTTCCTGCCTTTTCCTCCCCCTCCCCTTTCTCTTCTTCCTTCTCCTCCTCCTCCTCCTTCTCATTCTTCTTCTTCCTCGAAGTACTGGGGGTTGAAGCCAGGGCCTTCACACTGAGCTCAATCCCCACCCTTTTTTATTTTTTGAGACACTGTCTGGCTAAGTTGCCCAGTCTGGGCTCAAATTCATCCTCCTGCTTCAGCCTCCTGTGTGCTAGGATTAAAGCATGGGCCACCATGCCCATCTTCCTTTTCTTCCTATGCCATCCTGGGGTCTCCACTAAATCTAATCACTTGTCAGAGCCTCTGCCTCCAAATACCATTAACCCGTGAATCTGGGATTAAGCTTCTGACACATGAACTTTTGGGGGGCACATCCAAACCCTAGCTGGGCAGAAAGCTGAGCAGGGCACAGCACCAACCCTTGAAGTTGTAATGGTGGCAAAAGCCAGGCAGCCGGCGAGCTTGCTGTTTTACCGCCCCCACCACACACACACACACAAACACACAGCATCTGGCCACATTAGAGTGTGGGCTCAGAATTCAGATTGCCCGGGGCCATGTGTCAGCTATACCACTTTCGGGCTGTAGGGCCCCACACGGCCTCACTCCTGCTGTGTGTGAAATGGGTTCAACATGATGCCCAGCCTGCAAAGTAGTTGTGACATTGGGGGTGCAGACGAGTTATTACGTGGTGGAGGCCCCTCCCTGTGCATCCTCAGTGTAAACTGCTGTCCGGATTTCACTGGCACCGTGCTAGGCACACCAAGATAGTGCCTGTTGGGTTAAAGGGCAAACCCCAAGTGTTATTTCTTTAGGGAGACCATTCACCCACCCATGGACCAGGAAGCTGGCCAGTCCACACTGGATGCTGGGATTTAGGCAGCCAGGGCAGGGGACCTTCTGCTCTCACCCTTGTGCAAGGTCATGGTCACCTTTCTCAACACCAAACAGTATGTCTGGAGGTGCCAAGAGAACAGAATTTTCCAGACACTGGCGGATGCAGCTCCTTCCCAGTGTGAAAATAGATCACCCTGGGACTGGAGCAGCTAATGAAGATGATAATTAGAATTGCTTATTAGGACCTGTCTTCTAAAGTTCATTTGTGCTTTTCATAGAAACTACAACACATCTGCTTAGCAAAGATGCCAGATCTCCCTGATTTGGTGCATTTTAAAAATATGATCTGTATGCCTTCCCTTCTGCTGGCCTCCTTCCTCCCCCATCTCTGGCATCTGCTGCTGCGGTGGCCTCTCCCTGCATGAGAGTTGGACTCTGAGTCCAGAAGACACCCTCGGTGCCCATCCCACCCAGATGGGCACGGGGAAGTTGGCCAGGGCAGCCCCTAAGCAAGACGCGCAGTGGGTCTCCTCCCTCTGAATAACACCAGTCCCTCTCAGAGTCCCTGCTCCATGCTCAGCACCCATTTTGTCTACTCTGGGTTAGACAGTATCTCCCCCAAATTCATGTCTACCTGGAACCTTACATCTTTATAGATATTAAGCAGTTAGGTTAAGGTCATACTGCATCATGACGAGCCACAGTCCAGGGTCTGCTGCCTTTGTAGGAAGGTCATGTGAGGACACAGGGAGATGGCCATGTGACCCCAGAGGAATAGACTGAAGGGATGTAGCCACAAGCCAAGGAATGCAACAGCTGAAAACTTCCAGTAGCTGAAAGAGACCAGGGAGGATTCTCCCCTAGCACCTTCAGAGGGAATGTGGCCCTGCCTTCACTTGACTGCAGACTTCCAGTCTCTGGAACTGTAGGAAAATACATTTCTGTTGCTCCAGGCCACTCCATTTTGGTCCTTGGTTATAGAAGCCCTCAGAAACTTTTTTAGTCTCTCAGTTGCCCAGAGGTCTCACAGTGCCATGCCCTTCCACCGCATGGGAAAAGATACCCATGATCACTGGGACAGAATACCCAACAGCTGCAACTTAAAGGAGAACAGTTTTATTTTGTCTTGTGGTTTCAGTGGGTTCCATCCATGGTAAGCTGGCTCCAAGGGATAAATGGCATGGTAAAAGGGGCTGAGAGAGGACAGCTACTCAAACCATGGAGACCAGGAAGCAGAGAGAGAAGAAGAGAAGCCAAGGACAAGAATACATCCTTCCAAGTCAAACTCCCAGTGACCAACCTCCCACTAGACCCAATTCCTAGCGGTACATTCAGGTACCGAACTCATCAGTGGGTGAATCCACTGATATGTACAGTGCCCCCATGACACAATCACCTTCCAAACATGTAAGACTTTGGGGGGACATGGTAGGTCTAAACCGTAATACACATGCTGCTCCCCTGCCTGACCCTCACCCAGCAGCAATTGTCTAGCCCGTCTCCACTTCCCCTGTCCAGCCCTTACTGAATGTCCAGGTTAGATAAGATGCCTTAGATTTCCAAGACTGGCAGGACCACCTTTGTGGGACACCCCTACATCCCTCCTTGTCCCTCCAGCACCTACTATGCTGTGTCCTAGCTGTGTGGCTGAGCCCAGCCTCGCCACCAGACCCCACAGGCAAAGGCAGCACCAACACGGGGCTAGTCCCTTGGCATATCCTGGGCATTCAGTAGGCATTTTCCCTCATGTTTAGTGGGATCATGGTAGAAGCTAAACTGAGCAACACTCCTGGCTGTGTCTAGCTATGATGTGTCCTGTGCTGAGCTCTCCCACCACCCCACATGGGAGATGGGGCAGCCTCCCTCATCTCTGACTTCACCTCTGGAGGCATCGTGTGGTCCACTCAACTAAAGGCTCTGTATTCAATACCACCAGCCAGCTGCCACTCCTAGTGAGTGGTGTCACCTCCATGGGGCGAGGTCCCTGTGCGGCCGGGGCTCTGGGTGGGCCCTGTGCTTCTCCTTCGGGAACCCTTTACACATAGATGATTACGTAATGGCTTACATGAGTTAATGCAGGTGACCTAAACCAAAAGCAAGCTTCCTGGTCTTCCTGGGATTTGGCTACAACCCTTGCCTCTGTCTCTTAAGTTCCTGTTTAAGATCCATGCCCATCTTACCATCCTTGGAGCCTGGCATGGAGCTGTCATATGAGACTTTGTTGCTGGGTAATAAAATACATTTGATTTTTAAGTTGCTATGTCCAAAGGAACCTGAAGGTCCTTCTGGTCCTTCCAAGGTCTTAGTTTGGGCTCCAGGAGCATCAGGCACCTACTCCAAGGCCCTAGGTGTGGAGTTCTTGCTGCCTGGGCTGGGGGAGAGCTTGGGTTGTGCAGCTCTTGGGGCTGGTGGGCTGCAGAATGCCGTACTCCCATGGAATGAACTTGGACAGAAAAGGAGGAACGGACGCAGGAAGCTGAGCAAGGATGGCCGCTCCCTGCCCCCACAGTAGACTTCTGACCTTGCAGTGTCCTCTTGCATCTCAAGTTCAGGCTCACATTTCCCTGGCCCCTTTCACTGCAATGCTTGGCCAGGGCCTCTGAGGTCCGGGCCAGTCTAGAGAGCATGGAGACCTGACTCAGAATCCTCGCTTCCTCCTCCACCCCTGCGTCTGCCTGGAAGGCTTGTTGTTTTGGGAGATCTGTCACAGTGGAGAGATTCATTCTGCACCGTGGCTGTGAGTGGGCTGGGAGGGAAACAGGAGACAAAAGCTGCACTTGACTTAGACCAGCAGTCCAAAAATAGAAAGCCCCAGAGTATTGGAACCCCAGGACCTGGCTTCAGCCGTGGTGCGGATGGCAGAGTTCCCATCGGATCCAGGGGTTGTCTGTCCCCCTCCTGGGCTCCAGGCAGGTGGGCTGTGTGAAGTGGGGGGCCACAAGCTTCCCTCTCACAAGGACACTGGGAGGATGAAATGACAGGGCACACAGCTGTCACTCAGCCAGTGTCAGGTGCTGCACTTCGTGCGGTTAATGACGACAGCAGTCAGCCTACCAGTGCCTTCCCCAGGATGCTGACTTGTCTCTGAGGACGGCAGGAGCGAGCATCTATTGGGCGCCTACAGGATGCCAGTCTCTGGGCTTTCTAACCCTTTGTCAGGGATCCGCGGCACAGATGAGGAAACGGGGACGCCGAGAGCTGAAGCGACTCCTCCGAAGCCACACAACACAGACCTGGGGTTTGAACTCCGGATTCCTGACCCAAGGCCAAAAGCTTCACCACTTGCAGGTGGGCGCTTCCTGCAGTGAAATCTTAACCACTGCTGCTCTTCAGCAGGGTTGGCTGGAGTCCTGTACACCCAGAGCCCTGGGCGGATGTGCAGTTTGGGGGATCAGGGGCTCTTCAGCTACTGACCTGTTTCTGCAAGGACTTTCAGAAACTGGGGACATCTGGTCTACAGAGCGTTTCTTCTGCTCCCAGTTTCTTCTGCTCACCCACCCCACATTGACGGTCCTAAGCATGGTGTTGATAGCAGTGAATGAGAGACAGGAAGCCAGAGTCGCTGTCACCAGTCCCTGCTGGCCCCTTGGGCTGTGCCCATGGCGGGGACAGCATTTTCCCAAGCCAGGCAGCCAGATGCTGCTCCAGCCCCAGCTTGGCATCAGAGCAGCCTCCTGTCACTATTCCCGCATCCATGGTCCCCCTCATAGACACCAGTCCCTGCCTGTCCCACCCTTCCCATTCGTTCCTTTCAATCTCCATTTGTCTTTTGGTCCCAAGCTTTTTATTTTATTTTAGTTTAGTTTTAGTTTTAGTTTTTTTCTGGTACCGGGAATCGAACTCACCACCTTGCGCTTGCCAGGCAGGCGCTGTGCCGCTGAGCTAAATCCCCAGCCCCCGTCCCAAGCTTTTGAAGCTCTGAGTTTCTCTCTCACCTCCCAGGGTGAGCTCTTGATCTTCTGCCACCTTCCCTGTGGGAGCACACTTCAGGAACAGGCGCTGGACTCTTTATGGAACCTCGACGCAGAGGCCCGCCCGCCACACACGGTCGGCACCGTGCTGCTCTAATCACGGGCTGCACGCCGGAGACCAGTGATTTTGTGAGTCATTAGGACACAGCGCTGGCGCTGTATAATGTCTCAGAGTGAGTTCTGTAATTTTTATATCTTCACCTATGACAGCGTTTCCAGTGAAGCAGAATGGGACAGGGGCCGGCGGATGTCACAGCCCCTTAAGTATTTCCGGCTTGGTAAGAGGAGTCTTCTCTTCCGCCTCTCAAGAAGAGAGGGATGGATTCTGATCGGGCTTGCAAGTGACACTGAGCCCTGGGTCTCTGCTTCCTGCTAATCAGTATTCGGAAGCGGTGGTTGTGGGCGATGTTGGAGTACTTGCTTCAGCGCGCCTTCGTGTTGGCAAATTACAGCTTTCAGGTGAGGCTTCCTCCGTGGCGCAGTGGCTGCGAGGGGCAGGTTTAATTAGCGGACAGGCCTGCTGGAAAAATCCAGTGCTGCTAGCAGCCTTGTTCCTTGAACGGTTGCTGGGCTGAGCCTGGCTCCTGCTCTTGACTTCCTCCCCGAAGCTGCCTGGAACCCACCCCCGCACTCCTCTGAGCTAATCCCAAGGTATCCAGGGAGCAGGGAGAGAGGCAGGAGAAACTTCACGGAATGTGGAAAGTTCTCATTGTTCTGCCGCGCTCTCTTGGTGGAAAATCCCAATATCTATCTAGGGCTGAGCCCAAGGCCCCTGAGCTTTGACCCTGAGGGGCTGCTGGGCAGACGTGTTGAGAGTGGGGCCTAAGGACTCAGCCCTGGGAAATGCAGGCTTTAGAGTGAAGACAAATGAATAGAGGTTGAGTCCCAGCTCTGTCACATACTTGCTGTGTGACTTTGATCAAATAGCTTCCCTTCTCTGATCCTCAGTTTCTTCATCTGTAAGTTGGGGCTGATAGAGACTTCCTCCTGAAATGGCACTTAATGAGATAAGAGCTTCGTGTTTGGCATCATAACTAGTCTGGAACCGGCTCTAATCCAGGGTGTTTTCTAGAGTGGTTTTACAGTGGTGCTTGTCCCGTCCCTGGGGTGGCGTTGTGCTCTTTGCCCCCGAAGTGAATCTTACTTACTACCAAAGGTGTGAAAAATCTGAGCAGGTGCAGCCTCCCTGCCTGGAGTCACACAGCGAGGCAGGAAATTTATCTGGTACTTCAGGATGGAGAAAGAGGCCTAGGCCTTCCATCCACCCTGGTCTCAGCTGCTGTGTTCCTTGTCCACCCCACGTGGTCCCCAGAGGGAGGTGGCACTCTTGCCCAATCCTGGGTGTCCCCGTGGGGAAGTCAGGAGCTTTGCAGCTACTCCCCCTGCTACATGTTATCTGCCTATGGCCATTCCCCTCCTCATTCTCGAGACCCCTCACAACACAGGCGGCTGGCTCCCTGCCGGGCCTGGAGAGCTCCTCAGGCATCTGTCTTCTAGAATGTTCCTTTCATCACCTGCAAAGCACTGCCTCTTCATCTCCCTTCCCCACATCCCACCGCAAGCCTCCTGTTGGAGGCAAAGGTTGGGAGGGAGGTTTACTCCTGAGGAAATTCTGCTTGCTTTCACACTAGCTCTGGTCTGGCGCTTTGCAGCAGTGAGACCGGATGTGAACTGTTACCTCACCAGGACCCATCCTTGCTGGTTATGGGTCTGCAACGTGGGGATGAGGAACCTGAGCCACCTGCCACCTGCTCAGCCCTGGAGTCAGAGTGGGCTCGAGTCCACCTGGGGCCCATGGGCTGAGGTGGGGGCAGGGGAAATGGGGGTCCTGCGACCAGAGGAAGGGGGCATGAGCACTGGACAGACAGCCTGGAAGCAGGCCATCACTGGCAGGCAAACACCTCAACTCCTGAAGCCCTGTATGAGAAGCTGAATTGGGACTCGAGCCTGCGGAGACCAGGCCTTCATAGGGCTCTTCTTGCAGGAAAGGAAATATGGATGCCGAGGCTCCCGTGCTGGTCAGGAAGGAAGTGCCTCTGGGTTTGTTTCCTTGTCTATGGATGGGGTATAGTAACTGCTTCTGGGAGCAGTTATGGAGCAATGTCATCTGATAGAACTTTTTAGAACTTTCTGTCCAGTACAGTAGCCACAGGTATATATTGAGTGCTTAAAATATGATTGGTGTAACTGAAAGACTGAATTTTTTTTTTTTTTTGGCACCAGGAATCGACACTGTGCTTGCTAGGCAGGCGCCGTGCTGCTGAGCTATATCCCTGGCCCTGAATTTTTAATTTTATTTCATCTTAATGAATGTAAATTTAAATAGCCCTGTGTGCCTAGCAGTAACTTTATTATACACAGAAGTTATGGAGTATTCAGTGGGATGTTGAATGTGAAATTGCTCTGTAAACTTTAAAGTAAAATAAAGGACTAGTCATTGCATGCCTAAATTGAAAGCATCGGGGATGAGACCAGGTGTTGTGTGGATAAGTCTGGAACATGTTCATAATTATTGTAAGTGCTGACCTTAGGGAGGATTCAGACCCCCTAAATGGACCTATCTCTGGACATCTCTCTTTATACCTGAAGGATTAACATGGTAGACCTCCCATGAACCTGTGCAGACTCCCAATAAATTTTTGCATACATGCATGGATGGGTGGATGGATGGATGGATTGATGGATGGATGGATCGATGATGGATGGGTGGATGACGGATGGGTGGATGGATGGATGGGTAGATGGATGGATGATGGATGGATGGATGGATAGATGATGGATGGTGGGTGGATGATGGATGGATGGATGGATGGATGAATGGATGGACAAACAAGGAAATAAGTAGCTAAATTAATATCAAGTAGCAATAAGTGCTATCAAGCAGAAGGGAAGAGGGACTCAGAGTAACTGGGGTTGCTGCTTGCCCCGGGTAGCTGGGTGAGGGTGGCTGGGTGAGGCTCCAGGCAGCTAAGCGGTGAGTGAGAGAGTGAGCCACACAGAGATCTGAGGGATGAGCAGAGAAAATGACGGCGGCTGGTGTGGCTGGACCAGGATGTGGCAGGAGGACTGTGACAGGAAGTGAGGTCACAGGTTGCCAAGGGCCCTTCCTGCTTTGAGAAGGTTTGGTTTCTTCCAACTGAAATGAGAAGTGGATGGCAGGTTTTGGAAAGAGAAGGGATGGGATTTGACAGATGTTTGTGTTGTGTTGAGAATCAACACGAGGAAAGAATCACAAATGGGAAAAATATGGAAATTGTTGCTATCATCAAGGCAAGAGGCAATGGTGGCTGAGACCAAGTGGGGTCCAGAGTGGGGTATAATGGTGGGACTGAGGATCTACTTTAGAAGCAGGGTCAACAGAACCTTCTGGTGGATTGGAGGCAGGGCAGGAGAAAGAGGAGATGCCAAGAGTAGCTCCAAGGCTTGACTAACTGCAAGAAGAACACCACCATCTGTCCAGAGAAAGAAGGGACAGGAGCGAGTTCAGAGGGGCTGGGCCTGGAGGGGATTTCCATTAAGGACACAAGAAGTTTGAGCTGTCTATTAATTATCCAAAAGTCTGGGCTTCATGGGTGAGGTCAGGGCTTGTTGTATAAATTTGAGAATCATCAACACAGGGATGGTCTTTAAAGCCAGGCAAGCGGACAAGTGAGTACAGATTAGAAAGAGACCTAAGAACTGAGCTCTGGGGCCTCCCACACGCAGAGGACAGAGAAGGAAGAGAACCAGCACAGGCTACTGAAAAGGAGGAGCCAGAGAAGTAAGACGAAAGCCAGCAGAGTGAGGTGTGTCAAGGGAGAAGATGAGCAGCTAGTCAGTGGTACTAAGAGCTTAAGACAAGGCTGAGAAACTGACCATTGGATTTAACAATGTCTTTAAATTGTCTCTGAGGAATGGTGGTATGAATTGTTAACTGGATGACTGGATGAATGGATGGATGGATGGATGATGGATGGATGATGGATGGATGGATGCACAGATGGATGGATGGATAGGTTACCTTGACTACTGCAGCTAACTGCTGCAGGGCTTCACCTGTGAGAGCCATTGATAGGTAGCAGACATCAGTATGCCAAAACCGAAAGCTTTTAAGACCAGCCCCCTGTTATGGTTTGTGTCTTGATATTCCCTCCAGAGCCTCATGCTTCTTCAGAGGTGGCTGGATCTACAGTGTGTGATGCTGGGATTAAGGGTGTGTAATTACTAAATCAGTCCACTCACTGACTGATTTGGCACCGCTCTAATCCCAGAAACCTAGATAAAATATAGAAGGGGCAGAAAGAAACTGCTAAGGTCCCTTGCTTGCTCTCGCCTGCCTACTGTAGACTGCTTCTCCTCTGCATTGCGCCTCTACCATGCCACCCTGCCTTGGAGCCAGCCAACTGTGCACTGAAACCTCTCCGAACAGTAAGCCAAAGAAACCTTTCCTCCTTTAACTTTGAGTGTTAGGTATTTTGTCTCAGTAACAAGAAAAGTAACTAGGACACCGCTCCCTGCTTCCTCTTCTGACATTTCAGATTCAGCCCAGAAAAGCAAGTGTGACCCACGCATTGTATAAGACTAGACTCTTGGCCTCTTTGCTTTGATTATTCTTCTTTTGATGACCTGTAGTACTCTCAGTTGATTTTTTTCCTCTTTTAAAGACTGAGAACAGAAAGAAGAAAAGGAAAATGAGGAGGGGGGAAAAAACGAGCTCTGGGGTCCTGGATTTACTCAGTTTTGCATTTCCATTTGCCAGACAGTTGCTTTGCCAAATCTCTGTGCCTTTCAGGAGAGCAGATTTGCAAAGCCACCTCGGTATCCCAGTGATCCTCCTCCACACAAAAGCCACATGAGAGGTCCCAGATATATTTAGAAGTCTGAAAGCGATGTTACATAAACTGTTATTTATCTTAGGGGTTTTGTTGGTTGCCGTTAGTTATAGTTTGTCAGTAAGGAAGGAAGCTGGAAGACTTGTCTTACCTGTCTCGCATTATCTTTAATTTTTTTAAAGCTTCCTTTGGAATAAAGCAGTCTCTCCCTCTCCTTGTGAAAATCAGTGGATTTTGGGGAGGAACAAAACACAGACCTGGCTTCCTCCTCAGGGTGGGCTGACCGGGCTCCTGAAGTCAGTGGTTAAATTTTCTGGGATGTTGAGCCTTAGGTTGGTAGCTTGAAACAGATGCTGATGAGAGTATTTACACCATGAAAACTGGCAACTACCACCAATCGGGGCTGCCTCCCCCTTGCTCCAGGGCTGGTTGTTAAACATTTTCCTGTTTACCTCTGCCTATTGCCTTTCATGGCAGGAAAGAGGGCTTCTGAGATCCACCTGCAGTGTGGCCTCAGGAACTTTCTGCCTTCCCTAGTGGGACTCACATAGGCAGTGATGCTCAAGAACACGTGTCACTCCACCAGTGTTCTCAGTTGTCACCTCTTGCTTCAAGCTCTGCGTGGTGACAGTGTCCCGGGAGGGAGCTGCTATAGCTCCCAGTGGGGAAATTCAAAGCAGTCATTCAGCTGAGAAGAGGAGGAAGAAAACCCAGACACACCCTCTGAGTGGGACGTGATCTCAACAGATGTCCAGACTTCTCATTAGGGCGCCTCCGAGGCTGGCTGCACAGCCAAGAAACAATAGATGAGGAGACGGCTTTATGGAATTGTCAGCATTATCAGCAAACTGTCCCTGATTGGATCTCCACAGTCACCTCCTCTGCTGTCACCTGTCCAGTTCCCCACCTCACAGTAGCTGCATTTATTACACGTACAAATGCAGCCAGCAACCAGAATGACATTAGCGATAGCGGCTGCAATGAGCTCGTTACAAGGGGAGCCAGGGCAGGAGCTCTAGGCAGATGATTAAATATGCCTTTGGCAACAGAGCGCAGAACAGATGCTTGGAGAGACACACCTTGGATTTGCAGGTAGCAAGCAGGGCCAACAACCACCTCCTGGGAGGGGCTTTGCTGGGCTAGTAGGCACGATTATGCAGTCCTTCACTTGGGAATGGGTGGAAGTCTGGAGCTAAACGACATGGGTTCGAATCCTAGGCTCCACTTGCTAGCTCTGTGACCTTGGTAGGTTTCTTGCCCTTTCTGTGTATCTAAGTCTCTCTGTCTAATAAATGGAATCACGATAACAATGGCCATCCTGAAATAACTGTGCTTGTGCAGACGGATGAGCGATCTGTGTAAAACACTTAAAGCAAGGCCGGTCACATGGGGCTTAGTACATGTGAGCTGTTATCATTCTCCTCCAGACCTTTTTATAGACAGGCTTGTCTAGATTTGGAACAGCCCCATCTCAGCCACTTAGGACACTGCAAAGTCATCTATTCTCAGATGAACTGAAGAAAGTGCATGAGACTTTCGGCAAGTTGAGACCAACTTCTGTTAGTCAGACGTCTTTGAGTTTCAGGTGAGAGAGCCTCAACCCACACCTGTCTCAAGCCAAATAGGCACACAGTCATCAATGGTGTGGATCTTTTCAAACACTGGCATTGATCCTTCAGGTACGGCTGCATCCAGGAGTCGGGCAGTATCACCTACATCCTCTTGTACTCTCCTGCACACCACCAACGTTGTGTCTTTGTGCCCTTCGCACATTGGCCTCATTCTCTGCAGCCAGTGGCTCCTGCCTCCATGTGATGATGAGATGGCCTCCAGGATCATATCAACAGTCTCCAAGGAACAGAAAGCATGCTTTCCAGAGGTTGCAGAAAGTCTCAGGGAGGACTCTGACTGGTTCCTGTTTGGCTAGGTTCCTGTCTGCACCCAAACACCGCTGCCAGAGGGAAAGTGTGCCGGAGAGATCTGTGTCATGGGCCAGCCCTTGAGTGGAAAGGTGAGCTCATGAGTTAGTGCTGCTCAGCCCAGCCCAGGAGGTGGGGAAGGGGAGGTTCCCCTAAAGTGGAGGGTGAGGCAAAGCACCCAGGAAGTGTTCACCATGAGTCACAATCATGGCAAAGGTTCCAGAGGCCTAGGATAGCTTGAGTTCAAATCCTGGTTACTCACTTACTCACCTAGGACAAGGTTATTTCTCTTCTCTGTGCCCCAGCTTTCTCATCTATGATGTGTGCATAAGAAGAGTACCTACTGGGGGCTGGGGATTTAGCTCAG